>NW_024342471.1:27447939-27463827 GCF_902729225.1 Pteropus medius
GGGGCCTTGGGGCAGGGCCTCCCGCTCCAGGTCAGGCTCGGCCGCCCCTGGCCAGCGCCTCTGTTCTCTTTCAGGGCACCCCTGGGAGGGTCGGCCTCCAGGGACCAAAGGTGAAAGGGGACCCCACGGGAGAGGGTCTTGGGATGGAAGGTGGGGGTGGGCTTCCTTCCTCTGCCCCCACGCCGCTCCAGCCCCCGCTGCCCCACCTGTGGCCCGGCTGGGGGGATGGGGTGTCGGCTCGCACCTGGCGGGTCAGGCCCTGAGCTTGGTCGGCGTCATCTGCTCTCAGAGCGAGGCACAGGCGGTACCCCTCACAGGTGTGGACCACTGAGGGAGGGGCGTGTAGGGGTGCGGACGCCGACCCCAGCGTGCCCTTCCTCTGTCCTCAGGGAATGAGAGGCCTGGAGGGTGCTGCTGGCTTACCTGGACCCCCGGGCCCCAGGGTAGGCACCCCCCGCACCCCCCACCCTCCTGGGGGCTGAACGGAGCACAGCCACCCCCACGAGGTGACCTGGGAGGCGGTGCTCTCGTGGGCCGGCCCTGTCCCAGGCCCTGCGGGCACACGAGGGCCCTGTGCCCCGGGCTCTCTCACCCCCACCGGGCTCTCTCACCCCCACCGGGCAGGTGGGGTGGGGAGCGGCGTTTGCGTACCCAGATGCCACACGGCCTGGCTGTGGCACCCGGCCTCTCTGTCCTCTGCCAGACACCACCTCAGCCGGAGGGCCGGGGACACCCTGCCCTGCTAAGAAGCACTTTCTGTGAGAGGGAGAGGGTGGGAGGCACAGCCTGGGGGCGGCCGGCTGGGGACAAACCACAGTCTGGATTGGTCCAGCACAGTGGGGACCGGGACAGCCAGGGCTGGAGAGCGGAGGGGCTGGGCTCATAGGTCTGCCCCCGAGCCCCTACTTCTGCGTCTTGGCAGGGCTTCCAGGGCGTGGCAGGGGCCAGGGGCGCTGGCGGGGAGCGAGGACCCGCAGGGGCTGTGGGGCCCACGGTGAGTCCCCTCCCCATCCAGACAGCCCAGCAGACAGCAGGGTAGGGTGGGGAGTGACAAATGTGTGCAAACTCACCCTCGATGATGCCAGAGCGGCTTGCTGGGAGCAGAGAGAGCCAGGGCTGCCCCCTGCCAGGCCCACGGTGGAGTGTGGGCGGGGGGACAGGTAATAGGGCTGAGGACTGGGTTGGGGGTTCCAGGTCTGGGCCAGGAGTGGAGGCAGGTGGGATCGGGATCTGGACACTCCGTGCCACTGCTGGCTCAGGCTGGGGAGGGCCTCACCCCTGGGGTGGTGTCCCCCATCTGAGGGGGCGGTCTTCCACTGGGGACTCCCACTCCAACCTTCCGAGGATCGTGAATCTGCTCCTGCCTCGGGATGGATGGTCCCAGGCGGGTGAGCAAGCAGGGGGCAGGCAGGGTTATGGCGGGGCAGGGGCGTGGCGGGGCAGGGCAGGGTTATATGGGGCAAGTAGGGGGCAGTATGCAAGGGGGGATAGCAAGGCAGGGGGCAGGGTGGGGGCAGGCAGGGAAGGGGAGCAGGGCAGGGGGGCAGGCGGTGGGGAGAAGCAGGGGGGCAGGGCGGGGGGCAGGCAGACCGGCGGGGGTGGGCGGGGTGGTCCAGCCGCTTCTGCTCGGGTTCGCGTCTCTCTGCTGACTCGGTTTTTCCTTTTCCTCCTGCACAGGGGCTGCCGGGGCCCAAAGGGGAGCGAGGAGAGAAGGTGAGTGTCCAGTGTCAGGGGTCCAGGTACTTCCCGGGGGCACCGGGCCGGCACCAGCCCCCACACCTACCGGTACAGGCTGGTCACTGTGCTGGGCCATGTGGCCTGTCTCCCCTTGCAGGGTGAGCCACAGTCCCTGGCCACCATCTATCAGCTCGTGAGCCAGGCCTGCGAGTCCGCCATTCAGAGTGAGTGGCCCGGCCTCCTGGCGAGGCCCCGACAACCCCACATTGGTCAGGCCGGACAGAGCCCTGCGCGGCCATTCTCCTCGGCCACGTGCCGTCAGCCAGGGGAGGCAAGGCGGGTCCCGCCCACCCAGCCCTGCTGATTTGCGCCCCCAGTATACCTGCTGAAGTCCAGCCCCTTCCCGCACGCGAGCACCAGGCCCCCCAGGCCCATCTTGGAGGCCCCCGCACCCCCCAGCACACGCAGCGAGGCCGGGCTGCCCCGCTCTGAGGACAGAGGTACTGGCTTGGGCGGGGTCTGGGGCTGGTCACTCTGTGTGGCCCACAGCAGCCCCTGCATCAGCCCCCTGGGTGCGGGCTGGGGAGACAGAGTCCCTCAGAGGCTGGTCGCTGCAGATCTGGAGGCTGCGGGCTTCCTGGGGTCCTCAGAGCAGCCCCTCTTCCTCCCCACTCCCGTCTCTCCCTCTCATCTTCCCTCCCGCCCTCTCCTGTGTGCCTGGAGTGCACAGGAGGCTTTGTCCAGTGACCTTGCCACGTCTGTCCATCTGGCTGTGCTGCCAAGACGGATGGAGAGGGTGATTAGGGCAGACGGGGTGGGGGGGAGACAAGACGGGACGGGAGTGGGCGGGGGAGGGGGGGCTCTGGCCTCACCCCCTGCTGTGCATTTGGCGGGGAGAGGGCCCTGCCTGTGGGAGCCCCCTGCCACCGTGGCCTGCAGGCCCCAGGCGATCAGCACCTCCCCACACCCACCCGTCTAGCCGAGGCTGGCAGGTGCCATCACGAGAACCCTGGCCAGTTCTCCCTTCCGCCCTCGTCTGCACTAAATCCCGCTGAGCCCACATCGGTGCCTTCTGGGGCTCAGGCACCCACTGTCCTGTTGCGGGGTCCCCGAGAAAGGAAAGCGCTCTATCCGACCCCTCGGCCCTGGCATACCCCATTCCTCCAGGTGAGCCCGGAGCCCACGGTCGGGCGAGCCCGCCCCCCAGACGCCTCGGAGGAGTAGGTGAGCCCCATCACGGGGAGGAGGCAGCCGGGATGGTGGGGGACAGGCCACACGGTGCAGGGGCCGGTGAGCAGGCCGGCCAGTGGGCCCAGGTGGGGCTACGGTGGAGACCACAGTGGGGGGCCACGGGCCTCGGGAGCCCGGCAGGACGTCAGGGGGTGTAGGGAGGTTGCCCAGCGGGAGCCCAGGAGGACCTGGTTGGCAGCAGGGGGTGCAGAGCAGGCGTACGGTGGGGGTGACGCTGCCCCAGGAGCAGATGTGAGCAGAGGGCTCATGGCCTCTGCTCTGCCCAGCTGGCCTCGCCGGACACGGGCTGGGTCCACAGCGCCAGGCGGGCTGACCAGGTGTCACCGGCAGCCACCTCCTCCAGAGCTGCCCGCCTTCTGTCCTGCCGGGGCGATGCCCACGTGACCCGCACGACCTGCCCTTCGACTCGGAGTCCTGAACGCCAGGAACCACAGAGCTGGAGGAGCCAGAGAGCCGGGGGCGGGATCTGGGGAGACGGGGCAGGGAGGTCAGGCCGGGGGACCCCTCCCGTGTGCCATGCCCGTGTCAGGATAAACCCAGTGCCTGGCAAACGAGATGCGGCTCCTTATGGGAGGGGAGGGCGCGTCCTGGGCTGAGCGATTCCTGTCGAGCGGGGTCGATTCCTGCGTCCCAGAGAGAAGCCACCACGTCTCCACGGCCTCAAGGGCCCCGCGGTCACCCGTTACCTGGGGCTCCCTCCCTCGAGGCCTCTGCAGCCCCCAGCCCTGGCCCCCCAGCCCAGGCCCGTGGAGCTCAGGCCCCATCCAGGCCAGGGATCCTCAGCCCCTGCTGCACTGAGTCACCTGGCTGGGGGTGGGGACTCAGATGTGACCGGCCTGGGCCCGGCCTGGGCACCAGCTTCCGGGCAGTCTCAGGGGTTCCCCGCCCCCACAGCAGCCTCCCCTTGCGCATCCTGTCCACGCTGGCGCCAGCCATGGACAGGGACCTCGCCGGCCATGGGCCCTGGGGCGGCACTCACTAAGGCCAGGTCGGTGCCGAGCAGTTTCCCAAACACCGGGAAGAAGCTGGGGGGGGGGCCCCTCAGAGACAGCGGCCGAGAGGCTTCCGAGGTGACGGGTGAGCAGAGGCAGGAGCACGGTAGGGAGCGAGGTGACAGAAGGTGCCATTAGGGGCGCAGCGCATGATGCCGAGGCCGGGCCGGGCTGGGCACGACCTGGCAGCAGCAGGAAGGCGGAGGGGCAGGGCAGAGGTCGAGCGCAGGGCCGGGGGGCGGGTCAGTGCCCCAGTTCTGTCCTCAGAGGGACTAGAAATCCAGCCCCCTCCCGCACGTGAGCACCAGGCTCCCCAGGCCCATCTCGGAGGCCTCCGCACCCCCAGCACGCACAGGGAGTCCCAGCTTCTTGGCCCTGGGGACAGAGGTGCTGGCCCACTGGGACGCCCCACCGGGCCCTGAGCATGGCACTGGCCAACAGCGCCTGAAGATAAGGCCTCGGGGAGCCAGGGGCGGGGCCGTGCCCGTTGTCCCTGGGATGGAGGAGGCTGGGCCCCGGGGAGGCGGGTTCGGGACGGGCTGCTGGCTGAGCGCCTGGGTGAGTGGGGAGAGCCAGGAGCGGGCCCAGGCTGGACGGCCCATCCGGGTGCCCACAGGCGGCAAGTGGCGCGGGCTGGGTGGTGGGCGAGCCGGGCTCGCGGGGGCAGAAGGGTGGCTGCCGCCATCGCAGAGGCGAGTGGGGGCATGGGGCGGGCCTCCCTGGGGGTGAGGCGGCCAGGCGCGTCGAGGCTCATCCTCGGAGGCGAGGAAGGGGGAGCATGGGCAGCAGCCGGGAGTGTGGGTGCAGCACGCCCTGTCAGGACACTGCCGGGGAGGGAGGCGGGGAGGCGGGGCGCCGGGGCGCGCCTGGTCAGGGAGGCGGGTAGGCGGGGCCGCCGCCGGGGCTGAGGCGGGCGTGGGCACTGGCTCCCCGCCTGCTCCTGGGCCCAGCTCACCTCCCGCGGGCTCGGCAGGCTGGAGAGACAACCTGCCGCTGCCCTGCGGTGTGGCCTGTGGGCCGACGGTCGTCACACGGCGCCACCGCAGGACAGAGCTCTGCGCACAGTCACACACGTACCCGGCGGACACGTGCCACGCGTGTGTCCCCGTGTGCCCACACACTCACACACATCCGCGCACGCACGGCACCCTCGTCCCGAGTTTACGGGAAACGCAACACCCCGGGGCAGAGCCCCGAGCAGGACGGGCCAGGCAGAGAAGGGTGCAGCCCCGAGTCACAGTGTCCTCAAGGACGGAGGACGAGGACGAGGGCCGATAACGCGGAGGGGTGAGGAGAGACAGCGCTGAAAACGTGAACGGAGAGGTTCGACCGGGCGAGGGGTGGCGACCGACCGCGCTCAGAACGGAGCTGACAGCAGCTGGGCGGGGGGCGTCCACGGGCGGAAACCAAGTGGCCGGGGGCGGGGCCGTGAGGGCGTGGCTCCCAAAGCTCCGGCTTCGAGGACATTCGGGATCTCGGGTGGGAGGCTCAGAGGGCCGAACGGGGGGTTCCTAAGTGTGGATTCATCCTGTGAAGCGTAGTGAAAACAGTGGGTGACTCTCTGTGCATCCGCAGGAGGCTAGGATGGCAGTGACCTCCACGTGTCGAGGGATGATGCTCAAATTTCACATCCAGCAAAACTGTCACCAGAGTGAACGGGCCACAGACATTCCGAGGCCCGCAGAGTCTGGGATGGTCCCCCAGAAGACCCTCCGAGGGCCTGGGTCAGGCGGGTTCTGCAGAAGGGGGACCAGCCGGAAGCCCGACCTCTCCCACGGAAGTCCCACGGGAAGTCACACCCTAGCGTGGCTGGCCCCTGGCTGCATAGCAAAGCCTCCCCACACAGATCACGCCTGTCGCAAACAAAAACTCCCGATTGTTCCTCGGGCCGGGCTGGGGCGGGCAGTGCTGGCGGAAACAGGAAGCCGGAGCCGGCCAGGCGGTAACTGGGCAGGACCACGGAGCACGGGACACGGGGAGCCGGGGAGGCGGGGAAGCTGCACTGGGGAAGGGCGAGTGTTTTCGGCAAACGCTTGAAAAGAACTAGAGGTTGAATCAGAAAGACTCGCACGCAGAACTCAGGCACTTAGTTTCCCAGAGGGAGGCACACCACGCTCTGCCGGGGAGCCGGCTCGGGCCAGGACGCAGAGGGCACGAGGGGACAGCCAGGTGGGGCAGGGTGGCCCGTCGGGACAATTCTGGTGGGCCTCGGGCACGGGGGCTGTCCCCCTTTGCCTGGCCCTGGTGATTTAGGGCAGGACATACCAGCTTGGTGTGTGAGCGTTAGCTGGGGTTGGGGGCACAGCCCAGCACGGGCTGTCTGCACGTCACGGGCGTGTCCGGGGGAGCTGTCAACCACCCTGGGGAGGAGCAGTGTCTGTGCCGCTCCCAAGATGTCGAAACATCACAAGGTACAGAGAATAAAAACGTGGTCAGTTCGAAGAGAAACGTGGACACAGACGCACAGAGGCCTGATGTTCCGAGCACGAAGGGGACGGAGACGCAGCCGAGCGCCCGCTGTCCAGACAGACAAGGGTCAGGCATCGAGATGGGGACAATCCCTGACCCTGCCTGTCACCGCCGAGTCTCGGCCGCTGCCGGCGGAGCGTGGCCGGAGCGTGCGCAGCGCCCCACGCACAGCGAGCTCCGCAGCAGGCGAGGCCGGGGCCGGACGGGCTGGGGGCTCCCGGGGTCGGCTGTGTCCGTGCCCGGAGCGGTGTCCTGGGTCCTTGGTGCCAAATTGGTAAAACTCACACAACCAAGGGCTGAAGATGACGCATTTCATCATACGTGAATTTTACCTCAATCCGAACGAACAGAAACCCAAACCGCACTGGAGGCAAAAACGCCCCACAGAGGCCGCGGGTCGCTGGGTGGCGGGAACGCTGTTGCCGTGTGTGGTTTTCCGACATTTTTCTTTCTTGAGTCTCAAAAGAACAGAACACCCAAAACAAGGCGGGGAGGCAGCTCCGTGCCGGCGGCCACCCGGCCTCCCGCCGCCCCAGAAAAGCGCGTCTGCGCGGCCCGCCCGCCGCTCCTGGCCGCTGCTGGGACATCTGGCGGCTTTCATTACATAAGGGACTGAGGTGCTCACATCTGCATCTGCGTCCGAGCGCCCCCTGGGGCCCGGTGTCCCGACGTTAAGACGTTAAGACGCCGGCTGGTCATTCCGGGGGACTCTCCCAGCACCCCCACGGCCCCCAGGGGCCGCTGCAGAGCCATCTGGGCAGATGGGGTCCTGACCGGCCTGGGGGCCCGGGAGGCGAGACCGCCCAGGGTGTCCTGACCGGCCGAGTCGGGCCCGGCTCATGTGCCCGGGCGAGGGGTGCGGCCCCAGCCTCCTGCATGGGCGTCACTGACTGGCAGGGACCAGCCAACCCAAACTCCGCAGCAACGAGGCTCATCGGGTGCTTGGCTTGTGCTGGCTCAAACTTATCAATTATTCACTCAGTGCCCTGGGCACCTCGTGACAGGCCACAACCTGACAGGGGACGGGGGACGGCGTCCTGCCCACAGCTCCACGGCCCCCAGGGGCATGGAGGGCGGGACTCTGAACGACTGACCCCTTCAGCCTCCTTCCTCCGCTCACTGTCACCGGCCACTCCTGGGGGAGGGCCCACGCTGTCCTGCCCCCTCACTTGGAGCCTGAGGGAGGGCTAAGGTCAGCACCCACTCACCCACATGCCACCCCCAGGGCCAGTGTTTTCCATGGGTCACAGGGGACACTATTGGTGCTGCTGGCACTCCGCCCTGGGGGGATGACACTGGGCCCCCAGGACCGGTGTCCTCAGGCCTCCTCCCAACCTCTGGGCAAGATGACCCCTGCATTTCTGTGGGACAGAGACTCCTCAGCTCTGCAGGCCCCGAGGACGAGTCCAGGGGCGGGAGGCCTGAAGGACAGGTCCCTCCCACCCCCGAGGGACCACACTCCAGAGGGTCTAAGTCGTCCCCGAGTGTGCTGTCCTCAGGGACCCCACCCTCCAGGGACCCACAGGGAGGTGTGGATGGGGGTGTGGACGGGGAGCCCAGAGCCCGGGTCCTGTCGGTCTGACTGCCAGTGCCCATGGAGACCCGGGGGCCTGAACACGCTTCCCCAAGACTCCCAGGACTCCGTGAGCCCGACGGTCGCCCCCCGGGGAGCCGCCCCCCAGGTCTCCTCCCAGCAGAACCACGTCCCACAGCAGCCCCACTCCCCAGGGCACAACACCTGGGTGTTCACTAATTTACTGAAGCCAAACAAAATGTCTGCTTGGACCCAGCTGAGCAAATGAGATTCAGGTATTTGCTGACTCACCGAGGACCCAGGGGTGGGAGAGGCGGCTTGGGCCTCCGGGGTCCCACGGGGGAGGGGCGCCCGGGGCCTTGGCCAGAGCGCAGTCAGGCCGTCCTGGGCAGGAAGCCAGCGCGTGGTCATGCTCTGGATAAACTTTAATGAGACTTAGACAGTAACACCGCCCTGCAGACGCGAACGAGCATCAGGCAGCCCACCCCCCTCGCAGCCCGTGGGGGGCAAGCCCCAGCCCATGAGCAGCAGCCCCCCGGGCAGGCCCCACCAAGGCCATCTGTCAGTGGATGGAGGTGGGGGACAGTCTGGCAAATGAAGTGGCCCCGCGGAGTGCCGGGCGCCCCGTGGACCCATGGCTGCAGCCGGCGTCCTAGATCATGCCAGCCAGCCAGGGCGGCAGGAAGAGGCCCACGGTCCCCAGCAGGCAGACGATGACGAACACCCAGAGGAAGATGCGGTCGACGACCATGGCCATGTACTTCCAGTCCTCCTTCACCTGCAACGGCAGACACGCGTCACCACAGCCCGCCCGCGGCCTCGCGTGCCGCCAGAACCTTCTAGAACCTGGCGCTTTGCATGGCAAGTTCTCCGTTTGCTACCCTTGCCACCGAGGTCACCGAGGTTGCAGGCACACCGGGCTGAGGTGACAAGTGCGGAGAAGGGGCTTGTCCAGCTGAGGTCTGGGCTCAGAGACACTCTGGGGTCGGCGGGCTCCAAGGAGGCCAACGTCACAGCCGCCGTGGGGGCCGGGTTTGGCGCTGTGCCCCCCGATTTGCGTGCCTAGGGGGGTGCCTGAGCTCCGGGGTGGGGGGCAGCAGCGGCAGGCCTTTGGAAGACCGCCAGGGTCCTGGCCACATGGCGGTGAGATTGGCTCTCGGTTTGCAGAGGGGAGGGTGCCGCGGGGGCCGTCAGCGCAAATGGAGCCGGCGAGGCTGGAGAGGGGGCGTCCGCCCGCCCCGGCCATGCAGGACGAGGACCAGGCGCGCCTGGGCAACGGCCTGACCTCCGACACGAGCCCCCCCAGGCCCGGGGGAGGGGCGGGGCTCTGCTCCCCACTTTGGGGGTGCCCGGGAAAGCGGTTTCCTCAGTGCCATTTTCTGCTCCGATTTCTTGAAGTAACAGAGGCGTCCTGAGGGTTTCAACCCAACCCAGACAGCGCTTGTTCACAGGGAGCCGGGAGCAGGCAGGGCCACTGCGCCCGCTGTGCCCTGCTTTCCATCGGCCCCGTGCGTCCCCAGCGAGCATGAAACGCCACCGCAGACCAAAGCCGCCCCGTTGTCCCCGAGCCTCGGCGCTGAAATGAGAACCAGGTCGCCCACGCGGCCGGCACCGTGCGGGTGAGGGGCGCTGGGCGGCTGGAGCAGGCCCCACGCTGACCACCGGGCCGCTGGCCGCTGGGGTCCATCGGGTCGGTCACCCTCCTGACGGCATGAGTCACCCCTCGGCGCCTGCTCAGACCCCCGCCACCGGCGGGGAGCAGCGTCCTGTGGCAAAACGCTGTCCCAGAGCCAACTGCCGCCATGTGGAACTTTCTGGAAAGCTCCAGAATGGCTCACGGCCTCCTGGGATTCACCAGGGTGACTGCGGGAGACCAGCTCACTCATTTCTCAGGGGGGCACTGTGTGGGCGATGGGGAACCTGGCTCCCTTTCCGGGGCTTGCGGACAGACAGCCCCAGGAACCACACCGGCTCCCCGAGGCCACAGCCCCTTCAGAGCAGGCAGAGGGACAAGCTGGGCGGGTGACAGGCAGGGTCAGGGATTGTCCCCATCTCGATGCCTGACCCACGGCAAGCAGCAAATGGCTGACCAGGGCGGGCAACACCCTCCCCCGTCCCCAAATACTGGCCCCGGCCCCTCCCTCTGCCCACGCCCTGAACTGGGGGTGCCACCATTAGCCTGGACCCACCCCGGCAGGCGCCCCGAGGCGTGGCCACAGAGCCTAGGCCTCGGGGAGCTGCCCCACGGCTCTCTGCACCCGCCTGACTCTGCTCCCTGCCGGCTGGGGGCCCGGCCGGAGGGCCAGGGCTGTGCCCCAGACCAGCCCTGCCCCCCACCAGGCCGCAGAGGCCGCCAACTCATCCTGCTCCCTTCAGCCCTCCAGTCCCCCCAGGTACCCTCGGGGAGGGGGGCGCTGCAGGTCACAGGTCAGAGGGAGGAGCTCACTGGGCACAGAGGGGCTCGCAGAACCCTCCCTGCTGTCCTGAACCCAAAATGGTATCCCCATGATCTGCTCCCGACAGCCCCTGGCCACCTGCCCCAGCCCCGCCCCGGGGGCCCCGCTGGTACTGGTGGCTGGGGGAGGTGGGGGGCAGAGTGGGCCTCAGGCTGCCACGTGGCCCAAAGCTGGCAGCCCGGGTCTTGGCCCTGGTTTCTGGAATTTTCTCCCTGGCCACGCCCTCCTGCAGCGTGGAGAGGAAGCAGAGAGTGTCTGCTCATCTGCTTGGGCCAGGGGCATGGCTGGACGCGGCCAGGGCAGGGACTTACCGAGAAGTCCGTGTCTTCTGCCTTCAGGTGGTCTGCGATGTACTGGACGCCCTCAACCGCCCGTGTCAAGGCCGGTGACAGGGGCAGGTGCCGGGGTGCAGCTTTGGTGCCGTGGGCTTTGAGCACAGTGTTTGGGGACCCTGTGGACGGCTCCTTCCTGCACGTGCATCTGCACGGGGAGGCCTGGTCTGGGGGCGGGAGCTCGGCTGGGGGGGCCTTCAGGGAAGCGGGGGAGCCGGCCATCTGGCCATCGCCCTCGTCTCGAGGAACACAGTACTGGATGCTCCGAGACCGGCACCGGACGCCGCCCTCCCCTGCCCTAGCAGGGCTGGACATGTGCTGGACGCTCAGGGACCGGGCTTTGCTGAGCCCCGGGGCCTGGGTGCCAGTGGGCGGGCGTGGGGGGCCGGGCGAGGCGCAGGGGCCGGCCGTCTGGGCCTCCGAGGGCTGCGGAGCGGGGGCCTGGCCTGCGGCCAACGGGCAGGCAGGCTGGGGCTTTACCGGCTCGTCCAGAGGGCCGCAGAGGGACGGGGCGGGCGAGGGGCCCCGGCCCGCCTCGGGCTCGGGCCAGAAGCGCGGGGCGCCGGCCACCTTGTGCATGGACTCGATGAGCCGCCGGCAGCTGCCCTTGACCACGGGCGGCCGCTTCATGAGCAGCAGGCGCGGGGCGGCGTCCAGGAAGGCCCGGCGCACCCAGGCGGGCATGGTGTGCGTGCGCGGGGAGCGGTGATGCACGTTGAGCACGAAGACCGTGACGATGATGGACAGGGTGACGAAGATCATGGTGAAGAGCAGGTACTCGCCGATGAGCGGGATGACCAGCGAGGTGGACGGGATGATCTCGGTGATGAGCAGCAGGAAGACGGTGAGCGAGAGCAGCACGGAGATGCAGAGCGTGACCTTCTCGCCGCAGTCGGACGGCAGGTAGAAGACGAGCACGGTGAGGCCGGAGATGAGCAGGCAGGGCACGATGAGGTTGACCGTGTAGAAGAGAGGCAGGCGCCGGATGACGAAGGCGTAGGTGATGTCGGGGTACACCTCGGCACAGCACGCGTACTTCCTGGTGTTGTAGGTGCCCACGGCGTCCACGATGACCCACTCGCCGCTCTCCCAGAAGTCCAGCTGGTCCACGCGGCTGTGCATGCTCACCAGGTCGATCTTGGCCTTGTCGTAGGTCCAGGACCCGAACTTCATGGTGCAGTTCTGCTGGTCGAAGGGGAAGAAGGTGACGTCGATGCTGCAGGAGCTCTTGTAGATGGCGGGGGGCGTCCACTGCACCCGCCCGTCGTGGAAGAGGTGGGCCTTGGTCAGGTGGGTGACGGCGAAGTCCCCGTCCGCACTGGGCAGGAAGGGAGAGGGCGGGTGAGGCGCACTGCCGCGCAGCCCCCACCCGCGTTCCCGCTCCCGATGCGCGAAGGGAGGGAGGCAGCCTCTCCGGGGACAGCACTGGGCAGAGCTGGGCTGGTGGCCCTGGGCATGGCCCTCGCCCGCCTGCCTCAGCTGGTCGCCCCTACACTGGGGATGACACGCTGAGCCTGACGCACAAGCTTGCTGGTGACGATGGCGATTATTTGGGGGGTTGGGGCTGGGACTGGAGCCAGTGTCCCCAGCCTCCTCCAGGGTACCCGGCACTAGGCTGTCGGGGTAACTGGAGTGTCCCGCATTCAGGCCCAGGGCAGAGGGATGGCTCATCAGAGGGTCTCAGCCACTAAGCCTGGTGGGATTTGTGTTCAGGCGGGGTGGGGAGGAGGCCCTGGGCCGAGCACTGCTCGGTAGGCTCTTCCTGGGATAATAGCCACCCACCTGGCCGTCCACACCACACTGAGGCCACGGACACGGAGGAGGCCCCGGGCACCTGTGGTCATCCCGGAGCTGGACCAACCTGGGGATGGGGCCCGTCCAGCCACCGCCCTGTCCCCAGCGGGGGTGCCGGCAATACCGAGCACTCGGCACCATCTCCCTGGTGACCCCCGTCAGCGGCTCAGAGGCAGAAGGACCCCCTTCCTGCACAGGTGTGGACTCCAGGCTCACCTGGAGGCCAAGACCGGGCGGCCACCCAAGCAAGAAGTGACAGGGCTGGGTGTGAACTCAAGCCATCCGTTCCCGGGGCCCGCCTCTGGCCACTGACCCCACCGCCTGTCCCTCAGCCTCAGGGGTTGGCGCCCTGTCCCAGGCCCTCCTCCCAGTGGGCAGAGTGCCCGGCCTGCAGCCCGAGGCTTCCCAGACGCTGCTGTCCCCTCAGCGTCCCCACGAGGACTCCCACAGGAGGCTGTGCTGCCCTGGCACAGTGGGCCAGCAGAGGGAGCTCAGGGACACCTGCAAGCGGCCATGAGCCCTCGCCCGCTCCTGGAGTCGGCGGCCACAGCTGGAAGCTCCTGGTCCCGAGTCTGGGCCCCAGGAGGCTGTGACCCGGGCTGTGGCTGTGTCACTCCCTCAGCCTCAGTTTTCCCCACGAGGCTCAGGCCAACCACTCTGACCGTGGGTGGCGCCCACAGACAGACGGGGCAGTGGCCGTCCCAGGCCCCTCGGGGCAGCTCTGCGGCTCCGGCTCTGGAATGCTCATGCTGATGGGTATCCCTCCTGGGCCCCGCGGAACCCCATGGAACCCCATGGAACCCCACAGAGCCTCACAGAACCCCATGGAGCCCCAGGAACCCCCACAGAGCCTCATGGGAACCCCATGGAGCCCCGTGGAACCCCACGCTTATTCCCCGGGTCGAAGGTCCTCGGGCGGGGGATGGGGAGCTGAGCGGGGACCCCAGGAAGGCCGGGTGGTGGGAGGACTCAGGGCTCGTGGTTCAGAGCAGAGCGCCTGCCTGGCGGGGGGAGCGGGCTTGCCGCCCTCCCGCTCCCCGAGCCAACCCCGAATGCGTCCGTGAGCCTCACGTGCGGCCGCTGCCCGCTGCCCTGACCACTGCCATTACTGGCGTCAATTAAGCTGGAAGAGGGGCCCACTCGCCGTTGATCAGACAGCGCGGTTTGTAGGTCAGGCCCAGCGCCGGGGGCCTGGTGGGCGGTGGGGGTGGGGCGGGGACGGGCGTGGGGGGTGGGGGGAACGGGGCTGGGCCGGGGGCTGCAGCCGCGTGGCCGGGCGGCCGGGATCGAGGGAGCTGAGTGCTTCCATTTGCTGCATTGTCAGCGATTGGGAGCCGCGCGCCCAGGCCGAGCCCGAGCCCGAGACGGGGTCGCAGGTGTGGCCTCCGCTCAGAGCGAGCTGGCCCAGGATGCCACAGCAGTGACGGGGGCCGCGGGAGGACAGCAGGCTGCCCTGGGCTCAGGGACCCCGGTGAGGGCCCCAGGCCAGGCCGGGCTGGAACCGCAGCTGCCACGGCCATGCCTGAAAAGCCCAGCCCCCAGCACGGAAAACCACCTACGTGACCGGATTTCAGCCCAGCTTCCCAGAGCCGGCACAATGCTTTGTTTGCTCAGGGATGTGAGGACTGGGTGTGGGGACCTGCGGTGGCAATGACAGTGACCTCTGCGCAGGGGAGGGCCCGCGAATGGGTCGTCTGGGGGCTTCTGCAGCCCCCAGAACTCGGGGAACCCTGAGCGTCCAGACGGCTCTTGAGCAGAAGTGACGTACATGTGGCAGGGACACCGCCCGCCCTGGCCGGGGACCGAGTCTGAAGACGTTAGTCCCGAGGCGGGCAGCTCCAGGGCCTGCAGTCACTGAGGTCCCGGCCCCCTTTCCCTGACCCAGGGCAGAGACGGAAGCCGATCCAGGAGGTGCCCTGGGCCGGTCTGGCGGTGACGGAGCCCAGGTGCCCACGTCGTACCGGTCCCCTCGGTCCCCTCGCCGTGTGGGCGAGGCCCAGGCACAGGTGGCCTCTTGCTCACCCGGCCGCAGCAGAGCTGCCTGCCCGGGGCTCGGCCGGACACAGGACCTGCCGCCCCTGTCCCCCGAGACCCTGCTCACTTGTTGTAGAGGACGATGTCCGGCCGCCAAATGAGCTCCGAAGGGATTCTGATGGAGGTGACATTCTCGTAGTCACCCGGGTCCCAGCGCAGCTTGTAGTCATGCCACTCCTGGGGGGGGCAGGAGAGAGCCACGGCTGAGAGGGGGAGGGGGGCAGGGCGGGGGAGCAGCGGAGGGCCCCTCCCACTCACCTGCTTCACCCACACGTTCGTGGTCATCATCTGGTTCTTCTCGTCCTAGGACACAGATGAGAAGGAAGGTTGTGACCCCCTCGCTCTGGCCCCGAGTGTCCCACAGGATGGGCCACTGCCGAGCACAGGGAGGGAGTGAGTACCTCGTCTCTGGAGGCAACCAAGCCCAGGATGGCAGGCCCTAAGGGGACTCAGGGGTGTGGGGACAAAGGACCCTGACCCTTTGCAGAAGAAAAGCAGGGACAAGGTTTGGTCGACTTCCTAGCCACCCAGGGCCTGGCTCTCCCCGGCCACGGCGGGTGTGGGGAAGGAGGGCAGCTTGTCACCTGCATCACGCCCTCCCTGCTGGTCGGGCAGCCCCTCCGCACGGGCCCCCTCCTGCTGCCACCAAAGCCACCTTGGTATGCACGGAGCCCCACTCACTGCCCAGACTGGGGTCAGGATAGGGCCTTGTGTCCCAAAGGCACAGGCTTGGGTGCCTCCCTGTCCTGCTCCCGCAGGGGACGAGCCCCTAGTCGGCCCGTTCAGGGAGAAGAAACCGTATGCCCTGAAGCCCCAGGCACTGCCCTGGGTCCTGCTCTCCTGCGGGTCCACCTGGGACAGGCCATTCAGCGTTCCAGGTGGGACACCGAGGAGCAGTGTGACCTCAGCAGAGGCTGGAGCTGGTGCCCGGCGGTCCCGCCCTTCTCTCCAAGGGGACAGCCTGCCCTTGCCATGGCCCATCCCCCACCCCGAGGCTGGAAGGAGCTTCAAGGTGACAGGGCCCGGCCTCCTTCTCTGCATTCATGCAGTCAGCCCAGGCCCAGGGAGCAGCGGATGCTGCGGGCTCCTCTGCAGGCGTGAAGTCACCCACGCAAGCACCCGCCTTGGGACATGGACCTGCAGCAAATACCTGAGCCCCGCAAAGGGACAGGCAAAGGTGGCTCAGAGGCAGGGCAGCCCCTTCCACGCACGATGTGGCCACGGGCCTCAGACCAGTGCCCAGCACACCGGCGAGCACGGCTCACCAGTACACGGCAGGGCCCGGGGTGCTGGTCCCATCGCTCCTGTGCTGCCCCAGGCCTGGGGTCTTGGAGCTGGGTGCTCCCTCC
>NW_024342471.1:27464180-27464806 GCF_902729225.1 Pteropus medius
CCTAAAGCCCCTCAGATGTCACCCTCTCTGCCCGTGGTGGCAATGCCGAGCTCATCCTATTTCACTAAGACAGAGTGACAGCCGAGGGTGTCACCATGACAGGCCTCCACGCCCCTCACAGAGCCGACTGGATGTTGGGGTCCCCAGCAGGGGATGGGTGGGCATTAGGGGACAGCTGCAACCCCTGCGGCTCGGTCCTCGTGTGGAAACCCCAAGCCCTTCCAAGCCCAGCAGGCCGTGGCCGTCCTCCCGCTGAGTGAGCCCGCTCCCCAAGGGCCCGCCCCGCCAGGCTGGAGCCACACCTGAGGCCCTCGGGTCCCCACGCCAGGCTGCACACCCAGCACCAGTCAGATCGCCACTGCAGGGTGGGTCCCAGCCCCTCCAGAGCACCCTCCCAGCAGCCCCCTTGTCCCTAACCAGGAAGGTAAACACTCCCCAGACCTGTCCGAGACTCACCGGGACCGGAACCGGCATTCCAGACCTGCTGGTAACGGGGAGGGGGACTCCTGGACCAGCTCGGGGTCAGGTCCTGCCCCACCTGGGGCAGAACCAGCACAGAAGCCCCCACAACCCGGCCCCAGGCCACTGCCTTTTGCTCCTGAAGGTGACAGCCCTGACCCGCAGCC
>NW_024342471.1:27466089-27467131 GCF_902729225.1 Pteropus medius
CAGAGGCCACTCCTCTGGTCCCCCAGACCAAGAGCCAGTCGGGTGGGGGGGCGGGGGGGCACATGGGGACCGGGGTCTGCAGGTTAATCTGGCCTGATGGGGACAGGGTGAGTGGGCCCCCGCCTCTCTCTCGCCAAGTTGGAGCTTCTGGGTCCAGCTGCGGAGAGGCAGCCCCCGCCCCAGCCAAAGCCCTCTCCCCGCATTCGTGGGCGGGTTAACTCCTTGCCTGCCAGCTCAGTGGCGCCGCAGGACAGACCCTCCGAGGCTGCCCCGTCGTGCGCACCCCCGGCTGGGACGGCCGCCAGGGTCCTCCCCCACTCCGTTCAGCTACCCGAAACTTACCGGGTAGGAGGCCGGCCCCCAGAAGCAGCAGCAGCGGCAGCGGCGGCGGCTGCGGCGCCCCGGGGCCCCCGAGCTCCATGGCGCACCGAGCGGGCTCTAGACGCGGGAGGCTCCGGGCTCGGCCGCGCCCCCGCTCCGAGGCCCGCGCGCGCCCAACTTCATGCCCCAGCGCCGCGCCGGCCGCTCCGTCCGCCCGGCCAGGCTCGGCCGCTCCTCCTGCGGGGCTGGGAGCGCGGGGCTGTGGGCTCGGCGCGCGGCCCCGCCCGGACCTGCCCGCCTCCAGCCGGCGGGGAGGAGGAGGGGGGAGGGGGAGGGAGCCGGAGGGAAGGCGAGGGCGGGAGGGGCGCGGAGGCTGCGCTCGGCCAGCACTGGGCAGTGTCCCTCGTCCTCCCGGGTCTGGGAACGTGCCCAAGCCATGGGTGGGGGGCGCAGTCACTGCGTGCGACAGGGTGTCCCAGATCACAAGGCACTGAACCCCAACCCGATCCCCTGTCCCAGCGATCGATCGGCAGCCTGCCTGGAGGGGGGCACGCCTGCCCAGGGGTTCTGGGGAGAAGAGGGGCCCCGCACTCACATCTGCTTAACTCCCTGCGCTTGGCAGTTTGGAAATCACAGGGTCCTCGTCATCTGCCCTGAGAGGCGTTCGGGAGAGAGCCCACCCATCTGCCTGTCCCCCCACCCCCACCCCCACCGCCGGACC
>NW_024342471.1:27468175-27469171 GCF_902729225.1 Pteropus medius
GTCCTTCCCTGGGGCCAAGGGAAGCCTGCCCTCCGGGCTTGGTCTGGTTTGTGTTGTTTCCACAGGCAGGCCGAAGTCCCTTCAGTCAGGACCCCCTGTCACCACCCTCTCCTTCCCACCTGCCTGAGCCCCCCAGGCAATGCCAGCCCCTGGGTTCTTCTGAGTGCCCCTTCCACAAGCCAGTTCTGCACTAGGAACCAGAAGGTTCTCCATACTGAACAGAGGGTTGGACTGAACCAGGAGCTGGTGGTGAGCAGGCCCTGCCTACCGCTCACTGGGCACCAGGGAGGGGCAGCACGCTCCCAGACCACTCCCCCAATCCACGGGCAAAGCCCCTCTCAGGGAGAGGTCTAGGGAGAGAGGCAAGCAGCAAGGCCTGCGGCCTGACACAAGTGCCACGGCCTCCTTCGTGTCTGTCCTGTTGCAAGAGAAGCCTGCTCTGTACACCCACAGTGAGCGGCAGCGCCGGATGCGACGGTCTGCGGAGCTGGTTCCCGGTCTGCGGAGCTGGTTCCCATCGCACGTTCTCTCTTTAGTGCAGGAGGCCCGCCTGCTCCTCTCACCATCCCTGTGAAGCAGGGGCCATCATTATGCACCTTTGGCAATCTGGGAAGGTGAGGCACAAGCCGGCTTTGTCACTGGCTGATGAAGTGACATTTGCCTTTTCCTGTCATCTTGTGACAGGTGAGGATGCTCCCTCGTGCCTCTGCATTTAGGCTCATCCCCTGGGACTCATTAGGGTTTTGAGCTCCCGAGAATATCGGTCAGAGGGGAGAGGGGAGCATGGTGAGCTGGGCCAATCTCGAAGGCTTCCTGGAGGAAGGGGCACACAGGAATGTAGCCCCGGAAACCATGGACATCCACTCAGCCAGGCACAGAGAATCGCCTGGGGGATTTGCCAAAGTTCCAGATTCTGACAACTTACCCTGAGAGTATTCAGCCTGGGCCGAGGCCAGAGACCTGAGGTTAGACAGCGCTGTCCAGACAGCTCTGAGG
>NW_024342471.1:27469607-27522187 GCF_902729225.1 Pteropus medius
GATTAATCGGGTCTCACTCGTTAATTTGCACGGCCCGCCCTCCCCACCTGTTCCCGCCCCTGAGCGTGTGGCTGCGGGAACCTAGTATCCGCGCAGCAGCTCTGAATTAGACTCTCACTCCAGGCCCCGCGAGCCCCCGCCCCCGCTGCTCCGGGAAGGAAAGGAAAGGAAAGGAACTCTAATGCACAGGCTCACAGACGAATGGGACCAGCTCCGCACCGCGGGCTCCTCCGTGCCTGAGTCTCCGTCCTTTGTGGCAGGACGCTGTCCTCTGAAGGGGACCACGGGTGGGGGGAGGATGAGGAGTGGGTCCTGGAGACCCCTCCCCCCACGCACAGCCCAACCAAGGTCACGCCAGCTCCAGAGACGCTGCTGCTGAGGCGGAGTGGCCCCTGCGGGAAGGCCGCCCCCTCCGCTTGCCTCCCACTCCACCCTGTCCCAAGGACATTTCCATGGTAACCAGTTCTTGACAGAAACAGGATTGGAATTCAAGATGGGAACTTCAGCTAGGTGGCCAGTCCAGCTCTTTGGTTTTGGGGGAAATCATGTAGGGGCTGAGAGACGGGCCTGGGAGGGGACAGAGGGGACCTATCAGCACTGGGTCCCAGTGGAACTTCAATGACCCGCGAGAGGCCAGGGGCGGTGCTGACTCATTCGACCAGGGGCAGGGTCCTGCCAGCCCCCCTAAAGCCCTAGGACGCCCTCCTCCAACCTCTCAGGCAGACCTCGCCCACCCTTGCCTTGCCCAGACCTCTGTCCCCCCGAGGTGACACTGCACTGACTGTCCCCTCATTTCATCCTAGGGTCAGCCGCAGCAACCTTCCAAAACCCAAATTCCCCTGAGGGCGGGGACATTTGCAAAGCACTTTCCAGGTGTGTTTTCTCTGTCACCCCTTCTGCCCCATAGCCACACCTGGCCTCTTCCTGGTCCTCCTCATCAGACACAACGCATGTCTCCTGTGGGTCTCCCCTCACCCCTGCTAGTAATGTGAGCTCATGAAGGGGGCCTAGGCTTTGCATACAGCACCTGGCTCTCAGTGGGGGCTGTATAAACAGGTTGAATGAATGGATGATGGATGGATAGATGGGTAAATGATGATAGATGATGGATGATGGTGGAGGGATGGTGGCCAGGCCCATCTGGACCCCAGTGTGCTGCGTGCCAACTGCCCTGGCCCCAGGCACACATGCTCAAGCTGAGAGAATCCAGGTGTTTGGGGCAGGGGTTGATCTCCCAGGAGGGAGGGACGACGAGCACACGGGTCAGGCAGGAGCAAGGGTGCATGGAATAGGGCAGGGTGCCGAGCCCCGTTCACCTCACTGAGTTCTCCTCCATCCCTCAGGAATGGACCAGGAGTGAATGTGGTGGTTCTCGCCTCACAGGGCCTGGTGAGGCCACCCTGCCTTCCATTGGGCCAGCGTCATGCCCACTGCCTGGCTGCCCCTCGAAGCACGCCTCTCAGCCAGTCCTGCCCGTGGCCCTCCCGTGATGCACAGTGGACCCTGCCCGCGGACCCTGCCCGCGGAGTCCCGGGATGGCTCTGGCTGCATGCTCTCCGAGCTGTTAGGACCCAGCCTGGCCTTGCAGTCTGAGCCCCCACCAGAGTCTGCAGTCCAGCGCTCACCACCATGAAGCCTTGAGTGAAAGGCCCTGACTACTGTGGAAACAGGTAACCCCCGAGTCAGAGGCCTCCACTAGCCACATTCCCCCCCGACCCGCCGCCTTAAGGCCCCCTCGTTTCAGGCACTGTGATCAGTTTCAGGCCCCGCCCCTGCTCTCAGCACTGTGGACAGCTCCCCCAGGCTCCCCGCCTCTGCTCCCAGCACTGCGGACAGCTCCACAGGCCCTCCTCAGCCCTCAGGCACTGCGGGACAGTCCCCTGGCCCCGCCTCGCCTTGTAGCACCGCGGGATTAGCCCCACCATACCCCCTCTCAGTGCCTCCTGCCCCCCTCGAAGTCCCCCCCGGAATTAGCAATGCCTCTGCCTGACCTCCAGCTCCCTTGCTCCCCCTCGCCCCCCTGATGTCCCCTGAGCCTTTACCGATTTCTTTCCAACAGCCTTGAAAGCAGCAGGAGAAGAGCACGGGCCTGAGCCGCCCTGTCCCTCACTACAGGACTTTTGCAGCATCTCTGTGCCAGCCAGCGGGAGGCCCCTCGGGCTGGGGCCAGGGTGGGAGAGAGCGGAGAGGGCGAGTCCCGCAGGACAAGTCCTGGCCGAGGGGGCCTCGCCCCCACGTGCTGGGTTCAAGCCGTGACACTGAGTCGTGTGGTGCTAGGTCCAGGGCCTGTGGCCCCGGCCGATTCCCTGCTGGCCCCGCGTCCTCAGTGCCTCACACCCCTGACCTGGAGGACTGTGCTGCCAGAGCCAATGGCTGCTATGGGCGCCCTTCCTGCGGGAACTGCGGCCTGCAGCTGGAGTCTTCATGGGCCACCTTGTGCGCCCCGAGCTAATCTGGGGAGCTCAGCCCCGCTCCCGACCTTCACAAGCACCCCTGCCCAGCAGGTTTCCTGTGAGCTGAGCCTTGTCCTCGACAGCCTTCAGGTCTCTTAGACAGGTATTGACCTGCTGGTTGGGCTCCTGGTCCACATCCCTGAGTGTCCCCGCCCCAGCCCACCCCACAGCCTCTCTGCTCTGCAGTTAACTACCTGTGAACACCCTGCAGAGGAGGGCCCAGCCCCAGGTCAGTGCACTGCAGGTTGGAGGGGCTGGTGGTGAGTAATGACGGGGCGCATGTGTCTTTCCTGGTCTTGTACAGCCAGTGGCTCAATGCGAGCTTGAAGGCTGACATGCCCCTGCCAGCCAGGTGCCCCTCTGGGCCCCAGCTCCTTCCACTATTGCGTGAGGGTAGGGACAGTCCCCAGCTCATGGGCCGTTGTGAGGACAGAGAGAAGTCAGGCCAGCTGGCACTTGGCACCTGGCCAGGGGTCTGACAGGGGCGCTGACTGGGCACTGCTGCTATAGCTAAACTTACCGTTGGTCAGGAGCCACCTGGTGGTCACTCCTCCACCCTTTCAGGAGAGGGTCTCTGAGGTGACAGCTAAGGGACTGGACACAGGGTCTCAGCTCCAGCCCCTCCAGAGTCCAGGCACGGAGCCCATGGCCAGGCCTGGGCCCTGCCACCTGCCCCAGGGGCTGCAGAGTGTCCCAGCAGCCTGTGTCCGGGTCTGGAGCCAAGGACCCCCTACAGGCTCCGTCTCAAGCTGCCCGACCGGGGACCTGAACTTGGGCAGGTCTGGACGCCTATCCTCTCCAGTCAGAGGACACAGCCCAGCCCTCCGGCCAGCGAGCAAGGCGGCCACCCCAAGGCGGACATTAGGATAGGGAGACGGTGCAGCTCCTCGTGAAGAATTATGTCCCCACAGGCCACCGGCACAGAAAAGCCCTTTGTCCTGGCCAGCTGGCCGCCTGCCAACGGCTCCCGGCCTGAGCCCTAACAGACGGCCCAGGAGGATGCACACAGCTCCTGCCTAGAGGCCAAGGGTCACGGCTCCCGTGGGGGCAGGTGGGGAGGGATGCGGGGGAGGACGCTGGTCTGAACCACTCTGCTGAGCGCAGCTGAAGCCACGGCAGGGGCCTCGGTGACCCTCTGGCCTGCCAAGTCCTCCTGCCAATCGCCTCCTTTCCCCTTCACCGCCCAGTCACCTCGCCCGTGCTCAGTCCCCTGCAGCTCCAGATGGAGCCTACTTGAGACCCTGAGACCCCCGAGGCCTGACATCTGGGCCAAGGGAAAAGTCACGTCTGGGCTTGGTCTGAACTTGCCGGAGCATAAGGAAGGCACTCCCAGCTTGTCAGCCTCACCCCAGGCACGTGCCCTGGGCCCCCACATTCACGGGGGCATCTGTGAGCCATGGAACAGAGTCAGGGTCCAGGCCCAGGCCTGCTCCTGCTCCTCGCTACCGGGACACAGGACAAAGATGTCAGCGTGGCCAACCCAGGGTGACGGCCCTGAGATGGGCAGACCCCTCTGTGAGACCACCCGCACCTCGTCACTGTCTAAGCTCCTTTGAGATCAGCACAGGTGAGGCCACTCGGGCCAGGCGGGACCCTTTCTGCTGGACCAGCTTCCTGAGTTCCCGTGGACACAGGCCGGAGATGGCAGCGGTGTGGGGGCCCAGCCGGCAATGCCACGTCGGCAGGCTGTGGACATCTACCCGCCCTGCAGGCACTGGCTGGAAGGATGCGGAAGGCCCCTGGCTGCGGGGCAGGGGGGCCCTCTGGGGTCTGAGCTGGCTCGGGCCGGGGAGGAGGCACGGGGAGGCCCCTGCACCTCCATCCGCAGCCAGCTGGATAGCTGCAGGCCAGAGGCCGCGGTGGTCCCAGAGGCCGTTTCTTGGGCACGTTCGCACAGTGAGCGCGTGTGAACGCCGGTGCCCATGCTCCCGGGCTGGGGCTGCGTCGCTGAGGCCTGGCTCTGAGGCCTG
Source organism: Pteropus medius (assembly GCF_902729225.1). Lineage (NCBI taxonomy): Eukaryota > Metazoa > Chordata > Mammalia > Chiroptera > Pteropodidae > Pteropus > Pteropus medius. The sequence goes on from NW_024342471.1 coordinate 27,474,031, forward strand.
GCCCGCCCTGCCCACTCTCACCCCAGCCCTGTGTCCAGCTTTCCTGCTGGGAGGCCCTGTGTCGGGAAGCAGGCCCCCCACACCCTACGTCCACCCCACTCTGGGGCACCCACACGGCCTGTATCCAGCCCGCCGGAAGGAGCCCAGGTCCCCAGGCCAGGGGCAGAGCTCTTGTCCACGGTGCTGCCCTCACAGTCCTCTGGCCAGCACCGGGCACCCCAGCAGGTGCCAGGCCATGAGCACCTCAGCCTTTGGCTCAGGAACCGTGGGCTGCTGACCGCCCTCAGGGGCTGCCCTGCGTGGACACGCGCTGGGGTGGCTCAGGCGGGATGAAGCGGACCTTGGTGCCTCCGTGTACCCAGGCACCCCGAGGGCTGTGGCTGGGGCCGGGCAGGGGGTGCAAGAGCCTGAGGCCCCCACACAGGTCCCGAGGCCCCGCCCCGTGAAAGCCATCGCCGTCCGCTCTGGTTCTCGCTGCTCCTGTCCCAGGTCCCTAGACGCAGCGAGGCCCGCCCAGCACACCCTCAGGCTCTCAGCTTCATCCCTTCTGGACATTCAGCCTCTGCTGGGGACCAGGAGCCAAGACTGGGTGAGGTGCCTGTGGAAGGGGCCCGTTCTTCCTGATTAGCATGTCGATCGGGACCCAGCTGGACTGTCCCCTGAACCAAGCACGGTGACGTCGCTGGTGTGGAAATGCCACCCTGTCAGCTCGACTGGCCCCTGGGAGTCTGCCCCTGGGACTCTGAGCCCATCGTCACTTTCGGGAGAGGAAGGGGCTCATTGGTGGCATGGAGCCCTTTTTGCTTCCTGGCATGTTGTCACATTTGTCACACCAGATGGATTGTCACAAGCATCTGCGTGGCAGTGATATTCTGTGACTCCCCTGACGACAGAGCCGAGGTCACCTGGTCAAGGACAGGGCACGGCCGTGCACCCCGCATCACAGGGCGAGCCCCTGCTGCCCCCACCCTGCCGTCCTCCCCAGCTCTGCCCAGAGCATCTGCCCAGGGACTTCTGCAAACCCAGCTTCTCCCTGCTGACAAAGGCCGTCTGCAAATAGCTCGTCGTGGCTCCAGAAACCAGGCGACAGGAGCCAACTCAGCCAGTGCCAGTGGCCTCAGCTACCTGGGCCACATGAGGCAGGCTCATGAATATTCATGAGCTTCTCCATCCTTCCAACTAAGCCAGCCAAGCTTCCCGCCAGGCCCCAGGCCCCAGCTCTCACTCCCCTCCCCCAACTCCCTCTTCCCCGCAGCCTGGGGAGGCGGCAGCGGCCTCCACCTCGGCCTCGACCTCCCTCTCTGCGCCCGGGCAGTCAGCACCTGTTAGGCTTGCTGTCTGTCTCCGAGGCGCCTGACGCTTCCCTGGCTCTCGGGAAAGCTCTGGGCCTCGTCCAGGGCCGGGTGAGGATGATCGCCCTGACGTCCACCTGCAGACATCAAACGCCCATTCCAACGTGTGTCCCCAGCCAGCACCACGCTCAGCGTGGACGCCATACGCTGCAGTGCTTTGTCTTTGAGACCTGCCGGTCACCCCGGCCCAGGAACAAGATGTGATGTGCCAGCGTGCCCTGTGCTGGCCAGGAAGGGGCTGCCCCTGCACCCCCACGTGGGCCGGGGGTCTGGCTGTCTGGGCGGCAGTGCCGACACCTGCAGGGGCCCCTCAGGGGGACCGGGGCATGGGACACGTGCAGACAGGAGGGCGGGTGGCTGTGACCCTGGCTCAGTCACAACCTGGTCACTCTGCACCTTTTTGTAGGTGTCAAAGCGTTTGCCGGTGTGGAAGCTGCCACCTCTGAGGACCAGCTCTCCCTCCGGCAGTTCTGGGCTGTGGCAGAGGCCAGGGCGTGACCACAGGGACCCAGCAGCAGCCCCCGGAGCTGCCAGGATGGGGAGAGGCACAGAAAGCTAGGGGCACGCCCTGCCAGCCCTCAGAGCTCACGAGCCGTGCCCTGAGCACCGAGGGCCCTTCCCGCTGCCCCGCAGACCCCGGGGTCCTTGACGTCAGGGCTCCTCGGGCCAGGACCGTGCAGGACACCACCACTGGGGACGGTGGCGTAAGTGGCCCGGTGACGCTGGCCTGTGGCCGAGGACACGTGTTCTCTGCGAGGTGCTGGGGGTAGAGGCCACGTGGTAACACAGGTCTCCCAAATCCAGTGACGTGCAGCAGGACAGCCAGCGGCCTCCCAGCCTTCTCCAAGGGCCTCACTCAGAGCAGGGCCCCTCGGGACGCAGCACGGAGCTGCCACCAGGAAGGACCCCCCACACTGACCTGCTGTGTGGAGGAGCTGGGGGGAACGCTGATGGGGGACACGAGCACCCTGAGTGCAGACACAGAGCAGGACCCTCGCGTGCCCACCGGAGGGGCCCAGCTGGGGGACCCGGACGGACACAGAGCCCTGCGCTGGCTTTGCTGCGAGGTGTTTAAATAAAGGCCTCTGGCCCCTGTGTGGACCCAGGCTGACCGGACTCCGAGTCCCCGCAGCTCCAGCCCCCCAGAAGCACACGCGCCCCTCGCACCTCCCCCTCACTGCTCAGAAACGCTCATCTTTCAGCTCCTCATCGGAGACCCTCTGGGGCCCATCCCCCAGCCCAAGGTCAGGGCCCGTTTCCATAGCAACCTGCAGGGCTTCTGCTGGTCACAGCTCATGGGACGGAGCTCTTTGAAGGCGTGAGCCCTGATCTGGATCGCTGGCGGGATTGGGGGCAGAGAGGGCCTCTGGGACACGAAGCCCGGCTCCCAGGGGACAGGCGAGTGCGCATGGCTGCACCGTGAGCCCGGTGACATGGCCTCGCTCATTCTGCCGTGCGTCTTGGAGACAGAGGGACGACCTCCCGTTCGCTGCAGGGAGAGGGGGTCGTGCTGACTGTGAGGATCTCCCCCCAGCTTCTAGGAGCCCTGCAGGGCTGGACGCAGAAGTCACCAACCACAAAGAGTGCCATCCTGTGCGTCCCTAGGAGACAGAGCCAGGGGCCGGCCCTCCCGGGGGCGCTGGGTGGCCGCGCGTCCCTGGCCCCCTCTCATCAGAGCCCCCTGGTCTCCGGCCGGAGACAGGCCGCCTTGTCCACTCCCTCCTGCTGCGAGGAGCTGGGGTCGCCGACCACGGGAGTGAGGATGGCCCCTCGCCTCCGCACCACCGTCCCACGGCCAGCGGCGTCTCTGAAGCAGCTGTTTGCTGCCTGGTGGGCGCTGCCCTCACAGAGAGGCACCGGGTGTGCCAGTGTCCACCTCAGAGACCTCCAGGGCATGCAGAGACTGAGCTGGGGCTGAGCCGACGCCAGCAAGGGGTCGGCCATGCTGCGGGTTATGGCTCCTGACCCCGCCGTTTGATCTCTAAGTGGGCCGCCGCCAGCACCCCAGGTGTTCGCAGCTGTCCAGCTTGTGTCCTTGTCCTGGGAACTGTGCAGGACAGAGGGGCGGGGCTGAAAGGGAACACGAGTGCCCTGGAGCAGGGACCCTCCCGCCTAATCCAGGGGCGTCTGCCCCCCAGACGGGGGCTACCCTTCCTCTCAAGTCGGGGACCTATGGCCAAAGGCACCCCTGCCGAGCTGCCGAGGACGGCCAGGAGCCCTCCCTCCCAACCCCCAGCGGCAGTGACAGGCGGGACCTAGGTCCGAGTCTGCACCACTGGCCTGTCAGTGCTGTGAGGGCTGACGGACAGAGGCCTCTGTCGGCCGGATTCTTTTAAAAGGCACCCACGGTCCCACCAGCCCTGGGAGGGGACAGCCAGCCACCAGCAGCCACCCCGCCGTGTGGGGCGGGGGCCCAGGAACCCGCCTGGCAGGGCTGGCCTCAGTGCCCAGGCTGCAGGGTGCCCAGGCCGCTTGGCTGGCCTTGTTCTTTTCATTGTTTTATGTCCTCGGTGGTGAAATGGTTGAGGATTCGCTCGCCGATTTTAAGTTATAGAGCCCACGTGCGCTGCCCTAACCACCGCCGAGAACTGTGGAGAGAATGGGGTTAGGGCGTCTCTCGCTCCCCGCCCCCCCGCTCGCTGCCTGTGCCCCCCCTCGCTGTCTGTTCCTGGGAGCGAGGCGAGCGGCCAGGAGCACAGAACTAGGGGTGTCGGGGTGCGGAGAGCAGGCGGGGTCTGGAGCCCCCGGGGCCCCACTGCCATGCAGCCCTGTGGCTTCCGCACTCTGAGCCTCTGCTGGCCGGTGTGCAGCTTTGATGGGCCAGCTGGGCTGGAACCTGGGGCCTCACACCTGGACGCTGGCCTTCTCCTGGGGGCGAGGACTCACTCCGAGTCCTCCAGGTGACTCTCAGCCCCTTCACTGGATCGAGCTCTGAGGCGTGAGTTCTCTGACTTGGGGTCAAAGGAGATTAAGACTGGGGGCCTCCCCCTACCACCGGACCACCCCAGCTCTGCCCATCCTGTGGCGTGCAGCGTCTGTAAGCCTCTGGCTCACCCCAGCCCCTGGGGAGACCGAGCACACCCCAGAATTCACGAGAGCCACCACAGGAAATGGGCCACTTCTGGGCACCTCCCTGTCACGGCACTTCTGGGGAGCCAGGCCCAGCACCTTCCGCTCCCGGGACAAAGCCCTTGCCTGGTGTTTGTCCTCCGGGCCTGCGCTCACAGCCAGAAGCCTGGGGAGTGGTGAGGCCGCGAGGCCATGGGTCTGCCCCCAGCAGATCTGCCGTGGACCCGTGTCGTGCCCTCCCCTGGGGACACCCACGCTCAGTCCCCACTTCAGGATGACTCGTCTGCAGACAGCGAGCCTCTGCGCCGGGAGCTGACGGCCACCCACACTGCACCTGCTGCAGGCGCAGGACCCGGGACTGGGTGCCAAGTGCACACACGTCTGTGCGGGCGGGTGCCGGGGTGCAAAGGGGAAGTCAGCCCCTGAGCCCGGGAGGGGGCATGGGAGCGAGGCACAGAGGCGCGGTGTGCCCGGCGCTGGCCAAGGACGACGGCCCCAGGACGACGGCCGCTGGGAGACTCGCTGCAGAGCCCCTGGGGGGTGGCGGGCCTCGGGCAGCGCCGCGGGCTCGCTGCTGAGCAGCCAGGAGGGGGATGTCCTCGCCGGCACAGGAGGAAGTCAACACAGACCCACTGCAGTGCAAATGTCAGACCACAGCGGGATGAAAAATGAGCCGCTCGGAAGGTCAGAGAGGGCGTCGGACGTGCTGAGCTGTTTTCCCAGCTCCCGGCGGGGCCACCGCCAGGCACACACGGGCCACGGACCGTCTGCGAAGCCAGTGCACACGAGGGTTCAGTTCCCAGACTCTGGTCTCTGGCAGGAGGGCCACAGGGGCCACAGCCCTGTCCGGGGATGCCTGTGCCCGGAGTAGGGTGCCGAGAGCGCCCCTCCACGACCAGGGCTGGACCTGACAACATCCGCAGATGACGACTTCGGGGGCTTCACGTCCAGACCCAGAGATAAAATTTAACAGGGCTGAGGTCGGGGCACGAGAAAAAAATGGATGGTATTTGTGGACCACAAGCCACGCCGGACACAGTTTGTCTGTATTACGAGAGACCGATTATTTGGAATGTGGGAGGGGATGGGAATCTTGGCCTCTGCCAGATGGGAGCCCTGAGGCCCTGGGCCAAGTTGCGGGCTCCACTCTGGGAGACTGGGCTACCAAATGCCACAAGGCCGTCTGAGGGTGATGGACAGGCCAGGGCCAACCGGGGCTGAGCGGCCACCAGTCACAGGCTGTAATCCTGACCATGCACCGTGTAACGGAGGGCCAGGACGGGGTGAGCGAGACCGAAGCCAGGGCAGCAGAGAGCTGCCCCCTCCACCCCGTTGGCCCCTCGGCCCCAGCCCTGCAGGTCCCGAGGGCCTCAAGGCATGGCCACCTTCCCCCACCTTCCTCAGTGCCGGGGACAGAGTGCAAACAGCAGGCGGTCCCCAGACAGAGTCCTGGGCCCAGCTCCCTCTCTGTCCAGTGGCGATGGCAGGCTTGGGCAGGTCCCATCCAGGGTCCCCCCAGGCAGGAGGGCCAGCTGTCTCGGTCCTCGGCTCTGAGGTGCCCACTGTGCTTCCTCCTGCCCTGTTCAGCCCACCTCTCAAGACCAGGATGAGGCGGCCAGACCCATGGAACGAGTCACCTCTGGAGACTGTGCTGAGTGGTTGGGCCCGAGGCCATCACCCTGGGGTGCTGGCTCGGCCACCCCCGCAACCCCTGGGCCGGTCGTGAGATGACCACCTGGCTCTGCCCTCGACAGAGATGGACGCCCCAGCGGACACCACCGAGACAGTTGGGCCTGGCCTGACACCCACTGGGCCGCCGTCTGTGGGCTGTTTTAGGGGATCCCCGTGAAGCCTTGCTGGGCACCCCCTCATTGCCACTGCAGCCTCAGGAACGGCGAGGCTGCCTAACCCATGTCCAGGCCGGAGGTCTGCACCCACCTCCCCGCATGGCACCGTGCCCAGCACAAACCTGTCCAGTGAATAAACAAATGAATGAACGTACGAGTGAATGAAGTGTGGCCACTCAGAGTAACCTTCAGGCCTGTCGTAGATGTTTTGCCACAGACATTGAGGCCAGGCCAATTCTGAGACCGTCCCCCCTCCTGGCTGCGGGCCACCAGGGCCCCGTGGGCTGCAGGCTGGGAGTGCAGCCGGGGTGGGGCCGTGTGGGCCCCTGGGTGTGGGGCAGGAAGAGGCGCTGGACAGCAGGCACTGGGCGGGCTGCTGTGCTCCGCAAGCCCAGCATCGCTGAGTGACGATGGTTGAAGAATCAGGGGCAGGAAGTGACGGGCTCCGGGCTCCCTCCCGCCTCCCGCCACCGCCTCCTGCCCGCTCCGCTGGCTGAGTGCTGCCACCTAGTGGCCTCCCGTCAGGCGACTCTGGTGGCTCTGGGACCAGGAGAGGGTGTGTCCACTCCTGCGGTGTGGGGTCCACATTCCTGCCCCGCAGCCAGCCCTCCCACCCCTGCCCACTGCGTCTGCCCACACTTGTCTGTCATTCCACGGACCACAGCCCCTCAGACGCCCTCCCCGGCCACCGCACACAACCGCGGGTCCCCTGGGCCTGGTCACCTTTGGCCTCTCAGAGGCACCTGCAACGCGCCCCTCGTGACGGAACCCCCGGTGGAACGGGGGTGACAGCAAGCAGGACAGAGCGTCTGTGGGGGCAGCTGTGCCTGTGCGGAGGCCTCACTGATGTCACCATGAGCAGAGCATATACTAGGAAATTGTCCCCCGGGTCCCCAGAGAGATGGTCCAGGGGGGAAAGGTCGGAGGGGGCAGGAGGGAGCAAGACTTCAGGGCGGGAGCGAGGCCAACAGCCGGAAGTGCCTAAGTGGCCGCGGGGTGGCTTCAGCGGGTAGCAGCTGGCCCTCGGGTCGAGCCCCGCAGCCAGCTTCACGGGAGGGAGAGCTCCCTGTAGCGTCTGTGGTGAGTCCTCGCCTGAGCCCAGGGCCACCGGGCCTGCGGCCTCCGCTCTGTCACAGCCCACACGCCGCAGCCCGGACACTCGCTTGCCACCAGGCTGCCGGCCGTGACGCAGCCTCCTGCAGCCCTGTCCATGTCCATGGCTGTGATACCCAGGTGACAGGGGCACAAAACTGCTTGGCCCACCTGGTCAGTGGGGGGACACACAGATGGCCTCAGAAACCAGTGTGTCCATGCCCGGGGACCCCAGGGAACAGTTCAGTTGGGGCCCAGCTCCAGCCATATCTCTGGGTGGGCTCTGGGGCCATATCTTGACCCTGCATTTACCTCTGACAAGGGGCACCCCAAGCTCTGTGCGCCCTGGTTTCCTGCATGCAGAGTGGGGTGATTGGTCATGCCACCTCACGGGGTTCGGGTGACATGTGCAGAACAGGGAACGGGGTACAGGCCTCAGGGGGTACGTGGCCGCGTGGGCCACACGCGCAGAGGACAGGGAGAACTCATGCGTGCCAGGGAGCAGTGGGGGCCACGGGGTCGGAAAGAGCCTCGAACGCTCCCCCTTCGCAGCTCTGCTCTGCTTGTCCTGGCATCCAGCCTCGGACGCGTGAGCTCTGCTGGGGACAGAACCTGGGCTGGGCTGGGCCACCCAGGAGACTTTCCCCTGACTTCTTGGCATAGAACCCCTGGTTTAGCCAGGCATGTGGCACCCAGGATAAAGACCCCATTTCCAATTTTCCCTACAGACTGTGACTGGGCCTATGGACATAAGCAGAAACTGTGTGTGCGTGTGCATGCGTGCGTGTGTGAGTGTGCATCCAAGTGTATGTGTAAGGGACAGGGTGTCCTTCTTCCCCACATTCTGCTAGCTGGAATGCAGATGTAATGGCTAGATTCTGGCAGCCACACTGGCCCGTGTGGTGACGCTGCAGGGGAAGCCATGTAGAGCAGAGAAACAGGACAGGAGGGTCCTGGGTCCCTGCACCTCACAGCCACCTGCCACACCAGTCCGGACAGCCCTCGTCTGGACTGGTAGCCATGAGAGATGGATGTGGGTCCATTGTGTTGAAGCCACGGTTGTTTGGGGTTTCTCTGTTAATCACGGCCAGTGCTGTGGGCAGACAGAGGTTGGCTCAGCGGCCGAGCCCCGGCCTACAGGAAGGAGCCCAGCAGCACCTGGAGCATGGTGCGTTCTCCTCAAAATGCAAAGGCTCCCCAGCCCAGACCTTTCCGAAAGTCTCGTAACGCAGAGGCCTCTGGTTGATGGCCGGGGCCTGCAGGGCCTCCATCGCCCCCACCGCTACAGGGCCGGGATGTCTGCGAAGAAGCTGGGCGCCAGTCAGCACAAGTCACTGCCTCTTGGGCCACCGAGCCCTGCGAGCTGCTCTTCCCGCTCACCTGGCCCGCCCCCCAGGGGCCCAAGGAGGGTCTGGTGGGGACGGACATTCCAGAGGCAGGGACGGCACAGCTGCTGCAGCTCGGACCCAGCACGGCCAGGCCCTTGCCCGGGACCCTCTTGGGGGACATGGGATGTCGCGCCCGCCCCCAGCACCTCGCGCAGTGGGGCCTTGGCAGGAGTCAGAGGTCGAGCAGAGCGAGGTGGAAGGGGGGATGGGGGAGCGACAGGCGAGCCAGGGAGAGCAGGAGGGGGCTCCAGGAACGCCGGGGGGCCCTGCGCGCAGCCCTCGCCCAAGCACCGGGCTGGCCTTCCTGGGGGGCCCTGAGGCTCCCATCCCAGAACCCCATGGCCCCGACAGCAGGAGGCCGCGTGGCCGAGCGAGAATTGAGCCACCGGTTCGTGGTCCTTTGTTACGGCAGCATCAGGACGCGGACAGAGCCCAGTGCCTTGACTCTGGAGAGCGAGTCGCCCCGATGGGGGCACACGGAGCTCGGGTGGAGGCCGCCACTGTCCCTGCCACCGTGAGCTCAGGCCACAGGCCAGCTCCCAGGGGCAGCGTACGAGAGGAAAGAGGCCACACGCCGTCCAGGTTGAACCACCGCGTTTTACTAAGTGCACTGGGCCACCGGGCACCGCACTCCTCCCATGGCAGTAGAATTTTCCAGAACTTCCCACACGCGTCCCTGCCACCAGATATCACCCCCAAAGTCCCCAGAGAAGCCGCACTGGGCCCGTTCTCACGGCACAAGCCTCAACCTGACAGTGAGCCAAGTGTGTCGGCGTCCCGCCGGTCCGTGGAAAACTGGACTCATTCTTGGGCGTCTGTCCTTGGGTGCGGAGGCGCGCCTGGAGGCTCGGGGTGCAGAGGGGGCCTGGCCGCAGGGCGCGGGCGCACGCCGTGTTCCCGTGTACGGCACGCGCAAGGCATCACAAAACATTCTTTGGAGCATGAACAGAAGTGCAAAGGCAGCCAAGGCAACGGCGCAGACGGGGAGCGGCAGCCGCCTTCGGCGGGCGGGCGACGGACCACGGGGCGGACGGGCGGACGGGCGGGGCGCGGACAGATGGTGGGGCGCGGGGAAGGGCGCAAGCGGACCCAGCAGACGTGGGCGCAGAGCCCCTGCGGGCACGGTGCGGGCGCTGGTGTGACACCCGCCGCCCACCCCGTGCCCTTCTGCGGGCCACAACGGAAGAGGAGGTGGCCGGGTGCCAGGGCCTGGTGGTCACCAAGGGGGCACGGGGTGACCTCAGTGAATTCCCGTCCACGTGCGTTAAGGCAACTTCACAAAACGTGGTCAGAGCTGGACGTGTGGCACGCCTGCCGGAAGCCCCAGGACCAGGGCCACCCCAAGAGGGTCCTCGACTGTCTGGCACCTGGCCCACCTGTCCTGACGGCCTCCGTTAGCTGGGGACACCCACACAAGTGTCCAAGACAAGAGACCCTCCACCTCCCCCAACCCCACACATGACTTTAAAGGCTGTAAGGAGAGCCTTGCAGGGAGCATGTTCCTCGCTCTCCACCCCGTTTCTGACACCCCCACCCTGGGGTCTGCCCCCACCCCTCATAAGATGGTGGACTCCAGCGACCGGGGCCCCCACTCCTGCACGCTGCAGGGGCCATGGTGTCCTGGCCTGGGCAGCCAGCCCTCTCAGGCCCCTTGGAGAGAGGAGAGGTGCAGGTCCTCGATCCCACCACACCACCTCCTTCCAGAAGCCCTCCTTGGTTGTCTCCGCTTAATGCTTAACACGAACCCAAGGGCAGCCGTTCCCGGGGACAGGAGCACAGGAAGGAAGCTGGCCTGGGACGCCCGGAGCAGGCACCCCACTCCCGCCAAACCCTACCCAGCCTCCTGCCCCGCACCCAACATCAGTCCACCCGGGCAGGGGCCCTGGAGGGCTGCTCGAGGGGGCAGAGAGGGTGGGTCTGTCCACGTCACCACCGTGCGGGGTGCCCCACCCCTCCACAGCGGGTCCCACTCCCGAAGGGCCCCTCTTCACACCACGCTCGCTCCCAGGGTTTGTGGCGCTGGAGAACGTGGAAGCCGCTTTGCCCTTTGCTCTGCAGCCCGAGACCCCGAGGCAGATGGCTATGCCCGCCAATCGACACCTCACCCACAATTCGGGGTGACTGTGACATAAACACAAATGCCAGCGTTTCTCCAAAGACTTCCCAGGGCCCCCCACTCCTCTGGGCTTCGGGGAGCATCTAGAAAAGTCTCAGGGCTGAGTTCTGTCCACACACAGCGGGGGCGGGGCGCCTGATGTGCAGGTGGCCCCGAGTGTGGGTGGCTGGCGAAGAGCCAGTGTCCCCCATCCAAATCCACAGCCAAGGGCGGGGGTTGGGGGCTCCAGCCCAGAGAGGGAGACGGTGGGTTGACACGCTGCAGACAGGCGGTTATGCCCAGCCTGCGGCTGCTCTGGGCCCAAGTGAGGGCTGACCAGAGGGCATGCTGGCCGGGCAGCCCCCACAGAGCAGCCTGCACAGCCCAGAGCCCAGAGCCTGGGGCAGCTTTCAGCCCCCAAAGGTGGATGGCACTGCTGAGCGGGCAGCTATGGCCTCCTTTAGCGAGGGGTCAGGCGGGCAGGACCAGGAGGGGCCCCTGCCACCTGGCCCGGGACCCTCCACCCTCCAGGTGGCCCAGGTTGCAGCTGGGCCAGAAGATGCTGACCAGGCAGAGGACAACTCCCGTACGGCAGCGACGAGGCCGGGCCACGTGGTTGGGGCAGAAGGAGCCAGCCAGAGCCCCAGAGTCGGATCTGGACACCCCCGCAGACACCAGGCCCTTCCTGGCCTGGCCCACGCTGGCTCTGGGCACAGGCCACCCAGATGCTCTGAACGGCTGCCCGTGCAGCGGTGGAGAAGGGACGCTCTGCCAGGGCCGCCAGGAGCCCAGGGCAGCCGGGCCCGTCTGCTACGCCGAAGTCGCAGCTCCTCGTGGCTCAAAGCAGGAGCCCGCGGGGTCAGACGAAGGGGCCGAAGCCGGAAATGTGAGTGTGCGTGTGGCTGTGGTGTGTGAGTGTGTGTGTGTGCTGTGTGTGTGCACGTGTGAGTGTGTGTGTCTGTATGTGGGTGGGCGTGTGTGCCCGTGTATGTGCGCATGAGCATGCACGTGAGTATGTGTATGTGGGTGGGCGTGTGTATGTGCGTGTGTGTGCACTGTGGGTATGTGCACGTGTGTGCATGTGACTATGTGAGCATGTGTGTAGTGTGTGCCTCTGGGTGTGCACACTTGTGTAATTGCACATCTGCACCTGTATGGGTACGCACATGTGCATACGTGTGTGTTTCTGTGTGTGCCATGTGTGTGCCTCTGGTGTACGTGCGCATGTGTGAGCACAGGTGTGTGTGCGTGAGTGTGAGCGTGGGGTGAGTGCTCCAGCTAATGCATACGCTTGTCCCAGGGACGTTTGCCCTCAGCCACACTCGGTCACACACACTCGAGACAGTGCACAAGCTTCCAGGGAACATCGGCCTCTGTCCTGTCACAGTTCCCTGGGGCTGGGCACCCCAGGGCAGTGGACGGGCACTGTGGGGACACAAGATGCCGAGGCCTGGGTCCGGGAGCTAAAAAAGGTGCCTGGACCCCATCATTCCTCCGACCCCCCCCACCCCCGCCACAGAGCAGGGCCTCATCTCTTCCAAGGGGAGAGATGTCACAGAGGAGATGTCACGCCCTTCTTGCTGAGTGGGACATACCATTGGTCTGGCCCCGACCCTCCTGCTGTGACCTCGGAGACACATCTTGGCTGTGGCTCCCGGCACCTGCGTCCGGCCGAGCTGCTCTGGGGGCGGGAGGCACACAGCATGGGGGTACGGGGACAGGACGCTAAGGGCCCGTCTTCTCAGCGCCCGGAGCCCACGGTGCTGAGACCCACAGGAGCGGCCAGGGGGCTGGTGTGGGATGCGGACTGCGCGTCTGGGGCAGCCTGCTCGGGCCCTGCCCGGGGCCTGGGGCTGGGCTCTCCCTCCCAGGATGGGTGAGGGAAGGAGGCGCGGACCCCAGCCCCGACCTCACCCAGAGGGAGCACAAGGGAGCGGCCACTTGCCCGGGTCACTGCACACTGGCCATTCCACACTGGCCAGGGAGATCTACACTAGAAGGGACTTTTCTCACCACTGCGGGGCCCTCGGCCAGAAAAATGGGACCCTCGAGAACAAGAGAGCACAGGGAGCAGACGTGGGGGGCACCTGGGCGCCTGGACCCCGGGCCACACACCAGTCTCCACGCCTGAGCCCTCCCAGGGCCTGGGGGGGAGCGCACCCTGAGCACGGACAGCAGTGGGTCTTTCCGGGCACCACCTTCCAGCAAGCACGGGGGCCAGGCCACCCTCCAGCTGCCCACCAGCAGCCCAGGCAGAGGCGGGACCCCCAGTGTCCTGGCTAAGTCAGGGCAGGCACAGGGGGCAGGCACGGCCCCCATGGACAGCAGACCTCGCTCCCGCAGACCTCCGGGAGCTGGGACCCCAACATCCAGGCCCACACAGTCCTTTCAAAGTCCTTCCTGGAGGCTGACGCTGCTCCTGCCAGCTGCCTCTGGTCACAGTCAGGACGGACTCAAGCCACGAGAGGCACAGGGGGGCAGTCGCTACACAGTGCCCACAGCTCACTGCCTCAGAGGCTGGCTCCTCTGTCACCCCGAATGCCAGGCCCCTGCCCTGCCTGCTGAGGGCATCCTCGCCCGCGGCCCGGCTCACGGCTGCTGCCCTCAGGCCTAGGCACCAACAGCAAAAGCCTGGGGCCCTGAGCCCCAGGGCTTGGGGTGGGGACAGGTGCCCCTGACTCTCAAGACACAAAAAGGCCACCGCTGAAGGACCAGCGGGGTCCAGAGAGAGGCGGGGGCGGCAGCTCTGGTTGGGGCACCGCACAGGGCAGAGCTGCCTTGTCTCTGCTGGGGCCTCGGGGGGCTTCGCCCATGGTTGTGCACTGTCCTGCCCAGGTCCTGTCCGGGCAGCAGCAGGGGACAGATGAGGCCGGGCCCGGAGCACACGCTGTCCGCCACGGCTCGTGGGTCTCCGTCAAAGTGCTGACCGCAGCCTGGGACCGGCGCCCGGCCAGGGCAGAGTGCAGAGGACAGGGGGCGCCCAGCTCCCAGGTCTCCTGTGCCCCGGAGAGCCCCCATTCCAGGAGCCTGTGGAGCAGACTTTACCCACAGAAGCCAAGGCCGGCGTCCATGGGCACCATGCCCAGTGTGGTCCTGAGGCCCCGCCTCTCCTCTCCAGGACTCTCAGAGCCGGGGGTAGAAGGGACAGCGCTGACCGGCAGGTCTCTGACAGGTGCCCAGGGAGCAGGGGACACGTACCAGCTGTGCACACGGCGGACCCTCACGGGGCCAGGCCTGCCCCTCACCGGGCACCCTGCTCCCCGCCCACGCCTCCGCCCTGCCGCCAGGAGCCTGTCCTCGCCGTCACCCAGCCCTGCTCACGCCGGGAGGACAATCTTCAGAGTGGACACTGCCGAGAACATCGTCAGCCCGCCTGCCTCCCGCGGGCACCCGCCAGCGGCTCTAGAAAAGGCTCGAGGGTCCCGCCTTAACCCTCGAGGCCGGCAGTCGGGGGGAGGCGGCGGGCGCTCACTTCCGGGGCCCGGCCCAGCCCACGTCCCCGAAGGGGCCCTCGCCCGTGGCGGAGCGCGGCGGCGGCCCGCACGGCGTGCAGAGGTCCGAGTCCGTGTCCGACTCGCCCTCGGCGATGTAGGGCCGGACCTTGGCGCAGGGCGCTGCGGCCGCGTGGCAGCCGAGGGCGTCCAGGTTCTCGCGGGACTGAGAGATGCTGAAGCCGCTGAAGGAGCGCTCCAGCTCCTCGTGGTCCACGGACGGGATGGAGATGGACGTGTCGCTGTCCCGCGGCACGGCCTCGTGGGGCCGGCACGCCGGCGCGTCCTCGTGCCTCAGGAACTCCGTGCTGGCCCGGTGGCCCCCGCCGTAGGCGGACAGCGACCGCTCGTGGGCGGGCGGCGGCGGGATGCGCACCAGAGGGCCGTGGTCCCCCACGGGCGAGGCGCCGTGGCCCGGGCGCCCGTGGCTCTGCTGCTGCCAGGAGGTGGAGGGCGGGCACTGGGCAGCGGGTGCGGCCGGGGGCGCCGAGAAGTTCTTGTGGCCCATGGAGCTGGTGGAGCGGATGAGCTTGACGATGCAGCTGCCCCGCTCGCCTGGCTCACGGCCGTCCTCCGGGCTGTGGTACGGGGGCGCCGGCTCCGGCTCCTTGGCCCCGAAGTAGGCCTCGGCCTCCGCGGGCGGGATGCCCACGCGCTGCGTGTAGATGCTCACCAGGAAGTCCAGCTTCTTCTCCATGGACAGCACCTGCAAGACGGCTGCTGGGCCGGCTGCTCCCGACACAGGTGGGGGAACTGGGCTGCTCCCCACAAAGGTGTGGAGCTGGGCTGCTCCCCAGGGTCGGGGGCCGGCTGCTCCCTGAGGAGGGGGAACTGGGCTGCTCCCCGGAGTGGGGGGCTGGGCTGCTCCCCGGGGTTGGAGGCTAAGTTACTCCCCAGGGTGGGGGGCTGGGCTGCTCCCCACAAAGGTGGGGAAGCAGCAGGAGGCTGACCCAGAAGCAGCTCATCCTCCAACCCCAACTGTCAGAGGTGGTGGGGGGACCGTGCGTGTCCTCAAGGCCTCGGAAGGCCAGACCAGGCTGCTCGTGTGGGCCGCCCTGCTGCCACCACAGAGCCACACCTGGGAGCCACCTGCACAGAGGTCAGCACCGCCCTTCCCCACTCGGCTCCCAGAAGCAGAGAGAGGGGGCCTGTGTGCAGCTCCTGAGCACTCGCTCCCTGGGGGGGCCGTGGGGACAAGGCCAGCCAGGTGTTTAGGGCTGTCGGGAGGGCGAATGTGCTGGCTGCAGGAGGGACCCCTCAGCACCCCACCCACCTGCTTCTCCACCTTCCCCAGGCGGCCCATCATGCTGGGGTCCTCGGGCATCTCCGCTTCCGCGGGGCCTTTGGTGCGGTCCTTGTCCGTCATGGCTGGGCCTCGCCCCACGATCTGGTCCACTCTGCCGGGAAGAGAGCCCCCCAGCGTGAGTTCGGGGGGCGGTGGGGCAGCCCGCAGCCCTGTCCACCTGGGCCAGGCCACAGCCCCCCAGGGCCAACCGACCGGGGGGCAGCGGGTGCCAGGACAGATGGGCACCGGGTGCCCAGTTCTCGCCCTGCTCGCCGAGCCTTGGGCCCGTCACTGCCCGCTCCATCCCAGCGGGCCGGCTCGCGGGCGAGCAGTAAAGTGGAAGCAGCTGGGCCATTCGCCCCTGGCGCCCTGCCCAGCTGGCGCCCTGCCCCGCCCGAGCTTTACTCCTTCAGAGCGCCACTGAGCCCTCGGCCCTACCAGCCAGCCGGGCCTGGTGGGGACAGAGGGAAGTGTCCGCTGCGGCAACAGAAGCAGGAGGCACGTGCGGCTCCATGCGCCAGGACAGGGAGCGGGGGACACAGCGGCACGGAAGCTGCCCACGCACAACCAGAACGGGGCGGGCAGAGCCGCTGCCATCCGGAGGGCCCGTGTGCACTTGCACATGCGCATGTGTGTCCACGTGCTTGCCGTGCGTGTGTGCGTGCTTACCTGTGCACACATGCATACGGTGTGCCCGTGTGCTGGTCATGTCCGTTTACCGTGCGCACGTGCATTTGCACACTGCACGTGTTTCTGCTATGCGTGTGCACACATGTGCTTGCTGTGCGTGTGTGCTTGCACTGTGCACGTACACGTGTGTTAGCTTGCGTGCGTGCATACACATGTGCACATGTGCTTACTATGTGCATGTGTGCGCGCGTGTGCTTTCACTATGCATGTGTTGCTGCGTGCACGTGTGTGTGTGCATTTTCTGTGTGTTCATGCATGTGCGGGATGCAGAACACAGCTGAGCTGACCTCCATGGAGGCCATAGGTCACGAATGCCAACAAGAGGGGACAGAGGCTTCCTTCTGTTTGACCAGTGGTGTCCCCTGACCCCCATGCTAAAGAGGAAGGGCCCCCGAAGGGCTCAGAAGAGGCCGTAGGTGTGCGAACGCTCACTCAGAAGCAAAGGTCACAGCCATCTGCAAGCCGCAGGCCAGCCGCTGCCCATCTGCCAGGGTGTGGCGAGGGGTCCATGACCCAGGCTGTGGCTTCGCAGCCCCCGCCTCGTTTCTGGCCTGGACCCCCCAGCACAAGCTCACTTCTCAAGTTTGGGGTGCAAGGGGGTGCTGCTCCCACAGCCCGGCAGGGGCTGCGTGAGCTGGCAGGAGCCACATCTCCATCTCCTTCCTGATCCCTGGGCGCCCTGACCGCCTCCGATGGGGGTTCGGGTGACTTTTTTTTCTGTTGCAGGAAGCAGAATTGGGGTTCAGGCTTGCGTCAGCCACGGTGCAGCCCCCTCATGCTCCAATGGGCTTCATGCTGGACTCATGCACAGATGGCCAGGAGGGGGTGGCGTGAGGGGACCTTCGGGCTCCAAGCAGACACCAGTGGAAAATGGAGAGGAGGAGGGGTTCTCTGGTGTTTCCACGTGTCCACACAGTCCAGGCACAGGTGCTCAGCACCTTCACCCCTGCCACATGACGAGCCTCCTGCCCAGCCTGCGCCACCCCCTCTCCTAGGCCAGAGGGGTCAGGCTGGATCCCCAAGTGTCCAGACTGCCCTGGCCCCTTCTCTGAGTGAGTGTGTCCTCTTTCGAGGGGGCTTAGAAAATACAGCCTAGGTTTGCCCTGGGCAGACCTACTCCCCCAGGAACTCCTGTCTCGTGGGACAGCCGCCAGGTTGAGATGCCCGGCGCACAGAGCCGTGGCCCTGGACCGCCCTGGGCCTGTCTGCTCCCCAGCTGTCCACAGCGCTCCTCACTCTCGGCCGACTGGAGGAGGGGACGGGCGGCCGCCTCATGCGGAGGGTCCCTGGGATGCTGGAAGGCTCTGCAGCCTGCAGCTGTCACCAAAGGGCCTGCGTGTGCCAGCTCACCCCGGACGCCCTCGCCATCCACACTGCCGTTGGCGGGACACTCACCCCACCTACAGCAGCCACGGCGCTGATGGCTGGGGGCAGACGCCAAGGCCCTCGGCGCCCCGCGCGCCCAACTGCCCTACTTACTCTCAAGAGCTGGAGGCCGGAGAAGAGACAGGACGCGCTCAGACCCTTCAGCGGCCCAGGTCAATCCAATGGTGGCCAGGCGTTGGAGTCTGAGTGGGGGCTGAGGAGAGCCACAGAGGGCTCTGGGCCCACGGGCAGGGTGGCAAGGACACCGAGGTTGCCAGAGCCCACAGGTGCTCCCTGCTCATCTGGACGCACCTGATCCTTCCGTTGCTGGCCCTCTGCTCTGAGCCACCCTGGGTGACACCACCCGCGTGACCACGGAAGGTTCCCCAGGACCCTAAGAGGCCCTGACACAGAGGAGCGGCCTTCTCCGGCGTGGCTTTGTCAGGGCAGACGGACGACCCCTCCCCCCATGGGGAAAGCAGGGCGAGCGCTGCCGTCATGTGGCCTGGAGCGAAGGGGGCTGGCCATTCCACAGAGACAGGCAGGAAGGGCGGCATCCTGACCTAGGTAAGTACTGGGGTGACTCTCTCGGAGGGGCCGTGGGTCCTTTGGTGGGGTACTTCTTGTGCCGGGGAGTTGAAGGGGGTGGGGGACCCACAATCATATCTATCCTGGCAAATAAACAGAAAGAAGACACCAGCAAAATGCACCGTGAAGCCACACGAGGGGACAGCTGGGGACCGGCAGAGACAGGAGGAGCACCCCGGTTTAAAGCAACAAGGGGACACTTCTTCCGACGGCGTCCTGCTCCCAACTACGCCGTGGACGCACCACTCGCTCCCCGTGTTCAAGCGAGCACGGGCCGTGGGCGGCCGCAGCCTGAGCGCCGAGCCCAGCGCGCCGGCGAGCACGCGGGTGCCAGGCTGGATCGCCGTGGGCCACGTCAGCGCGCGGCTAAGGGCGACACTGCGGCCGGCCGGCGAGCGGCAGACGGCCAGCTCCTTGGGCGCGGGCTTTGTCTGTTTTTCCAGACAGAAAGGGAAAGTCGAGGACAGAAGAAGCTGCTGGGCATGAGGGCTGGGAGGACAGAGCGGGGAGCAGGCCCCGCGGGCGGGTGCCCGACAGCTCCTTCCACACGCAGTCTGCTCACACGCATGCGTGTGCACACACGCATGTTCGCTCACACTCGTACACACGTTTACCTCCACGAGCACAACCGCACCTACATTTGTCCACATGCACAGCACAGGCCTCGTGGGTGCTCTGGGAGGACGCTGACCCACTGGCGCCTGGCCTGAGCTGGGGCAAAAGGGGTCGCCCTCTGACCCCTGCCAGTGGGAGCAGCTTAAGGCCCAGAGAGACGCCCCCCCATCATCCCAGGGTGGAGCAGGACAGCGGAGGTGCTCCAAGGCAGGGCAGGCCGACCTTCCGAGAATGAGGACTTCACTCCCTCTGGGGACCGGGAGCTGGGCTGATTCCCTGGACTGTCCCCTGCCATCCAGACCCTCCCAAAGCTGGGGTCTGGGCTTGCACGGGGAGCAGCTTTGTTGAGGGGCCGTGGGCAAGGAGGAGACTGACTGGCAGGAGCACTTGGCTGCTTCAGGAAAGACCATGACAGCTGCCATCTGCCTCCTCGCCGGCTGCAGGCACACCTGTGCACAGGCCGTGCCTCTGAGCAATACCAGCATCTCCTGGGGTACATGGCAGGTGGGGCTACATGTGCAGTTACGGGTTGGACATGGGTCTGTGTGCATGTGTGTATATACCTGTTCATGGCTGTACTTATGTGTGGCCTGGGCCCTTGCTCATGTCTGTATCACATGTGTGCAGGTGACTCCGGGGGTGAGCAAGCCAGTCCTTAACACGTGGGGCTGGACACATGGTGTGCACCCTACTGTTGCCATGCCTCAGACACACGTCTCAGCTCTGCCTCCTGCCCAAGAAGCAGGCAGCCCACACGAGGTAGGGTGGCTGTCCTCACCCAGGAAGAAGGCACCAAGGGGCATCGCTGCCACCATGTGGGCCCATGAGCACCCGCAGCCTCACCTCCCAACGGAACTACTCTGCTTCCGACACACACACAAGCACATGTGCACGCATACACGTGTGACATGTGCACACATGCCCCAGCACGCAGATACATGCGCATACGCACATGTGTACACATGTGTGCACGCCTGTATGCAACAGTGCATGTGTGCTGAGTACTGTGCAGCGCACTCACACGTGTGTGCTTTCATGTGTGTGTGCACACGTGCACTGTGTGGATGCATAGACACCCATGAGCACGCAGACATGTGTAGGTGCGCACACATGAGCACACAGATGTGTTGGGAGCACAGACATACATGAGCACACAGATTTGTGTAGGTGCACACACATGAGCACATAGACTATATGCGTGCACAGACACACACATGTGCACACAGACGTATGTGATGCACAGACACACACATGACACAGATATGCGTGTGATGCAGATACACACATGTGCACGGAGACGTGTGATGCACAGACACACGCACGTGCACGCAGACGTGTGTGATGCACGGACACACGCACGTGCACGCAGACGTGTGTGATGCACGGACACACGCACACACTTTCGCATCGTAGTCGAGACTGGAGAAGAGAGACATAGCAGAGACATTAAAACAAACAGCAGAAAGTCACCTGGGGCGGTGAGGTGGCCGGGCTGGCCGCCGTGCCCCCCAGCCCTGTCCACTGCCCCACCTGGCGGGGAGCATGCGAGCCCCTCACTGCACCCCTCTGCCTGACTCGGGCCCCACCAGCTGGGCCCAGGGGCCGGGGGCCGGGGGTGGAGGGCTCTTGCCTTGACTGCAGGTTTTTAATGCGGGACAGCATGTCCAGGTGGCCGGCCGAGTACTGCTCGATGACATCCATCACGTCGTAAGGTCGCAGGCTCTCCTTGAACTTCCGCTTGGACACCAGGAACCTCATGACACTGGAGGGGACAGGGGGCCATGAGCCCCAGGCAGAGGCCACCATGGCTACTCCAAGCAAGCTGGCCCCAGCGTCCGCCTGCCCAGGGCCCTTCGAGAGTCTCTGGGAATGTCCCCTGGACAACTCGTCCCCGCTATCGGGGCCACCCACCCGCCACATGCACTGGCCACTCTCAGACCCTCATCTGCCGGGAGCCCCCACGTGGGGGGCTCCTGGCCATTC
This sequence comes from Pteropus medius, assembly GCF_902729225.1. Classification (NCBI taxonomy): domain Eukaryota; kingdom Metazoa; phylum Chordata; class Mammalia; order Chiroptera; family Pteropodidae; genus Pteropus; species Pteropus medius. The sequence continues at coordinate 27,494,891 of NW_024342471.1, forward strand.
AGTGACCACTGTGACACGAGGCGCCTTGTGAGCCACAAGGAGCCGAGACCGAAGGGTTGTCAGTCCTCACACCAGCCCTGCCGAGACAAGGTCCGAGGGACAGCGTGGACGCCGCCCTTGCTGGGCCTGTGGGGGCAGCTAGACGCCCTGGCCACTCACCACACAGCCCGGATGCTGACTTTGAGGCCGGGGGTCAGGTCCTCAGTCACAAACTCGCAGTTACAGCTCTTGTTGTCGTCCACGACATCCTCCCCAGGGAGACTTGCTTCTGGGTGGAAGGGGAGGCAGCTCGTGAGGGGACGGAGGGGACTGGCCCTCTGGCTCTGTGGTGTCAGGAAACCCCAGCCACCCCAACGCTCCAGAATCCACCCCGTCCTTTCTCAGCCAGCTCCCCGGCCGTGGCCCTGGGGACACACTGGAGGGTTAACGAGTGTCCCTGTGAGTGGACAGATGTGGACTGGTCCCTGGGCTGGGACATGTCCACACCAAGGAATGATGATACCCTCTGCCACGAACGGGAATGGGCTCTGACCTACGGCCGCTGCCACATGGTCGAGCCCAGAAAAGGCTCAGTGAACGAAGCCAGACGTGGAAGGATGGACACCGTATGGCCAACTGTGGCCCGTGTCCAGATACGGATGGGGGCCTGCGGGTGACTGCCAGCGAGGAGGGGGCTGGACTGTCCTGGGATGAGGCAGAGGTGGCACCACACGGCGCCAGAACGCGCCCGATGCCCTGGACCCCTCCCTGCCGGGCTGCTGATGCTGTGCGGTGTGACAAAGACCAGGGGCGCCGTGTCCTGGGCCGTGCCCCGGGGGTCAGGCCGCAGGGGGCGATGGGCCACCCACCTTCCGAGTTCTGCCGGGACGCGGCGCCCTTGGCGCGGAAGGCCTGCCGAGCACGGCTGCGGTCCCCGAAGCTCCAGCTCTTGGGCACCTTGCTAGGGCTGTCCTCCAGGCTCTGGTCGGCACTGGGTGACCGCCGGACAGGCTGGGCCTGGGGGGACCCCTTCCCCTTGGCAGCCGCGCCGCGGGGGCTGGAGAAGACACGGTCTTTCAAACTGACCTTCTGACTGCTCCCATGGGGCGGACGGACAGGCGGACGGACACACACAGAGAGACAGCAGGAGAAGTCACTCTGGACAGAACCCTGGCACCCAGCACCTGCTGTCGGCCAACGCCAGCCCACGAGACAGAGAGCGACCCAGCCCCAGAGAAACGGGCTGAGGGGCGGCTGCCGTGGGAGATCGGAGGTCGTGGGGCAGGAGCGTGGGGCGCAGTGGGTGGTCAGCTCCACCACAGGCTCCCAGGTGCACGCAGGAGCCCAGCCTGGCCAGGAGGTGGTCAGTGGACCCTTAAGTCGCTTTTGGCTGCACACGAAGGGGCCAGGCCTCTCCACTGTCCTGCTGGGCCTCCCTCTCCGTGGCGACACCCACGGCAGACGGGTCCCAAAGTGCCCAGAGGCTGCGGCTTCTCCACAGGCAGCTTTGTGGACCAGGCCTCCCTGGCTTCCTCTGGCTGCCTCCCACACCCCGTAACCACCCAGAGGCAGGAGGGTGAGGTCTGCAGCTGGGCCCTGGCCTCCCGCCGTGCCCCAGGGGCAGGAGAGCAGATCATGGAAGGCAAGCGCCCCCCCGCCCCCCGCCCAGGCTCCACACCCACCCCCAGGACGCGTCCAAGGACCAAACGTCCCCCTCCCAGAGGGGCGGAGTAGATGTGCCTGCACCACCAGCCACCTAGCCACTGACAGGCCTGCTGTCCCAAGCCCTGGCAGGCCACAGGGAGAGGGTGTGAGGTCCTCAGGCCTCCCCGTACCCATCTCTCGGTAACCATGGAGATGGGTCTGACTCTCCAGGCAGCAGCCAGGAGACAGGTGGTGGCCATGGTCGGAGGCAGCGTCTGGCCCAGGGGCCCGGCAGCCACTCGCTTCCTCCGCTGGGCAGTGTCGGCCACCCGCTCACGCCCAGTCGACTCCCGCAGGGTGGCCTCAGCAGGGCCCCTCGCTGCCCCTGGGGCCTGTGACTAACCTGCCCAGAGGCCCCGGAGGCCGCTAACCCCTCAGAGAGCACCGGCCCCACCCCGGCCCTCAGTTCAGCCGCCTCCATCGGCCCCAAACGAGACCCGCAGCTGAGAGACGCCCATCGGACGCTGCGGACGACGACCACGGGGGACAGCAACCCGCCGCCCCGGCCGCCTCGCCTGGACACCACGGCCCTGGTCGGCGCCCCTGCCCGCCCCTGGGCAGCTGCGACCATCTGTGACACTTCGGGGTTCTCTGCAGGGCGGGGAGGAAAGCCCCTCGGGCAGGTGGCTCCAGCGTGGTACCCAGGCTTCCTGTGTCCCATGACACAGGGCGGGCGGCAGTTTCTCAGGACACCAGCCCTGAGCCCGCAGCCCCCACAACCAGCACGAGGCGTGACGGGCAGGTAGGGACCAAGGCACGGCCGAAGCCGCACTCCCTGTGGCCTCCTTACCGATGACCGCTCCTTCACCCCTGTGCTAACAGAGACTGCCGGCTGCTCAGGGAGACCGCGAGACGCGACGGCCCCGCCCAGCAAGCGAACTGGGCCCTCTGGATGCTCCTGCTGCCCCACGCAGCACACAAGGCCCAGGGGGCTGCTGCCCGCAAGGACTGACCGTCAGGGAGGAGCCTTCCCTGGCCAGGCCCGGCCCCGCCATGCCCCTGCTCAGCCCAGGCAGGGGCTCCCTGCCAAGGGATGCCACAGTGTGGACACCTGGCCCTCCAGCCACCCCAGGCCTATCCCAACTCTAGGTACCCAAACGGCCGGTGGTCCTGCAATGTGGAACGAGGCCCCTCCTCCACCTCGCCTCGCCTTGCCTCATGAGCTAAGGACAGACGCAAACACGTGGGAGAGGGCTCGGGCCACCTGGCGGGAAGGAGCCACGGCCAGACACCCTCTGTGTGACAGGGTGCCTTCGAGGCGCTGCACGTCGGCACTTACACGGGGTGAGGGGAAGAAAGCCGAGGTCCAGCCCTCCTTCCCCGCCTGCCCCGGCCCCGCAGCGCAGAACTCTAAGTATGTGGGGCCTGCTGGGGTGAAGCCAGGGGGAGGCCCCAGCTGGGGTAGGCCACACCCCAGTCTGCACGGCTGGGGCCCAGCTCGGCGGGGTGGGAGCCGGCATCCACGGAGAACCGCCCGGCCACGGCTGGACCGCGGATGCCCAGGAAGAGCGAGGATGGAGTGACATTCGTGAGACTTGTGCACAGCAAGACGGAGCATGGCCTGGCCTCGGCCCTTTGGTCCCCAAGCAACCCGACCACAGCTTCCGACCCTGCAGCCAGGAGCACCGTGGGCCCAGCTCTGGACAAGCAGGACAGCCTCTGCCGCATCCGGATCGCCCCGCTCGGGGCTGCAAGCTTCCCCCACAGGCACCCACGTCCGTGAACGCACAGGGGCATGGACAGGTGGGGGGCCCCCCGAGCCCCTCTCCAGGCGCAGGACTCAGCATGCACAGATGCAGACGTACGTGCATGCCGCTGCCTGAGCTCCCAGCCCCGCTGCGCAGTCCTGCTGATGCCTGTGCTCGGCACCGCTGCTGCCAGGGCCAGCGCCGACCGCATGCACGCGACGACAGGGGGGCAGCTGCCCACTGGCTGCAGCGCCGGTCAGGGCGGGGGGCAGGCAGGAGGGAGCACCCAGAGCAAGCAGGAGGACGGTGCTTCCACACCCCCGACAGCAGACAGTGGACAGAGAGGGGAACGGTCAGCCAAGGGGTCTGGGTGCAAGGGGCGGGGGTGGCCTCGCCACACCGTTTCCAGTCTGTCCTAAACCAGGCCCGCTCGGGGCAGGGGAGCCGTGCCCCCTGGCTTTCTGGCGAGTCTGCCGTGTGCCGTGTGAGGGCTGCGGGGGGCCCAGCACACACAGGACGAGCTGCCTCCGAGGGAGGGCGAGGTGGGTCAGGGCGGCCGTCCTCAGCTCAGAGGCGTGGCAGAGGGGCTGGACTGAGGCCGGGGCAGAGGCTCGCAGGGCGGTCGGGGACCCCGGGGACCAGCACCCATGCTGGGTCTCAGAGGCCTTGGAGCAGGGCATCCCTGGGCGGGGGAGGAGAGGGCACTGGACTCAGGGGGAGCCTAGTGCTCCCCGTGAGGGCCCCACAGGCCGAGCTGCCAATCAGAATCGGGGCCTGGGGGCGGCCTCCCAGCTCCTCCAGGACCTCTGCCAAGCAGCTGGGAGCGGGGAGCCGTGCAGCCATGGCCGACCGTGCGACGCGTGCACGGTACCTAGAGTGTCCGGGGCAGCATCCACACAGGCCCTCTCCGCGCGGTTTGCCTTTACTGCAAATGAGGAGAAGCACAGTTAGTCCCGGCCCGCACGGGACGCGGCGGGGAGCCTGGGCGGCATGGGCAGCGGGAAGCCGGGGCACCGAGGCACCGCCACAGCCCGCAGAGGGCTGGGCTCGGGGTCACCAGCCAGCCGCCGAGGTCACGGCCACACGAGGACAGCGAGGTGGCTGCACGCAAAGCCTCCCACCGGCCCGGAGAAGAAAACAGTGCCCTATTTTTGGAGGAAAAAAAAAATCCCTGTTTCTTTCCTCCAAAAATACCTTTTCCTTCCAGAGTCGGAATTTGGGGCCACGTCTTTTAAAAGATGTATTATTTTTTGCTGTATTCATGCGAACAAAAAAATAATACATGGGCTGAGACTTTGTACAACGCTTATTCTAGATGGACAGGGTCCCGGAAAGCACTCATGTTGGGGAGAAAAACGTGCAGTTTGGCTTCACAAACCGATCGCTGAGGCTTCACCGGGCCCAGCCAGCGCCAGATCTGAAGTGGGACTCAGTTTACCCGGGAGGCATGGCTGCCTCCACCTGGAGGGAAGCTAAAGGCGGGGTTTGGGGGCACCTGGCTTTAAAAACAACTGCTGTAGCCGGCTCATCGCGGGTCCCAGAAAAATTCACCTGGGCCAGCGTGGTTGAGCCTATGGGAGGCTCTGCGGGACAGGCACGACCAGCGGTCAGCCCCCAGGACCTCCCGATTGCCCAAGACTTATCTCTGCACTAGGACGCACACATTTTTAAGCAAAATTGAACGCAGCGAATGAGAACCACACACGATTCCTTCGGCTTCTCCCTCCTCCTCCCCCTTCAAAGCTCTTGCCACTGAGACAGGGGTTCCCAAACTGTGCACCCGAGGAACCCAGCCACATGTGACAGCCTCGCAGAGGCCTGCCCCAGGAAGGAGGGCTCAGCACCCACACAGCCAAACACCAGTGGCACCTGCTGACGTCCAGATGCCTCTCCCCACTCACAAAAAAAGGACACAGCCAGCTAGCTGCAGTGAGCCAGCAGGGCAGGGCCTGCCACCTCCTGCCTGGGGGCTGAGAGCCGCTGGCCCTCCCTGCTGCCCTGACCTGCTCCCTGTGGGGCCTCAGTGACTAACAGGATGCCCGGACCCAGGAGAGAAGCTGGGGTTCGGCTGCCCTGACCAGTGCGCTCACACAAGGCGCCACCCTGTGACTTGGCGTCCCCAGGCCCGCTCTCCCCACTCACAGGGGCCCTCGAGTTTGGGCAGATACGTCAGCCACAGGGCCACCAGAGCCTGTGGGACAGCTAACAACGACCACCCCTCAGCCAGCCCGTCCTGGGGCCCCAGGCCTGCATGCAGGGTTCTGGGTGCTCTCTGCCTCCAGCTTCTTTGAAGGGTCCCAGCTTCGGCGAGCCCTCCAGCCAGCTTTGCTCCTGTAAACCTCCCAGCGTGGTTGCTGGCCTCCCTGGGCCCCCGGCCCCACACGCTGGGGTGCTCTCGCTGTGCTATGTAGCACGGCAACCCCCATGCCTGGCCCCTGATGCTGCGCTGTGTGGCACAGCGACCCCCATGTCTGGGCCCTGAGCACGTGACGGGGGGAGCTCGTTTGCTGCTTCGTAGGGGGCAGGGCAGCTGGAGACCCCGACGGAGCTGGTGGGCTGTGGGGGTCCTCCCTGAGCAGCACCCCACCGTTATGGGGTACGAGGACCCCCAGCTCCAGCCCGCTCCCTCTTGGCTCTAAGCTGCCCACATCAGCCGACCAGATCGTCGCCCCGTCCGTGAGAGCTGCTGGCATCAACCCCAGGCACCTGGGCCCAAGAGGGTGGAAGAGGCCGCACAGACAGTCACCAAGACCAGACTGGACAGACACGCCTGTGACGATGGGGCCACACGGAGAGGGGCAAAGCAGCTTCGGGCGGGGGCTCCTCCAGGGCGGAGGCGGCCAGAAGTGGGGAGAGACAGAGGCAGGGCAGGGCCACACCTGGAGCAGCACGGAGAGCCCTTGGCTGCCCCGCCCCCATGCAGCTGGCCTTGGTCTGGTGCCAGCATGGCTGCCGTGCATGCCCACCTCCAGTCAGGCCTCGGGGGGTGAGTGGAGCCGGGTCCCTGCGTCCGCCTGCAGTTTACGGGCCAGGACCTGCTTTTGGGGCAGCCCAGGATGCCCGGCCCCCAAGGGTACAAGTGGCAGAAGTGTCCCGCATGCCTGCTACAGTGCTCAAAGGGGGCGCCATGGCTAGCCCAGGTCGGGGGACGCAAACACTGCCCTCAGCCACCTGGCAGACGGCGTACCTCCCAGGACAGGTGGGCTTGCTCCCAAGGCCTCAGCCCGGGTCTCCCAGGAGGATGCTGGGCTACCCGGCCTGGGGGAAGCCGCTGGGTCACAGGCGGGGACACACGGACACATGGGGGAGACGGAGGGCGGGTGTGCGGGGAGCAGGGGGCGTAGGCAGAGCCTGGAGGCTCCCGCGTGTCCTCACCTTGAGTCCTGCTTTCAGGGTCAGCCACCTCATCCCCAAAGACAGAGCGGACGAGAAAGGGGCCCAGGAAGGGCAGTGACATGGTTAAAGGCACTTGGGGGCAGGCGAGGTTTCCAGATTGGGGAGGGGAGGGGAGGAGAGAGAGAGAGAGAGGCTGAGACTAGGGCACGGGCGAGGCCGAGCAGACAGGGCCATGGGCTCAGGAAGCCGCCGCAGGCCACAGGGGCCTCCCTGGCCAGCGGCCGGCCGTGGGCGGGGCAGCGCCAAGAGGGCCGCCGAGCCCCCCGCCTCCCCGGGCTCCGGGTCAGGGCGCTGGGGGCCGATGCAACACTGATGGGCGCTGACAAGTGGGGGCGCCCCTCTGGGTACCCCGCACGCCGGCCGTGCTAGGCGCGCACTCCCCCAGGACGGCCGCGCTGGCAGCTGCCCTGAGCGCTGTCCCGCGCTGTGGGCCGGCACAGGGGGCCGCACCTGGCCAGACCAGCTTGGCCTCGGCGAGGGGTCCCACCACCGCTGCGCTTTCGGCCAGTTCAGGGCAAATCCACCGACCATCGTTTCGGTTCCCGGCACAAGCCTCATTCCCCCTCGGGGGTCTGGGGGACGGAGGAGGGTGCCTCCTGACCGGTGCACGCAGGGGGTCAGCCCAGCCCAAGCCCGTCTCCCGCCCCGAGCGGCCGCTGAGCGACCTGCAGTCCAGGAACATGGCATCTCTGGGCCAAAGTCCATCGTGTGGACAGGGTGCTGGGGGACCCCGGAGCCCTGAGAACTCAGCACAGGCACCCCAGGCAGGCCGGGGTCATCAGACATGAGAGTCGTGACATGATCTGCATTTTCTTTTTAACGCCAGGAAAACGGTCGATGGCCGTCACTTGCGCTCTGCTCACAGCAGAGGTCACCCCGAGTCCGTGCACGGGGTCTATAACCTGCCTGCCGCAAACGAAACTGTGGGCCCCTGCAGCCTCCCAGGACCGGACGCCTCTCTGTTCAGGGACCTTCCCCAGACCCAGGCCCTCCATTCGGGCAGCCAAGACCCCTCTCAGAGTGCCCTCCTCCACCTGAAATGGGGGTGACCCTGAAATGGGGGAGACCCAAGGGACTTCTCACCTGGCCCACGTCCCTCTCAGAAGCTCCCACCCTAGGGGCCCCAGGTCTGCGGTCACAGGGAACACCGGGAGCCGATCTGAGGGCCCAGGTCACCTCCAGGCAGAGGTTCCCACAGGCGCAGCCCTCGCTCCCCAGTGGCATGCAATGCGGACACGGGCAGGCGGGCACTGACCTGGGCGAGGGCTCCGGCTGTGGCTCCTTCCTTCAAACAGAAGAAACAAGACTGTCAGCAGCCGACCCCACCTGACACGCCCCACCTGACACACCCCGCCTGGCACGCCCTGCCTGGCACACTCCACCTGGCACGCCCCGCCGGGACCCACCTGGCACGCCCCGCCTGGTACACCCCACCTAGCATACCCCACCTAGCATACTCCCAATTTAGCACGCCCACTCATATTCCACCTGGCACGCTTCGGGCTTGTACACCCTTACCTGGCATACTCCCACTCTGGCACACCCCAACTGGCACAATTCCCACCTGGCACGTTCTGTTTGAGACAGCTCCTGTTTGGTACGCTCCTGTTACACGCCTTCGGCCATAATACCCTGCCTGGTACACCCCACCTGGCACACCTTGCTGGGACCCGCCTGGCATGCTCCGCCTGGCACGCCCCGCTGGACCCACTGGGCTGCCTTGGCACCTGCCACAGCCAAGCCCGCCTACCCCCCTGGGCCCGCCAACCCCTACAGCCCCTGGGGGGCCCCAGGACGCAGGTCCTGGAGGAAAGAGAGAATTCTGTCCCGCCCCGTGCTTATACACGCTCCTCGTCGTCAGAATCCCCACGGTAAGTTTCTGAGAGGAAGCGGCGCCGACAGAAGCAGAGGCGGCGATTCCACGGCCAGCATTCCGGGCAGACGGCCGCTCTTGTGACTTCCCCATGGTGCACTCGATGGAAGCAGCCCTCCCCCGTCCCCCCGCCATGACCTTCCAGCAGGGCTGAGTAGGCCAGAGACAGTCGTGGGCATGTTCGGCCCCCCGAGGCCACCTCTCCAGGTCCTATTTGCACGCAGGGCCACTCCGGCCGTCGTCCACTCTGTTCGGGTTGATTGCTTCTACTGGCAGTTTCATTACAAAAGGAGAGGGGCTGGTGGCCGGGATCTCTGGCCGATGCGAGGGACGGTAGCAGGTGACCCCCTAAGGAGGCCTTGAGACTGGCGCCCGCGTTAGCCTGCTGCATCACCAGTAGGCCCTTCGGTGCATGCCCCAAATCTTTGCGTAACAGGTGCCACGTCGCTGTGGCACTGGCAGAATGTGTAGCCGGACATCCTGCTCGCAGCCGGGGTCCCTGGGGACTGGCCTCGAGCCTCCCCGGCGCCCCGGAGAGGGCCCGGTCCAGGAACACCTGTGGGCACCCTGCCCTGTCCCCGCAGCCCCGCCTGCAGCTCGGATGCCAGAGCATGGCTTGGTGCCCTGTTCAGGGTACGTCGGGCCCACCCAGGTCTCACACTTTCTGTCCGTGCATGCCCTGTGGCTGTCCTAACAAAGTGCCACACCTGGTGGCTTAAAACAGACAACCTGAGCCTCTTCTCGCATGCCCTTCACGCTCCCAGTCCCAAAGCCTCCTCCACACTCGTCACAGCAGCCTCCACTTCCCCACGGGGACCGTACACTCGTCACAGCAGCGCCCCGCGCCCCCCACCAGGACCCACACACGTTTCCTGTCACTGCCGTAACTCAGGACCACACTCTGGGTTCAGACAACAGGCACCTACCTGCCCCTGTCTGGGGGCCAGCGGCCAGAGGCCCAAGCCCAGAAGGCAGGGCTGAGGGGCCCGGGGGAGGTCCTGCCTGCCTGTCCCACCGGCAGCCCCAGATGGCTGGGCAGGTGCCCGCATCCTCCCGGCCATGCCAGCCACGACCATGTCACGTGAGACCCTTTACTTAGTCACATCCCAAGGGCTCGGGGATGGTCCCCGGCACAAGGGCCCTGGGGCACCCTCCTGTCCACTCTGTCGGACGAGCCCTTCTACGCCAGCACCCCGACCCCTGCGGAGGCCTGTTCCACCCGGCCGGCCCTCGGGCAGCAGGCCCAGGCCCAGCGGTCCACCTGACCTGAAGGCGAGGCCGGACTTGCTCTTCAGGTTCCGGAGCAGCTCCAGCTGGTTCAGCGGCGGGATGAGTCTGCGGGCAGAGGATAGGCCATTGAGCCCCGCCGCCCGAGGTGGGGACCCCGCCAGCTCTCCCCAGCCTGCGGTTCTCAGCAGAGCTGGTGCTAGCGCCCAGGGGACACGGCATGGCCTGCCACAGGCAGAGGGCAGAGTCTGTGGCAGGTGGCCCAGGGCACCACCTGCATTCTAGGGCTGTACCTGTCCCGGGCCTCGGCCTGGGGAGTGGGCAGTGACCAGCACACCCAGCAGAAGTTAGGAGCAGGAGCGGTTCATGGACACTTCCGCCCACGTGGAGCGAGTCGAGCAGGGCCCTGGAGGACAGGCAGGGGGCCTGGTCCCCTCCCCTCTCCCTTCCCAATCCCTACACATCTAAGGGCAGCACCCTAATAGGTTGAGGCCCCCAGGCCCCTCCCTGCAGAGCCGGGCGGGGCTGAGGCTCGGAGCAGCTGTGCTGGGCTGTCGGGGGGCTGCCCGGCTCTGCTCTGACCTGCCCCCAGCACAGCCTGACGGCCAGGCCTTCAGCCACCACGGCCACCAGGCAGCTGCAGGCAGAATGTCCACAGAGGCAAGAGTGGGATCTAGACCCTGCCTTGGAGCCACGGTGGGCTCTGCAGCCCGGGGAGCCCCCTGGGGAGGCCCCGGGCTCTCACCCCTGAGACGTGGATCGGGGACCTGCCGCCTCTCCCAAAGGACCCCACCCCAACCCCACCCGAGGCTCCTCGCCACCACCTGCCCCGTTCCCCACCTCATCTTACGGAGGAGACGCCCTCACCCTGCACGACCCCAGGTCCTGGTCTCCTCTCCTGACGCAGCCTGCACCTGCCGTGACACATCCCCCTGCTGTGACACCTTCACTCCTCACCGTGACACCCCACCTGCCGACACCCCTGCTGTGACACCCTCTACAGAGCACCCTGCTGACACCCCTGCTGTGATTCCCCTGTTAGATGACTCTCTGTTGTGATAACACTCCACCTGCCGTGACACCCCACCTGATGTGACACACCACCTGCTCAAGACACCCATCATGGTGACACCCACCTGCTCTTGATACCCTGTTGTGACACCCCACCTACTGTGACACTCCCCACCTGATGTGACACCTCATCTGCTGGGCACCCTCATTTCTGCTCTGACATCTCTACCCCACTGTGACACTCCCACCCACTCCTGACACCCCCACTTAGCCTGTCAGCCTCCCCACCGCTCCCTGCAAACCATGCTCAAGACCCCCACCAGCCCCAGCTCCCGAGCCGTCCTGAGTCTCCGCCCTGCTGGACACTGCGCCCTCGTCCAGCAGCTGTGTTCCAGCTTCTCCTCGCCATCCGGTCACACCACCCGAGCCCTGCCCCTCCCACGTCTCCTCCTGGGTTTGCTCCCCCTCCTGTACCCGCTCTCCCTCCACTCCAGGCCAGGCCAGAGCCCACCCCCGTGATCCTCACGCTCAAACACGCAGTGGCTCCCCACGGCCTCCACAATGCTAGGACCACAGCCTGCAATGGCCCCCGGCCCTGAGTCTCGGCCGCTTCGCTCTGGTCCCCGCCTCTGCTGTCCGGCGATGCCCCTCCCTCTGCAGAGCCTGCCTGTCACTGCTCCCTCTGCAGACCTGGCACAGCCAGACCGGGAGTGGTGTCTCCCTCCCTCTCCCCCATCCTCAGGGCTGACCGCTATCCTTGGAGGTCAGGGGTCAAGACTAAGCAGGAGGCCTGCGCAGTAGTGTTGGTAATGCCACGGGCAGCAGAGACCCCAGGACTGAGCTGGCCTCTCCCTCAACCACCCACCCCTGGGCCTGGAACAGACCCTGGGACAGGCCTCCCTCCTCGGCCCACACACGCTCAGGTCCAAGTGTCCCTGCGGGGGGCACGCAGATGGGACGTGCCCTGGACACACAGCCGCAGGAGACAGGACGCAGGCAACAGGGCTGCGGGCGGCGCACGCACAGCCCGTCGCTTCTGAGGGCGGTCCATTGTGGAGGATGAGGGTGCGCTGTGCTGACAAGCGTGGGGGACACATCGGGGCACCCCCAGGAGAGAGCAGCAGCTGGCCTGGGGGGCAGCTGGCTGGAGGACAATTCTAGCCACCCAGGTGGCTGGCAGACCTTGGGGGATCGGGGCCACAGGGGAAGATGAACTGCGTACACCTCCCAGGGCCAGGAGCCTGTCAGAGCCTGAAGCGGGACCACCAGGAGCCCCAGGGGCCCAGGGTCCCGGGTCGGGGAGGACACTGTTCCCGTCGCCACCTTCCCCCGAGTGAGGCCTCTGGGGTCGCTGGTGGAGGCAGGCGCGTGCTGGGGATGGAGACGCCCAGAAGGCCGGCCCAGCATGGGCACAGCGCACCCCTCCCTCCTGAGTGGGAGGGCTGAGGTCCCGACACGGATCCCGGGGAGGGCACCAGGCGAGGACGCGTGACCCCGGAGGTGCCGGCAGAGATGCTGCCCGGGCCCTCCAGCTTTGCGGCCCCCACTCTGCAGGGCTGTGCACAGCCCGACGGAGCCGCCCAGCATGGCCCCCCACTCCGCAGGGAAGGGGCCTGTGCACGGGCGAGACTTCCTGCAGCAGCTCAGCGCCCCCCAACCTGAGCACCGACCCCATTTGCTCCCTTTGGGCAGCGGTTAAGGTACAGCAGGAGAGAGGCTCCCCCGCAGACCAGACGCAGCGATGGGGGACGGCAGGGTGCACGGCGGGCCCTCCCTTCTCCCAGGGGCTGTGTCTCCCTCCCGCTGCCACGGAAAGATGGGGCCTCTGGTCCACAGATGGGGGAGCTGCCCGGGGAGAGACCCGCGTGCAGAGCAGAGCCGCCTGCCAGGAGCAGGGGCACGGCTGGGTGTCCCCCGAGCTGGGTGTGGAGCCCCCATCTCCACCAGGTCTGCACTGTAAGTGGGGCCCATGGGTGGGATGGAGGCACAGGGAAGGGTCCCCAGCCACTGAGACAAGGCAGGAAGCAGGACAGGACAAGGAACAGAAGATCCCCTCGGACAGACTGATCCACACAAGAAAGCAGCGGAGGGGGTGGCAGGGGACAGTGGAGGGACAAAACCAGGAGAGGCAAGGAAGGTGCACTCCAGCCGGGCGCGGGGGTGACGGAGACAGCGCCCTGCCGCCCGCCGGGGTCCGCAGGCTGGGGCAGAATGCAGGGTGCTTGGCGGGGTGGCCCTGTGACAGTCCCACACAGAGGACAGAACCACACCACACGCCCTCGTCCATGCATTTCCTACCTGGAGGCCCCGTAGGTTTGAGCTTGCGAGCTTTCAAGTGTTTTCACACACACACAAGGGAGAAGAACAGAAACCGTGAAAGAGGGGTGAGAAAGAGAACAGGGAAAGAATAGTTGGGGGGGGAGGCAGAACCCGGGAGTTAGCGCGACAGCTGCTTTGGCCAGGATTCATGGGGCACAGCCGCTGGGGCCCGAGGCCGCGGCCCGGTGGGCCGAGGGGGGCAGCGGCAGCCCCTCCCCAGGTGACAAACCGGAGGCAGGTGGCGGGTGGGGACAGCGCTGACTTCAGGGCCCTCAGGAGGAACCGGCCCAGCCGCCCTGGGGGGAGGACGCCGTGGGCGGAAACCCCCAGGGATGGTGCCCCCCACTCCGAGGGCGTCAGCCCGGGGCAGATGCTGGGCGACCCCTCTCAGCTCAGACCTTGTTCTAAATGCGAGGGGGGCGTAGACAGACCTGGGGTGGCCGCACTCTCTCCCGGCCGCCCCCTGCCCTTGCTGCAGACCATGTGGCTTCTGCCCGCCGCCCCCCAGAGAGGGCTCCTCTTCTCCCTACCCGCCGAGGGCGCCTAGGGGTGTCTGTGTGCTCCGTCCTGCTGGGGCGCCTGGGCCCCTGGCCCGCTGCGGTCTGCAGTCCCCCTTTTCTCGTGAAGACTCGGCACTGGCCCGCGGACGCAGGGCCGGGGTGCTCCTTGAACTTCTAAAGCTAGGGGACCATTTACCTCGGCTCTCGGGGGGCCTGTCTTCGCAGTGCCCACAGCACGGGGCACCCCAGCTAGGAAGCTAAGCGAGGGGATGGGGGTGAAAACAAAAGCCGCGGGCTATGGAACAAAGAGCAAAATCAACGCCGAAATGAACCACGCACAGGACTTGCTTTCTGAACAGAACGCACACTTTAAAGAAAAAAGAAACAAAACTCAATCCAAATAATGAACAACGAAAAATGGGGTTTGGGACGGATGGGCGTGAAGGGCCACGTGGCGGGCGGTACCTGTACACGGGCACGGTGACCGTCCGCTCATAGTACTGCCACGTGGAGTGCAGGTCCGTGCGGGACAGGTTGGTGGCATAGAACCTCCAGGCGGACTGCAGGGGGACCAGGCGCGGGTCAGGCGCCAGGCCGGGCCGCGGGAGCGCGACCGCGGAGCCCCACAGCGGAGCCCCACCTGTCCCCGCCCCCACGGGCCGCAGGCCACCCTGTGGAGGGCCCCGCGGGGCGAGGCCGGCGGGGCACACAGCGAGCCTGCTCCTTTCCTCCGGGTCTGGCCTGACACCGGGCAGTTGTAACCGGGCACCGTGGCCACCTCTGCCTCCCCCTCCCGTGACGGGACATTACCCTGGGCCCGCGTGGGTCCCCGGAGCAGGGGCAGGGGACACAGGCCTCCATCCTGCCTGGCGTGGCGGCCCGCAGCCACTGGGGGAGAGGGCCCCGGCCTGCCGCTGACACGGGCCCCGCCTGGCCTGACCTCCGTTCCCAACGTTTGCTTGCAGTGAAAGTCACGTAACGTGAGTCAGCATTTTAGGGGGTCCGATTCAGCGCCGTGGATACTCCCCTCGGTTGTGCAACCCTCACTGCCGTCTAGTCCCACATGTCCATCCCCCCAAAACAGAGGGTCCCCACGCTCACGGGCAGTCACCCCACTCCTTCCCCCGCCCCCCAGGCCCGGGCAACCGCCTGTCTGCGGGTCCCCGCACCGTGCACGGCACCGCGCGGGCTCCCTCCCCTCGGCGCGTTCCCCGGCCCGTGCACGCCGTGTGCGTCAGCGGTCCGTGTGACGGTGGTGCCACCCTGCGTCCAGCACCCACGACGGACACACAGCTGGCTTCCGCCTTCGCGCAGCTGCGAACATCAGCGTGAACGTCCGGGGTTGAGCCCGTGTGCACTTCTTTTGGGTGTGTACTTAAAACTGGGATCGCTGGGTCCCACGATGACACCCAAACTTTTCTAGAGGGTCTGCACCACTTCGCATCCCCACCAGCGACATGTGACAGCAACTTCTCCACGTCCCCCCGAGCTTTCTATTTCGCTGTTGTTTACCCGCCCGGGTGAGTGCGAGGTGGTGGATTTGACCTCACTGTGGATTTGACGTGCATTCCCCTAACGCCCGATGGCATCAAGCATCCTTTCCTGCGCTTGTTGGCCCTCTGCATGTCTTCTTCGGAGAGATGTCCATCCAAGTCCAGCGCCCGCTTCTCTGTGGGGCTGCCTGTCTTACTGCTGGGCTGCAGGAGCCCTCACACATTCCGGATGCCGGACACTCATCAGATAAATAACTTGCAAACGCTCTCGCCCTTCTGTGGCCTGTCTTCTCGCTCCGCAGTGCCCCTGGACGCACGAAAGCCTTTCGCTCTGACAGAGTCTTTTGTGTCTACGTTTTCCTCTCGAGGCTTGCGATTTCGGTGTCATTTCTAAGAAAGCATGGTCACGGAGATTTCCGTTTATGGCTCTTCTAAGTTCTATAATTGTAGCTCTTCTATTCAGGCACTGCGTCCATTTCGAGTGCACTTTGCATATGGTGTGAAGCGAGGGCCAGACTTCATTCTCTTCAAAACAGATTTCCAGTGGTCACAGCACCAGTAGTGGCAGGGACAACTCTCCCCCCCTGGAGGAACGTGGCGCCCTGGTCAAGAGACGCATTTCCAGGCCCGACACGGGCCGCGCCCCGCAGAGCACCCCACGTGAGCTCGGGGAGGACGTGGCGCCCACTGTCATCGGAGAGCTGCTCCGCAGACGCCTGCAGGGCCAGCGGGTCTGTGGTGTTCGGGTCCTTGTCCCTCAGGATCTTTGCTGCTTTCTCCGTCCGCCGTGGAAAGTGGGGTACTGATATCTCCGCCTGTTACTGTGAAAATGCCTATTTCACCCTCCCATTCTGTCCATTTTCATTGCGTGTATTTTGGGGCTCTGCGTTGGTGTGCACGTGTTTACAGTTCCTACACATTCTCTTTGGATGGACCCTTTCATCAGGATGTGACAGCCTCCTTTGTCGCTGAAATCTCTTGTCTTTTTCAAATTGACTTAAACTCTATTTTGTGTAACATTATTGTAGTCATCTCTCTTTAGGTTACTGTTTGTACGGATTACCCTTTTCCATCCTTCTCGTTCGATCTATCGTTTTTGGATCCAAAATGGGTCTCTTACAGATGGCATATAGTTGGATAGTTTCTTTTTTTTCTTTTCTTTCTTTTTTCATGGCGAGGCAACCCTTGGTTGACCTCACATATTGCAAGGAACTCGTCAGCCTACGATCCCTTATTTTTTATTTTTTACGCCTACAGCACCTGGTCTTCCTAGGTGGTCTCCCATCCAAGGACTAACCAGGCCCGACCCCGCTTAGCTTCCGAGATCAGACGGGCTCGGGCTCGTACAGGGTGACATGGCTGTAGACAGTTGGATGATTTTTTAACCCATTTCTCCAAGTTCTGCCATTTAATTGGGGAGTTTAACCCATTTACGTTCAAAGTAATCACTGGTAAGGAAGGACTCGCCTCTGCCACTTTGCTATTTGCTTTCTGTACGTCTTAGCTCTGTTTCGTGCCTCGACGCCTCCATCGCTGCCGCCTTAGTGTCTGTTTCTGCCAGCGTATCATTTTGATTCCCTCTCTTTTCCTCTTCTGCTGATTTTGTGTTATTTCCTTCACAGTTACCCTGTGCATTGTGATCCGCGTCTTACACACGTGACGATCTGATTGAAAGTGATTGCGGTTTAGCGGCAACAGCATCGCAGCAGCCCCCCTCACGCACTTACTGTTCCAGCTCCCATCTTTATACGTCCTGTGCCCAGAAGTAGAGATTTACGACGATCGCCTTACACCGCCCCGAGGGACTCCCCTCGGCGTGTCACGTAGGGCAGGGCCACTGGCGACGAACTCCCTCAGCTTTCGTCCGTGCGGGAATGTCCCGCGTTCTCTTCTCGAGGGTACTTTTGCCAGAAACAATTCTCGTTTGACAGCATTTCCCGTCCAGGGCTTTAAGCACGGCCGCCCGCTCCCTCCTGGCTCCACGGCTTCCGGCGAGAGGTCGACCGTTAGTCTCACGCAGTCGCTTCTCTGCTGCTTCCCAGGTCCTCCCTCTCTCCGGGCCCCAGCAGTTGGACCGTAAAGTTTCCCGGTGTGGGTCTCTGAGCGTATACTGCTTGGCCGCACAAATTCGTGTCTTTCATCAAGTTTGGAAAGTTTCAACCTTATTTCTTCAAATATTCTTTTTGCTACTTTCTCTCTTTTCCTGCCTTGTATTTTTTTTTTGTTGTTGAAAACTGGATGTTTTTAACACCGTAATGTGTAAGCTCTGGAAGTCCTATTCTGCCCCTCCCCAGGGTTTACTGTTGTCGTTTGTTGCTGACTGTGGTTGTTTGTTTAGCGACTTTTCCAGACTATTCCGTACACACTGTGCTCACTCCATCGGTTCCGTTAGCTCAGTGGGCAGCTAGGGATCTGACAGACGCAGCTCAAGCAGCTACTGGCTACCTGAGTGGGGATCTCTGAGCCCCAACCTCGCATGTGCAGGCTGGGGGTGACAGCACCCCTGCCTACTGGGGCTCTGAAGGGCAACCGCGGTGGCACCTGTGACAGCCTGGCCCGGGACCCGGGGCCCACACAAGACGACAGCCAGCACCAGCAGCACCACCTGTGCTGTGGGGCCTCAGGCGCCTGACTGGTTCTCAGCCCCCGAACTAGGTTTCCACGCCTGACACGGTTCTGCAGAGGGACAAGGGTGCATCCACAGACGGGGCAGCACCGCGCAGGGCTCCGCCCCTGGGAACAGTGGGACCCGGACTCTGCTGGCCGCGAGGGGGGCGCCTGGACTCACCTGGATCAGGCCCGCGGCGGGGTTCCGCCTCTTCTCGAAGTGCTTCTGCCGGTGCTGCTCCTGGACCTTCAGGGCAAAGCCAGACCCCAGAATGCCCTGCAAGTCGTCGGGGTCAGATGGTGCCCCTGGGACCCCAGCCCCCACCCCCCGCCTTTGCCTGCACACCCCTGGGCCTCTTGGGCTCCACCCCCCCACACACACACACACCAGTCTCTCACCGCCCAGAGGCCAGGCTGCAGGAAAACATTGGGCTGGGACAAAGGGAACGTCAGCTTCTAGGAGTGTGGCCGTGTCCACACTGAACACCTGGGCCCCAAGAGTAACTGTCCTTCCCCAGCCTGTCCACACTGCAGCCAGGCTGGTGGGGAAGGAGCCCAAGACAGCGGCCCCTCTGCCCTGCCCGGCCGTGAGTGGACAGTGAACAGAGTTCTCGCCCTTTCTGCAGGAGATGGGGTCTTTGGTTCCCTGGATACCCACAGCACTGCTCCTGGCCACAAGGACCCTACTGGCCAATCCCACCAGACCAGGAGGAGCTGACAGCAATCAACAGATGTGGGGTCAGAAGCCACGGCTTGGGGATGCTCAGAGCACTCCAGTAAAGCATGTGGCGCTCCCAGCTCCAGGCCAGGGCGGCCCTCATGTGGGTTCCTGCTCCTGTTCCATGTCCCCCGAGTGGACGGGGGCCCAGGGCAGCCTGTGGTCCCTGCGCCCTGGGCCCGCCAGAGGCAGGGGCTCACCGCAGGAAGAGCGAAAAAGGAGACACCGATGAGGGTGAAGGTTGCCGCCAGGAGCCTCCCGTTCCAGGTCTGGGGGTATTTGTCCCCGTAGCCGATGGTCGTCAGGGTGATCTGTGGGACAGCAGGTCCAGTCACCTGCCAGGCCTAGCACTGGCCACAGAGAGGCCCTTGTCCCGAGCCAGACGCTCACCCGCACGCTCAGGGCAGGCTGGACGCTGGGAGGCGGGACGAGCACGGAGGCCGCCCTCGCCCCCGCCTCCCCCGAGGGGCCCCGGTGAGGCCAGGGGCCACAGTGGCCGTCCTTCATCCCTGCAGCAACCAGACCTAAACTCCGTGAGTCCCTTCTCTGTCCCCTACACGTGAGGGCAGCGGGGGGCATCATCTGAAGGCCATGTTCCTGGGTCACACCAGGGCGCCCAGGAGGCAGCTGTCACATTCGGCACAGAGGTCCCGCCCCAGGACCAAGGTCACGGGCAGCTCTGGGGCTGAGCCCGAAGCAGGGCGAGCAGCCAGTAGGCGTGGGAAGGGCCAGGGGCCTGAGAGGGGACAGTGCCCAGAGGAAACCGCAGGGACGGGACGGGACAGGACAGGGCCCAGATAAACGGTGCAGAGCATGGGGTGCCTTCCGGGGTGACCTGTACGCTCAGGCCAGGAGAGAGGGAGAGGCCGGGGCGGTAACAGGAGGGGAGGAAAGGGGTGAGGCAGTGCACTCCCGGAGCCAGCGGGAGGCGGGCTGCTCCTGGTGCGAGGGGGCCCTGGGGGAGCCCCACGATGTGGGGTGAGGTGAGGAGGCGGGGCAGGTGCTGCCATGCCTGGCCTGGAGGGCAGGAAGGGGCTCGGCGGGCATGCGTGGTGGCTGCAGCACACAGGTTCTTGGGGGGACGTTTAAACACGTGTAAGCACTACCTTGATTAAACATGTAAATAACGATTTTAAATCAATGTTTAAAGACGGGAAGGCCACTGGCCAGGGGGCAGGGCAGGTGCGTCACGAGCCAGGAGCCTGGGGCCCAGCCTGCGCTGTGTCGGCTCCGTGCCTGGACACCCGGGGGAGGCTCCGTGGGCGCCAGGGCACTGCCCCCTGTGCCTGGCCTCCAGCCCTCTGACCACCTGCTTCCCGCACGGTCAGATCGAAGGACACGTGTTCCCAGACTTGTGGCAATCGGGAAAATAACTAAAAATAAACTGAATCTGACGAATCGGGGTAAGAGCCACACACTCGCCCAGCAACTGGATTGGCAATATCTGCCCAGGCCACATGACCAGCATTTGCGGAGGGAGGTCTGGGGTCCCAGGAGACGGTGGACCCATGGGACCATCCACGTGTCCCCAGGCCAAGTACCCTGAGCCTCCAGGAAGAGCCCGCAAAGGAGGAGCGCTCTGGCCTCCCGCCCAGGGGTGTCCGTGGGACGCACGAGGAGCCTGGCCGAGGGTGGTCAGCTGGGGGAGCTGAGGCCGCGGGGCCCAGGCGGTCTCCGGAGGACACGCTCTGCAATCCCCGGGGGGCAGGAGGGGCCCTTCAGAGCGTGGCCCGGGAAGGCCCTTGTCAGAAGAGTCCACTTGCACTAGGTTATGAGAGAAGGAGCCCCAGAGGGGCTTGAGAGGCGGGTGGCCATGAACAAGGGGCAGCCCAGGGGGTCTGGTATCCCCTTTTCAAACTGTCCTGACCCTCAATGTGACAGGCAGGACTACCCCTCTGCCCTGCCAGCAGAGGTCACACGCGGGCGGTCAGCAAGGAAGGGAGGACAACCAACGGCAGGCCCCGGCCTCTCCACCCGCACACAGGCCAGCAACAGGTGACCAGCAGGTGGTCCCGGAGAGACGTCTTCAGCCAGGCCCCGGGGGGCAGAGGACACAAGGGGGGATGGAGGAGGGCCCCCAAGGAAGGCCGCAGCAGGCCAGCGTCCCTCAGTGAAGGACAATGATGCCAGCAGCTGGGACTCACCAGGCCCCACCAGAGTGCGTCGGCATAGGTGTCAAAATGGTCATTCTCGCCCTTCTCCGCCAGGTACACCAGAAACGAGGCCAGGATGAGGCACAGGAAGCCGATGTACCACGCGGTGACCAGCTCCTGAAAGGCACGGAGCGTCAGAGCACCTGGCCAGTGTCCAGCCCAATCCGCCCCCCGGCCACACGGCCCAGAGCTTGAGGCAGGCAGCAGGGGTGGCTGGTTTTCCAATCCTGTCCCTGGGTGTCCCCACACCTGGCACCTCACACCTGGGAGGATGGCGGCTAAGGATGGCCCAGCATGTGCATCTTCTTGGGTTTGGGAGTGTCCCAGGTGGCCGACAGGCCATCATGCCAGAGAATCCTGGGACTTCAGACCGTACCCCATGTTCCCCGAGCCTGGGGGAGACCCCACCTCCTTGGGAGCCAGCACCTCAGCACCTGAGGGGCTAGCTCCTGTCCTGTCCTGTCCTGTCCTGCGCACAAGCCCCTGAGCCAGGGCCCAGACAGGAAGGACAGTGGGAGGTGGGGAGGTGGTCGTGGGAGCCTGGGGCAGGCCTCCTGGGCGCTCCCTGGAACAGGGAGGGGTGCGGGACAGGACGCGAGGCTGCAGCCACCTTGTGCGTTTTTGCGGCATTGAGTGCATTGAGCACACACGTCCGTGACCACAGGGGGCAGGGAGGGGGGCAAACGCCCGGCTCTGCTGGCCAGCGCCCCGCCTCGGCGCCGCCCCCGCCGCTCACCTTGCTGTGCGCGTAGACCACGGAGCCCAGGAGCTTCCAGGTGCCGCCGCGCCGGTCCATGCGGATCATCCTCAGGATCTGCAGGAAGCGCAGGCTGCGCAGCGCGGACGTGGCGAACACGTTGCCCTGGGAGCCGGCGGCCAGCACGGCGATGGAGGCGACGAGCACCATGATGTCTGCGGGACGCGGCGCTGAGGCAGCCGGCCCTGCGCCACGGCCCCGCCCCGGCTGCGGGTGGGAAGGGGCCCCAACCGCGGTTCCGGTTCCGAGGGGACAGACGGGTCACCGGCAAGGCGCCCGTGGAGCCCGCTGTCCGCCTCGCCCCGCCCGGGAACGCCTGCCTCTCAGGCCTCGATGACCACGCGCTCTGGCGCCCAGGCAGGCGCCGGCCCCCCGGGGCGCACGCGGACACCGAGGTCCTTCCTGCGCCCCCCCGCTGGTGCCCCTCCCCCGCCGGGCCTCACCGATCACACAGAAGGGCTTCCGGGCGAACTTGAGCCGGCCCCTCCAGCCGCGGTAGCGACAGCAGCAGCCCGCCGCCCAGACGCGCACGAAGTACTCCACGCCGAACACGACGATGGTCACGATCTCCTGCAGGGAGGCGGCAGCTGAGCCACCGCTGGGCAGGGGCCTGAGCTGGTCAGTGGGGGATCCTGTGCTGTGTGAGCTGGTGTCAGTGGGGGGCCGACCCCCGCCTGGGGCAGCCTCAGGAGAGGGTAGGGAGGGAGCGCTCCCCAGAGGGGCATTCTGGGCCAGGGAGGGCCCTGTCACCAACAGCAGCGCAGAAAGCATGCTGCGGCGCCACGCCCCTCACAGGGTTCCCCCACCCAGGGAACACCCCCATCTCCATGGGGGAGGAGGCCACCTGGGCCCGCGGGATCCAGCGACAAAAGAACGTGGGAGCAGTGGGGGTGGGGGCCGTCAGGCACGGTGACGACACAGGGTGGGGCATAACTGGGTGCTGGGGTGTTGGGGGGAAGGATGGGGGAGCTGGGAATGCTGTGACATCACCGATGTCGGCAGGGGAGGCCGTGAGCGGCCACGGGGCCACTGGCAGGAGCCGGTCAAGCAGGGCTTCTGCGTGCGTGCGTGGAGGATGGGGTCCACGGGAGGAGGCCCGGCTGGCACAGGGGGCGGGTCCAGGGTTCAGAGGCTCCACAGCAGTGGGACAGGGTGGGGACGCTGGCGCCCGGCCCCTGCGCGGGCTCACCAGGATGTAGAGCGCGCCCTCTGAGCTCTTCTCGTACTCCTTGATGGTGGAGAACACGGACAGCACGAGGCAGGAGAAGACCAGCAGGAAACTGCGGGGAGGAGGGTGGGGTCAGCGGGGCGGGGCCGGTCGGCTTGAGGCAGGGCCGGTCAGAGGGGGCGAGGCAGGCCGGGCAGAGGGGCGGAGGCGCACCTGCGGCCGCCCCCACTCCCACCAGCACCCCTGTCTGTCTATCTGGCCACCAGAGAGCTTCCTGTTTTGAGAGGATCCCCAAAACGCTCGAAGTAAAAAGGAACAGGCTGTGCCTCTTGCCAGCGCGAGAGCCCCGCAGAGTCACACGCCACGCTCTTCCTGTCCACAGCTGTTCCCTCTCCAGCTCAGCAAAAACCTCCGTCTTCCTATTACGACCAACCTTCACAAATGGCCGCAGACACCCTTGCCTGGCGTTGGCATGGCGGGTCCAGCGTGGACAGTGAGGCCCGTCCAAGGCTCCATGCGGAGCATCCGGCCACAGTGGGCAGGGCGGGGCCTCAGGGAGCACGGCCTCCCACGGATGACTGAGGACCTGAGCCAGGGCTCCTGTGTGTGGGAAAGTTGATCAGGGGTCCCACACCTCGCGTCCCCTTGTGTTCTCACCATCCGGACACCCCGTCACTCAGCCCCAGCGCCCCAGGAGTCAAGACCACCAGTCTCCCATTTGGGACAGGGGCGTGAGACCCTTTGGGGCCAGCACTGCATGGTCCAACCTGAGCCTGGGCTGCACCAGGCGCACTCAGCACCAAGAAGCCGCGGCCAGATCGCGGGGCACCTCCGCGGCCTGTCCCACGAGCCCCAAAGTGGCCTGACAAATGCCCAGAGACAGAGGCTCCCCGGGGCTGACCCAGCCCCCCCCCGGGAGCGCGGCGGTGGCCGACGTGCTGACAGTGGCTGCTGGCACAGACAGAACGCACGCAGAGGAACTGTCACATTTCAAAGCCACAATTAATTTCCTCTGCTCATTAGCCAATTTATTCAATTAACTGAGTCCTGGAAGAGTCCAGATAACTCATAGGCCTTACATTCGTTTTCTCCCGACCCGGCTGTGGGGAGAAGGGGCACCCAAGCTCAGCGGGTGCACCAGAGGTAGAGGACGGGAGGTTCCGGGGTTCCAGGTGGGACCGGGGATCAGGCAGTGGGACACACGGGAAGCCCTGCCCATCGCAGACGGCGCATGGGACCCAGCTCGGCTCAGCACTGGCATGCAGGGAGCCCAGGGGAGAAGAGAAGGGTGTCCCTGGCAGAGGGAAGAGCAAGTGGGGTGGCCAAAGTGGGGGAGCATGGCCTGTCCCAGGACCTGGCAGCGGGTGAGTCTGACAGACTGGAGGAGGGGGCCAGGGGATGCCGGGCATTGTCATCCCTGCGTGCAGGACTCAAACAGAGTGGGGGGCTGCGCCCACAAAGACCCGACCCCCGTGCTGCGTGAAAGCGTCCGTCCAAAGCAGAGAAGGCCCAGGCCCCAGGCGACCAGGCCCTCTCAGCCCTGCTGCCTGGCGGTGGCTCTGCCCGGCATCCCAGAAAGTGGCGCCCGGCCCGGCCAGATGTACAGCGGGGGCCAAGCCCGCAGTTCAGGGGAAGATGGTCCCATCCCTCCAGCGGCCCTGCCCCAGAAAGCACCAGCGGCAGCCCAGGCTTGTTGAGTTTGAGAACAGACGGTCACAGATGGCACAGTAGGGGGTGCAGGGGAGGCGGCAGGAAGGAGGCTCCGCACGCCCACACCTCGCACGCCCACACCTCGAGGCAGGGCGAGATGGGGAGGCTGCCTGCGGCTCCCTGACATGTCCCCAGGCACTGACGAAGAAGTCCCACAGAGAAGGGCACCCCCGCAGCACGCCTGCAGGCCCGGGGCTGGGTCCCGGGCAGGGCGCCTCCAAGCTACAGGGCCGCCCACTGCTCCAGGCAGCTCCACGGTAGAGAAAGACCTATTCCCAGGCCTCTTCCTGCCCACAGGCTCCCCGGTAACCAGCGGCCGCCCGCCCCGCACGCAGCGGCATCCCGGGCCCTGATGGAGGACTGGGAGACAGGGAACCTCATGGTCCCTGGGCACAGCATCCTGGGACAGGGACACTTCACTGGGGTCCAGCCCCGGGGAGCCTGGGGGCCTCTCTCAGACACAAGGCTCCACCCTCCCGCCCGCAGCCCTGCAGGCCACCCGAGCTTCCCGTGGACGCTCGGGGTCGCAAGCACAGCAGGGGCTCCCGCATGCTGCCCTGCAGGCCTTTCTTGCCCCTGGGCTCCGCTCCGGATGGCAGCCGTGGGTCCAAAGGCACCCCGTGCAGAGGGTACACTGACCAATACCACTGTGCCACCCCCTGTGGTGGCTGTGCACTCAGAGCACTTGACCCCTCCGGGCCCCAGAGGGCATGGATGACTCCTGAAGACCTGGGTTTGCTTCCTCCCAAGTGAAGGCAGGGAGCAGCCCCCCCACCCCAGGCTGGGAGCTGCAAGGCTTGGCTCGGCTCAGCTAAACACCAGCACCATCCTGGGGCTCTGGGGAGTATGCTCGAGCCCCCCAGCCTGGGGACTGTCCAGGCTGCAGGGAAAGAAAGAAGGGAAGCGGGAGGCGTCTCTGATGGCAGGAGGCTTTCTGCAGCTCGAGCTAATTATGATAATGAATTCAAAGTCAGGATGCTTCCCTGGCAGCGGTTGCCAAGGAGACAAGCATCACAAGCAGCTGGTCCCCAGATTCCAGAGGCCAGGATGGGGGACAGGCAGGATGGCCAGTGTGGGAAGCGACCTCAGACAGGCGTCCACCTGGGAGATGGGGAAACAGGTCACCTGGGGAGCGAGCCCTTCCGTCTCCAGCACTCCAGACCCGAAGGAGACACCTCAGCTAGATGTCGCGGGGGAGGGGGCTTCTGGCTGCAGTCTGAGCTCTGATCAGAGGTGGGACCCCTCTTTTGAAACAGGAGGAGGCACAGCAAGGTCTTGAGTGCTAAGGAGCTGGGCAAGGAGGGGGCCAGGGCAGGCGGGACATGATGGTGGCCACCAGGGTGCTGGAGGCTCAGGCATGGGCCAGAGGGGCCTCCAGCCACAGCCTGACGATCCCCTAGAGGTGGCCCTAGAGTGCACGTGTGCTTCTGCCTGCCCCTGCAGAGACCACCCCCACCACCATCATCTGACTGCAGAAAATATTTCTCCTCTGGAAAAACAAGACAAAGCCACTGCTGTCTCCTTCCTGATTCCCCCTCCACTGTGGGGGACACGTGGAGGGTGCCCCCTCACAGGCGGCTCCCCGCAGCCCCCACTGTCGGTTCCCAGGCCAACTTCCTCCCTTCTTCCAAGGACTGGCTCAGGAGACGGCTGGGGTTATTCATCTCATTTGACACGTGATGAAATAAACACTTAATGAGTGAATGGCAGTGGTGGGAGGGAGGGAAGTCAACGTCACCAGCACCCCACTCGCTCGCCCCCCAGCTCCAGCAGGCCGCTCTTGGGCACAGAGGGACAGGCGCGTGGGGAGGGGTCCCCGACTCCGAGCCCCCACCCGCAGCCCCGAAGACTAGGAGTTGCGGCCGCTCTGTGTGCACCAGCACGTGACGACCTGCAGGCCGGGGCGCTCGGAGCCTTTCAGAGGAGGAGGCGGAGCCGTGGAGCGTGGCCACGCGGGGTCCCGGCACCCCTTCCCCGGACGGTCCGCAGAAACTCCCCTCCCAGAACGCTGTCCGCTCCCGCCAGTGTCATGGGCCGGGCCGGGCTGAGTGGAAGCCAGAGTGAGGCCACAGCAGGCCCCCCCGACCCGAGGCCAGGCTCCCCAGTGAACCTCCGCCCACCTCGTCCGCCAGACTGCAGCCGGCACTGCAGCCCAAATCTAATTTTGTTCCCTAATGAACTGCTCTGCCTGCAGGCCCCGCTGACACTTACAATCTGCAGGAGTGACAGAGAACCGGCCATTGACAGCCGCTGATGGCCGCGGACGGCCAGTCCAGGCGTGAAACAGACGCCAACAACCACCCTGAGGTCCGGCCAGGGTCCGAGGGAGCGGAAGGCACATTCCTGAGGCTGCCGCACACACAGACCTCACTGTGGGGCCAGGGCCCACCCACGGTGTGCCCCCAGTCCACTCCAGTCCACCCGGGCACCCAAGCCTGCTGATGGAGAATGCGAGGTCTGGAAGCACCCACGGGCGCCCAAGGCCGCGGGGGGGCGGTGCAGCGAGCACTCAGTACACAGCAGGTGCTCAATAAATGCCTCGGACCTGACAGGCTACATACACCTCAGGAAGCACCAGACCCTCAAAGGCCAGCTCCTGGCTGAGCAGGGGAAGCCCCCGCCCCCACCTGCCCCAGCCCCTCCCCTGGCTGCCCCCAGGAAGAGCGGACGAGGAGGTGAAGCCTCCGGGGCCACGGACTCCGAGGAGGGCTGTCCTCACGGGCCCTGCTGTCCTCACAGGACCTGCTGTCCTCACGGGCCCTGCTGGGAGGACTCCAGGCCTGGCGGGACGGGCACGCTCAGCACACAGCAAGGGCTGCGTCCCCAGGTGCCACCCACTCGTTCCCCGACAGCGGCTGCACTCAGGGTGATCGGCTCCCATCAGTCACCTGTCCCCACGCAGACCACAGGGTTGGACAAGGGCTCGCCTGAGTGCCCCCCCATCCCACATCACACATACTGGGGCAGTCTGAGCCACCCCCATCCACCCCGACT
>NW_024342471.1:27522198-27588279 GCF_902729225.1 Pteropus medius
CCATCCACCCCGCCTCTCCCTGCACCCCTGGGCCCCTCCACCTGCTCCACCCTTTCTCATAGACACGCAGCCCCCAGGCTCACAGCCCAACCAGGGTCCTCCCAAGACCTCCTCTCGGCTCCTCCATCCAGATGTCCCCACAGTGTCCCATCTCTCCATCGCCCGTGCAAGCCACCTGTGGCCCCACCACCACTGAGACCGAGGGTGAGCGCTCGCCCACCCCCCAGCCACTGCTCAGCCTCCCAGGCTGGCTTTCCTGCCCCCGGCCTCTGCACATACCCCTCTGCTGCCGGGAACTCTCTCCTGCCCGCAAGTCAGCCACAGGGCCACCTCCTCCTCATCCCCCAGGCTTCATCGTCAACAGTACCTCGTCCACCAGGCGGCCTGGGGGCCCTGACCCTTCCAAGCAGGGGTCGCCAGCTCTCCTCCCCTGCTCTGCTCACCTGGCCCCCCACATGCACAGCCAGAGCCCACTCACAGGGGTGGCCCACACGTCCTGACGTGTGGTGGCCGAGACCGGCCCCACCGACGTCAGGTCCAATGTGAGAGCAGAAGCTCGCCGCCCACTCAGGCAGGCTCGCTGGACGGGACAGGAGCGAGGGCCCGTGGACGGGAGACCCGTGTCCAGGAGGGGCTCAGAGGGTTCCCGAAGGCAGAGCAGGGGGCCTGACGCCAGGAGGGGCGCGCCCCCCCACCCCAGGAAGCCCACAGTGGAGCCGACGTACTCATTAAAGGAGGAACGGCCAACATGCGTCACACGCGCCACACGGAAACCCAACCACGAGTGCCACGGCGGCTCCGTGAGGGGAAGCAGCCCTGTCCTCTGCAGAGGAGCAGGCAGGTGACGAGGCAGCCGCGTGGCGAGGGCTTCTCAGCCGGGAGCAGGATGAAGCTCCGACACCGGCCACGACCTGGGTGGACGCGCGCAGGAAGCCGACGCAAAAGGCCACACGGTGTGCGATTCCGCTGACGTGGCAGGTGCCGGAGGAGGGGACATGGGGACTGAGGGGCTCAGTGTTTCCACGGGGCGACAGGACAGTTGTGACACCAGAGAGCTGGAGACCGCGCCTCGCTGAGAAGACAGCGAGCACCACTGTCGCTCCTTTCAAAGCAGATTTCGCCACAGTTCAAGACGAGGAAGGAAGAAGAGAGAAGCGAGGCCTGAAACCAGGGACCCCCCCCCGCCCCGGGCGACGCTGCCCCTGTCGGCACCTCGGTTTCCCTCTGTGACAGGGTGGACCTGGGCGGGGAGAGCCGGATGCTGGCCACGGCCTGGCCCCTCCGAACCCGCCCACACTGGGAGCGCCCACTCGCTGGCAGGGCCCCACCCCCGTCAGGCGAAGGACCCCTGCTGGGCCCCCCTTCTCTTGTGAAGCCTGGGTGTTCTGGGCACATGCCGCCACGGGGTCCCGAGGTTGGAGGGCTCCCTCTCAGAAGCACCTCCTTCCATGGCTTTCCCCAGTTCCGTCCTTGTCGGCCCTGGCACTCCCAGCCCCAGCTCTCTTGGGGATCCCAGTCCTGGGGTGCATATCCGAGGCCTGTCTGCCCTGAGCTCCCCACACACACCCTTGACACAGGACCCATGGGGTCCCACACGTGCCCTGCTCTGTCCAAGGAGCTCGCCTGGGCAGAGGGTCACCACAGCCAACTCCTGCCCCTGCTGGGCGCTCGGCCTTGTCACGGGGAAGCGTGGTGAAGGAGGGGACTGGGGAGGACCCCCCGAGGGGGCAGCACTGCTCACATCTGCTCTGAGGCTGCTTCTCCTGTCAGACTGATCCAAAAGACCCTCCAACCAGCCCACAGGCTGCCCCTCCCCCCATGCTCCCACGTTCATGGCTCTGGCACACTGGTCCCCTACAAACGTTCCTAGCTGGTGCTCTCCTGGCCTCCGCTTGCATGCCTCCAGTGATGGAGGGCTCACCCTCGGGTGTGCTTACACGGGGACCAGCCTCCAGGCCAGCGCCATAGTGGCTGTCTCCTCTCCAAGCTACAGAGTGTGAAGGGGTGTGGGGACAGGGCCACCTCATCGCCCGCCCCGGGAAGCAGTGGTGTACACATCCAGCTCCGTGGGGACAGCCCCGTGGTGCAGCGCTGGCACAGAAAACGGCACAGAGTCTGAGCCCATCTCATGAGAGACGCACAGAGCTTGAAAGCAGCGCAGGGGGGACGGGCGAGCCCGCTCGCACCTTTCAGCACCCCCCTAGCTTCCTGCAGTGGGCTCGTCCCATCTCTGTAGCCGTCACGGGCGAGCCGAAACCGAGTGTAAGAGGCTGCTCAGGCTGTGGCACTGCCTGTCCACTGCCTGGGCCACATACCTAATTCCTTCCACACGATATTAATTCAGTTCTCAGCTGATTAGGTGCACACGTCGGAGCCAGTGCTTTCTGGGGAGCGGAGAACTGTGGGAGCACAAAGGGCTGACTGGAGGCCAAAGCAAGTGGCCCAGACCAGAGGCCTTTGGCCCAAGAGTCCCGGCCACCCAGCTCCTTCCCCAGTGCCAGTCAGTCATGGGCCAAGACCCTACCCGCCGTGGGCCCAGCTGGTGCCCACAGGGAGACTCGGCGTGAGCTCGTGTTCAGGACCAGGGCCAGCTCCCCGCCAACCCCAATGCCGCTGGGCCAAGCCCTCCCCTCGTGCCGGAAGAGTCCATCCCGCAGGAGCCACCACGTCCCTCAAAGAGGCTTGTCCGTGTGGGCGAACAAACATCTAGTCTTCCAGGGACCAGGCCAGGCTCCTGTGGTGGCCCGTCCACCCAGGGGCCCTGCTCAGCGCCCTGCTCACAGGAAGCAGACGCCAGTGAACCCTCCCACATCGACCAACACCCCCTTCTGATGGACAGGCTCTGTGCTTCCGGAAGCATCTCACCGCCTCCCCGCTAAACCTGGGATCCAAGGAGAAACTGGCATTTCCCTCCCAAAAAGCCTTCAAGGCCTTTCTCCAAGCCTAATCAGGAAAGCAAAATGAAAAGCTGTGAGGCCCTCCTCCACTAGGTCAGGACGAAGGCTGCATGCGGGGGCAGTAGCCAGACAGGACCAGGAGAGGGAGCAGCTGCGTTCTGCAGACAGCCAGAACAATCTAGAAGGACGCTCCCTGTGGGCAGGCTCACTCAGCACCATCCACACGTCTTGGAGCCTGGAGCCGTAAGTCACACGCGGGCTGGGACACACCCACCCTCCACTTCCCCAGAGCGGCCACAGTCTGGCCACCAGGGCCTCTGCAAGGTGCTGCCGAATCAAGGACAACAAACCCGTTTTGCCGGCTCACTGCTGTACCACGAGCTGCCAGGGACGCTAGCCGAGTCGGGTCAGCAGGACCTACACGGCGGCCGACAGCCCGCGGGCAGGGGCAAGCCCGAGTCGGACCCAGAACCACGACTGCTTCTTCAAAAGCCTCCCGGAGCGTGAAAGCCGACATTCTCTGGGGACGATCTCAGGTGGGCATCCCGTCTCACTGCCTCGGGTTCAACCAGGCTGCCCGGCTTTGCAGGGTGGCTTTGCGGGGTGGCTTTGCGGGGTGGGCTGGGCTGAGGCCCCGCGGCCACAGCAGGAAGGCAGGCCGGTGTGGCCACAGAGGAGGCGCGGGTGTGGGAGGCCGCTGAGCCGCAGCCCTGCCTGGCGGCAGCTCCCTCACTGCGGGGCTGGCCGCCCGGGGGCGGGCTCAGCCTTGCGGGCCCCCGCGAGCCGGGTCAGCGCTGACTTAGCCTCGGGGACAGGCTGGTGGCACGCAGCGCGTGGAAGCGGCGTCCCGCGCGCACGCGTGGCTCTCTCCCGCCCAGGGTTCCCAGGGGCCGCCCGCCGGCGTGCCGGTTCTCACGCCACCCACTCCCGTCTCCACGCGTGGAGGCTCAGGACGCGGAGCCGCCCAGCGGGACGGGACGGGACGGGACGGGACGGGACGGGCTCTCCCAAGGCCGGCGTCCCTAGGACAGCCGCCAGTGCCCTGCACCAGCATCACCCTCTGGTCCAACGAGTCCCCCAAGTCCCTTTGTAACCGCAGAGCCAACTCAAACCGGTCCTGCCCTGTTTCTAACAGGACTCAGAACCAAAGCTTAGGAGCGACACTTGTGACCCCTTAACGGAACCAAAGGACAGGAAGTGGCAGGAACCGGAGGCCGGAACCTTCCCGGAAGCGAAGGGGCCGCTGTCCGCGGAGCCCCGGTGCTGAAACTCCGTAGGTCCCGCCAGACAGATTTGAGCTCAGCCTCCTCTCTCCTTGACTGTCGACCTTGCAATAAACACTTTTTCTTCTCCCAAAGGCTGGTGCCATAGCATCGTCTGCTACGCACGTCGGGCAGAGAGCCCTGCTTGGGGTAACACCCTGATCCAGGCCCAGCCGCTGGGCGACGGGGCTGAGCAGTGGCCACGGCTGGCGGAGGGGCAGTGGCCGAGAGTGCCATCAGCACACGCCAACCCCGTCCGCCCCGGCCTCCACCGCCCATCCAGGACGTGGCCTGTCATCTGCTGAGCCAGTCACGGTAACGATAATAGAGACAGCTACGAGCTTCGCAGCCGTCAAACACGGCAAGCATGGCGTCAAGTCGTTCACAGAAGCATTACCCCCACGTTACAGACGAGGAAACTTGGGGCCCGGGGTCCAGGAGCATCCAAGGGGCCAGGATCCCAGCCAGGCTGGCCCAGAGCCCACGGTCCCCACCCCTCACCATCCTCCTGTACACAGCCTCTGAACCATCTGCACCGTTACAACCTCACAGGACAGTGGTGAGTGCTTTAAAAGCACACCTGACAAGGTGAGAATAGGGACAGGTGTGACCTCGGTGGTGACGGCGAGCCCACAGCTGTTACTCAGGCCCGCTCCAGCAATTTCCAGCTCAGAGCTGTCCGTTTACACTGAAAATGTGGGAAATGACCGGCCCACGCGGTAACTGAGGCAGCACTGTCTTTACTGAGAAGACACGGGACGCGCCAACGCCTGTCAGAAGCTTCGTCTGTTGAAGGGGCAGCAGCCTGCAGCCCACCCGTCAGCCTGAGCCCAAGCCCCAGGCCTGGCCTCCCTTCCAACTTCAAACAGACGTCGGTGGCCCAGAGCACAGGCCCCACGGTCCCCCTTCCTGCCCTCCGCGTGGTCTCCGCTTCCCCCCACTCCAGGCTTTGCTGTCAGTGCCCTCCGTGAATGCCCCAGGGAGCTCTCGGCCCCCCGGGGAGGGACGCCCGGTCCCCACAGCTCACAACTCCTTGCTTTGTGATGGCCACGCGTGGACGGGCAGGAGACTAACCAAGGTCTGTGCATTAACTTCCTCACCAAGACGGACGGGGCGGCACCCTTGCCCGGCCACCCCCTCACTCAGCTCCCGCTCAGAAGGGGTCGGTTTCTTCAAAATCGCCGAGGGCTCCAGCATTTCCAGCCTTGGAGCCGGCCTCCCCGCGTGCTGTGCCCCCAGGTCGGAGCACGGCGCCCACTTCAAAGGCCCGGAGCCCGCGGGCCAAGCCTCGGCCACCTGAGTCTCTGCAGAGACCGGTTCCAGTTTGTGACTGGGACCAATTCTGACGGAACCGAGGTTTTCTCTGCTCCGACCTGTGCAGCCATCGGGACGAGCTCCCTCCCCACCCATCACCCGCGGACACGGGACGCCTGTGGCCACGTACTGCTCGGTGTCACTAGACAGTATTTTGTTGTCATGGGTTAACCTCGCTTTATTGGGTGACAGTAAGAAGTCCAAAACCACACCTCTGCGGGGCGCGTTCACCTTCCGGGGCACTCCCGTGAGATCCTGACTCTCAGGTTGACAGGCCTCCCTCCCAGGACCCAGCGGGTCAGCGACGTGGAGGACGCTGGGAATGCCATGCAGACTCCCCTTTCCCTCTGAGACGGACCCTGCCATGTCCCCTGGGCAGACACTCACCTCTAGGCAGTCACAGCAAGGGGCAGTGGCCACACGTGGGCCTCCACCTCCTACCCGGGCCTGCACAGTGAGAGCAGACAGGAGATAGGGGGCAAAATTGTGACCCCACTTGGGCTGTCCAAGGCCACAAAGGGGGAGGCGCATGGACCCCTCCTCAACGCTGAGAAGCAGGAGGTGACGCCTGGCTGAGCAGCCCCCAGCCTCAGGCCCCTGAAGTGTCACGTGGACACCTTCAAGGATGGAGAGGGCTTGGTGGCTCTGCATGAGAGAAAACAGCTCACGCAAAGCCAGCTGGGAAAGCCCCTCCTGCTGCCGACATGGTCTTCCCTGGGCCTGTGTTAAGTGATTCTGTCCCAGCAACTCCCAGTGGCTTCTGGGTGTCGGGAAGGCCGGGCAATCTGCACCCCAAATGCTCGTCTCTGAGGCCAAGACGCCCCTTCAGGTCGAGCAGGGCGACTCTGGAACTCACTCAGCCTTTCTTGGCCTCAGCGTCCCCACCAGTGACAAAGGGCAACGTAAGCCTCTCGCAGGCTCACGTGAGAAGTTCCTGAGAGCTGCACCCAGCGGGCCGAAACAAGCGGGGTTCCCGTTTCGGTTCCCCGTGAGCAGCACAGAGGCTCCCTGTGACGGAGTGACTGCCCGGCTCCCTTCGAGTGGGAGACAGGCGCTCTCAGAGGTGCCACCGCTGTGGGCGCTCCTGGCGCAGACAAGCGTCCTGACTCCGTGGTTTGGGGCCTTTTCTGCACCTCGTGCTCCCTGAGACATTCCTGCAAATTCCAGACCCTGCACCTAGAAAAGCCACCTACACAGAGCTGTCCCCATCTCCAGCGCACGACCCCCCGAGCCTGGAGCCGCTGGCTGAGCTGTGAGCAGAGCAGACGGGGAGGAGCAGTCACGGGGCCCTTCCCACACAGCACGGCGCCCCCCGCAGGGCCCCCGCCGCTGCTGGCAGCACCTGAGTGTCAGAACCCAGCCTGCCCACCCAGAATCCCACTCCGGGGTGCCCGCCAGACCTGGTGAGCAGTCACTCAGGGCGGGGTCTGCCCTGCCAGAGCCACACTCCGTCCAGCACAAGCCACACTCCGTCCCTCGGGCTGGGACAGGCGGTCTGAGCCGCTTCTGTCCAGGCTGCCCACGCTTCTGTGGTCTGCGTCCTCCTGACTCGGGGAAGGCTCCTGTCCCCCAGTCTTCTGGGAGACCTCACAGGCAGAGGGAGCGATGGGCATGGCTCTGTGCCCAGGGCACGTCTGCAGAGGAAGCCCCTTCCACAGGGGTGCACGTGGACCGATGCCCACCAAGACCGGGGACACTTCCGCCTTCCAGAAGCCAGGCTTTGGGGACAAAAGGCAAAGGAAAGGTGGCCCCGGAGGGCGCGGTGCTGCCCCAGACCCCAGGACAGGTCTCCAGCCAGGACTGCCAGCCCCAAGCCTGTCCCCACCCTCCGCTGGCTTCCCCAGGCCCAAGTCAGCACCAAGCCTTTAATTCACGAATCCATAAACCAAATGAGGCACAAGCACGAGCTAGTCCGTCACTCCGAGCTGGGCAAGGGAGTTGGGGCGGGGCACAGGGGCAGCCGCATCCTTAGGATGCTAGGGCCTGAGGGGAGACCAGTGGGTGAGGGTGGTACAGGCCTCCTGAGTCAGGCGGGGCTGGGCTTGGGGACGGAGAATTCCACACCCAGAGGCTGGGGGATGGGCAGTGAGCACCAACAGCAGGATGGATGTGACATCGAATGTGTCACCATTCTGAAGAGCCCCTGGGCCAGCCCTGAGAGGTCATCTCCGCCACTCCTTGGGGGCGAGGAGCAGCTGCACCGACGTTGCCAATGGGAAAACTGAGGTCTGCAGAGATTGTGACTAGACCTACGTGCCTAACTTAACAGCCACTAGAGACCCCCTGCCTTCCCCTGCTCCCTCAAGTCCCCGCTGCTGTGTGGCCTTCTGAGTTCGAGCTGCACACCAGTGAGCTGGGAGCAAGGAGGCGGCAGCGGGAAGGGCAGGGCTGCCTTGACAGTGAGGGCGTACTCCTCTGAAGGCCTCCCAGGCCTCAGGGCCCCCTGTCTTGATTCAGGGTCACCGAGGAGATGACACAGACCTCACTCACGCGAGAGCAGAGCCTGACCAGGGTCCCCACGCACTCTGCTTCCGACTCTGGACACACTGCAGCTTTGAGGAGGCAGGTGGCACAGAAGGGGCAACCATTTCAGACCCAGGCAGAGACAGACCACTCGGGGCCAGGGACGAGCCCATGAGGAGGGAGCCCAGGAGATGATGCCAGCTAGGGACGTTATGCCCAGAGCACAGGAATCCCCCACCTGCAGCCACGCCAGTCAGACCAGGGGGCCCCTGGGCTGTGTGGGCGGGCTCTGTGCATGTGCCAGAGGTGGCCTCAGGCCAGGACCTGGCTGACCAGAGCCGGTCCCACCAGGAACCCCCTTGGCGCCCAGCCAGGAGGGGACAAGGTGCTGGTGGGAGGGTCACTGGTGAGGAGACACAGGGCTCTTCCAAGGATGAACAACGAGCCTGTGTGGGAAGGGCCACAGCCATGAGGGTGGGGGGCTGCCACTCTCAGGACTCCCAGAGTAGCCGGGCCCTGGGGCTGGGGACAGTGCCCAGGGACCCTCCCAGGGACATGGTCCCCCCGAACCCGGTCCCCACCAGCAGCTTGGCAGTTCCCTCCCAGGGTCTTTGCCCCCATCCCACGAGGGTCTGTCCAGAACACAGGCCCGGGTACGTGGGTGTACCCAAGGGGTCACGCTCAGGACACACACTCTGCTCATCCCAGGTGGGTGCTGGTCTGTCGGAGAGCTTCCCAGAGTCTGCCCCCTCCCATCCCAAAATGCCTCTTTCATACAAAATGGCCGAGTCCGGCCCGGGCTGGCTGGGGTGGGAGAGAGCCTGAACGCTCGTGGCTGTGCACGCAGCGGCGCCTGCACAAACAGCACACATGGATCCCCGTGTGTGCAAGGCCAGGAGCTCCCGGGCAGCGGGCCTGGGGAGACGGACAGCCCCTTCCCGGGCCAGCGCTGGCAGGCCTCAGGACAGCAGCAACCCCCCTCCTGGGTGTCCGCTGTGCCAGGGAGGGGTCCAGAGCCCCAGCTGTGTGGGGGACATCAGGCACACAGCAGCCCCTCCCACTAGCAGTTGCAAAGAGGGGTCAGGTTGCCCTGGGGGGAGGGGGAGTCCGGGTCGCGGGCAGGGCCAGGGAGGGTGCCAGCCCCGGGGGCAGGGCGGGGGTGGGGTGGGGATCATGTTAACATCCCTCCCCCACTTCAGCAACCTAGACGCTCATTCCAGACGGAATGAGGGGTTTGGGGGTATGAAGAGGGTAGGCCAGCGCTTCCCTCGTCATCCCCCGTCCTGGGGGTGCCCAGCCCAGGCGGACCCCCGGGAGTCCAAATCCAGACGCAGGGAGAACAGCGCTGCCTCCCCTCCCCTCCCGCCGGCCCTTTGTTCGGTGCAGCGGCCGTGGGGGGCGGGGGGGCCTCGTGCTGACGCAACGCAGCCAGGACGCCGGTGGGGAGGGGGAGGAGGACGGGCGCCCCCGCGAGGGCCCGGACCCCCGC
Source organism: Pteropus medius (assembly GCF_902729225.1). Lineage (NCBI taxonomy): Eukaryota > Metazoa > Chordata > Mammalia > Chiroptera > Pteropodidae > Pteropus > Pteropus medius. Next base: position 27,531,624 of record NW_024342471.1, read on the forward strand.
ACCCCAGAACTCCTTCCTGCCGAATCTCTCCACGCGCCCCTGCTCCGCCCTTTGCTGCAGCAGGGCACGCGGGCGCGGGGCACTCACACGTAGGCGTGGTAGATGAAGGCCCAGCCGCGCGGCCGCTCCAGCACGTTGTACAGGAAGTTCTGCAGCCTGCGGTACACGGCGTTGCGCTTCGGCGGCTTCCCGGCGCCCGCGCCGCCCGCGCGCGGCTTGCTGAGGATGCTGCCGCGCTTGGGGGCCTCGGAGCCGGCGATGAGCAGCGCGCCGTCCCGGGTGGAGTCAGGCGCGCCGGCGTCCAGCCCCACGAAGCCCACCTTGAGCTTCTTCTCCCCGCCCGGGCCGGGGTACACGCCGCCGTTGCGGGACTTCTGCACCATGGTGCCGGCGGCGCCCGACGGGCGGGCGGGCGGGGGCGCGGGCTCAGCGGGGGCGACGCGCGGGGAGCAGCGCGGGCCCGAGCCCAGGCCCCCGGCCCGGGAGCCGCATGGCCGAGGCGGCGGCGGCGGCGGCGGCGGCGGCGGCGGCTCCGCGTTCCTGCCGGCCAGGGACTCGCGCGGGGACGCTGCGGCCACCTCGCTCCGCCCGCCGCCTCGCCCCGCCCCCTGTTAACCCCTGCGACGCCGCGCGCGCCGTGGGAGGGATGGGGAGGGAGGAGCCACCAGAGGTGAGCCTCGGCTGAGCTACGAGCCCCTGCCGCCCGGCCACCCCTTCCCGCCCCGGCCCGTGCGTCCTGACGAGGTCGCCTCTGGGGTGGGCAGGGCCAGGCCAGCGCTCACCTGAGCGGCCCCTGCTCCCGAGACTGGACGCCGCGGAGCGGAGCTGGGGAGGTCCCGGCCCGCCCCCAGGGATCTTACGCCTGACCCCCATCCCCACCCTGTCCCTTGGGTGTGCAGGGAGGCACCTGGGGGGACCTCCTGGGAGTTTCCTGAACCAGCAGAGGGGTCCTGGAAGACGAGGCGGGAAGCGGGGCAGGGTGGTCAGGAGCCTGAGGCCCGACTCACGTGGTGGCCTGGGCTTTGTCCGCAGACCGCAGTAGGGGCCTGCACCCGGGCAGGGGGTTGGAGGGTCGGCCCGAGGCCAAGACCCAGGCCTGAGGCCAGTGGGGACACTGGTGTCACCGCCCAGGATAAAGGAGGGCAGGCTCTGCGCATAGATGGCAGGCTGTCCCCTGGAGGGGGAGTGGGTGTCTTGGAGGTGTCCCTCTAGAATCTGCTGGTAGGAAGCCAAAGGGGCTTATTCCTCAGCCCCTGATGCTGTCAGCGCCCCACCCACTGTGCCCCCACTGGCGCCTCCCTGCACGGGACGGACTTGCTGCGGGTCCCTCCCCTGACCACCTTCGGCCTCTTCCCACACTGGCGGGGCCCAGGGCTACCAAAGGCCCTGATCAGTAGGTGGCCCTGTTTTCACTGGGCGCTCGGCTCATGAAACAGCTCCACCCCTGTCCTTTGGTCTCCAAAGCGAGGGGCCACGTGGCCTGTTGTGTGTGATTTTTTTTTAATTAGACAGAAAACATAACCGATGCAGGCACAGCGCTAATTTGTGAGTTATTTAGAATGTTGCGGAGGGGGCCGGAACTCACGGCGCACACACCTGTGCGCACCCGCGCGTCCGCGCGACCGCGCTCCTGACCCCGCCTCCCTCCCTCCACGCGGGTCAGGAGCGGTGGTCGCCAGCACTCGCGGGTGGCCCCCGGCGGCTGCCATGTTTCTAGTGCGGGCACCCCTGCTGGACCCAGGCTGAGGAAGGAGGACCCAACCTCCTCAGTTCAAGGAGAGGGGGCAGCCCTATTGCAAAAGGGGGGCCGGCCTGCATTCCCCACGCAGATGGACCCACCAGGGGGTGGCACTGGCTGGCTGTGCTCATCGGCCTCTGGGTGACCCTCACTGTCACTCTTCAGAGGACTGGACGAAGCGACTGCAACTCGAATGCACAAACCCCAGGAGGGCGGGCCACCTCTGCCTGTGAAGGGGAAGCCCAGACTGTGGGGACCTTGAGCCGGGACGGTCCCTCCCAGAGGAGCCACTTCCTGGGGTTTTTTGATGTGAGAGCGAAGTGGGCCCGTGAAGAAGCGGTGACACTGGGGAACCCTCCAGGCGGCAGGGCCACCTTCTCGGGAGCACGAGGGCCTCAGTCTGAGCCCCTCTGTTCGCCCGTCTACGGAGGGCGCCTTGCCGGTTCTGGAGGGCGAATTCCGCAACAAGATTCGTGGAGCCATGCTTCCCCTGCTCAGGACGTTCCTTCCCTGAGCTGGCTCTTTGGCCCTTCGTGTCTTCAGTCTTGTGCCAGGCACACCAGGGACTGTGCATGGTCAGCAGTCTGGGTCGCCGGTGGCTGCCCAGCCCCCACCCCTGCAACTCATGCAAAATGCATTTCATGCAAATGACAGAAATGCCATTTATTTTTAAATGAATGGGAAAGCTCTCAGGCTCAAGCCGCCTTTGCCAGGACAGCACTGAGGATCCAGAGACAGGGAGTGAACAGATTCGGGAGCACGGGGAGCCCAGCCGGCGTCCGGGGAGGCGGCTTCACCGGACTTCGGAGCGGGAAGCGGCGGGAGCCGCCTCCGCGCCCGGCGCTGTCCTTTCAGCACCTCCGCTCTGATGAGTCCCCAGAACCTTCCAAGCCCTGCGCGCTGGCCTCCCCCGCTCCGGGTGGCCTCCTCCTCCTGTCCCCACGTCACTGGCTACAATGAGCCTCCCAGCAGGGACTAGTGAGCTGACAAATCTGGCGGTGGCCACCGTCGTCTCAAAGGCCAGCTCCACAAACCACGCCTGCATCCGACAAGCTCCTGTGCGCCCCCTCCCTGTGGAGCTCAGCGCGCAGGGTCTGCCCCCCGCCTCTGGGGACGGCTCACCACTGTCGTGTTCCCCCAGAGCCTGGCACGGATAGGGCCCCCGGATGGGTGGTCGGTGGATGTCGCGGCTGCTGGTGGCGGAGGACAAGTCGAAGCACATCAGGATCGCTCCCTTGGGGGACCCGCGGTGCTGCAGAAAGCAGGCTCATCATTGCCTGGAAGCCCTCTTCTCTGCGACCCTAGGGGTTGTGACTGCTCTCACAGCCCAAACGTGGGACAGCGGGACCGGAGGAGAGTGCAGGGGACGTGAGATGGGAAGGAGGGGCTTCCACTGCCCACCGGCGTGGCCGAGGGGTGCAGCCTCAGGCCGATCGCATGGTGGAGGCAGAAATGGACAGGCGGGGTTCTGTGGGCCGGTGACTGCGTGGACACTGAGCAGCAGTTTCCTGTCTCACCTGTACCCCCACCTCCTCCCAGCAGGAAGGAGGCAAGCCCCTGCCCCAGTCACAGGCCTTCAGAAACAGGGGGTCCTGGCAGAGGCCCAGGGAAGGCTCCGCCAGGCGGAGAAACGAGACTTCATTTGGGGAAGCGAGAAGGGACAGGTTCTCAGTCAATTAGCCTTGGTCAGAGCCTCGATGTAATTTGGACAACAGGAAGTGCCTGCCCGGACAGAAAAAGTCCAGCCCCCCCCCCGAATTTTCCATTATCTGGAGGAGGAAGGACTGTGTATACAGCTCGGGGGGGGGGGGGAGGCAGGAAGGCGAGAAAAATATTTAAGATATGAAAGCACCGGGTTTTTTAAACATCTTACAGTAAACTCAATGAAAATTTAACTTATACTTTATTTTTGTTAAGGATCAGAGCTCTCAACCTTCCCCAGCCCCTGGCAAGCCAGTTAACTGCATGAGGGAGCTAGCCTGTGGTTCTCAGCCGCCAGTGATATCCTGACACTGGGAACCCATGGTTGCCTGTGACAGCGGAGACAGGCAGGGCAGCGAAGGCGGCCTGGACACGACAGTCCATCCAGAAGGCCGGAAGCCAACCTGTAGATTCCGGGTGTCAGGCGGTCGGGGGATCCCACATCCTCTCCCTCTGCCGGCCAGCTCCCGGGAGCAAGGGTGGCATTGGGAGCATGTGTGTTTTGTCTTTCTCAGTCCACGGGCTGTGCAGGCACTCGCGTCCCTGGCCCAGCCCACAGAAGCTGCCCATCAGTGTCCCTTGGATGAGGGGACAGTCACGTGCTCTAGACTGGGCACCGCTCGGAGCCTCTAGTTTGGAAGTGCCCCCAATGGGTGGCCTGGGCGTGTGTGGCTCCGGAGCTGCGGGCGTGGACTCTGGGAGGATGTGGCCGTCCAGCTCTGTGCCGTGGAGACGGGCTCACCGCCAGCAGAATGGTCAGCCGCCTGCCCACACACGGGCTGCTGGCATCTGGGCCCTGGCTGCCCGCCCACTGCCAGCCCAGGCTCGCTCGAGTGCCTTGCTTGCTTGGCCAGATGTCCAGCAGGCTTCAGACAGAGCTGGCCAGTCTGGGTCAGGGCCTGTGGGCTGTCAGAGTCCCCACTCCCACCCACCCCCTCAGCTGGGACAAGGTCACCACATGCTAAGCCAGGGGGTTGGGACTGGAAGGCAAACCAGGGACACACCAGCCCAGACAGCTGGACCCTGGGCCAGGGCCAGGGTCTGCCGGGTGGCCCCTGACCAACCACTCTGCCAGCAGACACCGGCCCTGCCAGCAGCACCACAGAGGGCAGAGTGGTACTGGCTGCAGAGCATGGCCCGAGGGCACCACAGGCTCATCCGAGCTATGCAACCTTCAGCGGGTCACGCGACCTTGCATACATATAGATGGGCTCCTCACTGGGAGAGGGGAGATGGGCGGCTCCAGCTGACAGGGCTGCCAGGTGCTCAAGCGAGAGGACTCGGTGGAGCAGCGAGCCATCCCGGGGGCGTCCAACATGGAGCAGTGTCCAGGCAATGGCGGGAGGTGCCAGGGCCACCCCAGGCCCTGGACTGCAGACACCTCCTTCCTTAGTCCCTTACGGGCCTCCCACAGACTGCAGTTGAAGGACCAGTTTGTCCCTCCCTGGCTCAGATGCGCTGACCGCACCCTGTCCTCGGTCCTGTTCACAGAACGAGAGCCACCAAGGCCCATGGTGTTCACCCAGAGGCAGCCCCGGACCCCAAGGCACATCTCAGAGTGTCTGGAGACATTCTTGGTTGCCATGACAGGGGCAGGTGCTGCTGGCATCTAGTAGGAAGAGGCTTCTAGAGCGCACAGGACAGCTCCCCCCAACAGAGAACTGTCTCTATCCCTGATGTCAGCAGTGCTGCGGTTAAGTCACCACTATTTAGGTTAACAGGTTTGCTCTTAAAATTTCTGGCAAGTTGGTCATTCACACCTTAGCATGAAATAGTACAAACAAACGGATTTCTCCCTCAAGCTCAGGAGAATACCTAAGCCAAGGGATGAGGATTTTCATGGGAAAGGAGGCAGGAGTCGGGGAAGGGCAAGCCCCCACCCCGGAAGGGCCTTGGGCAGGTGAGACCACACTCGCCAGTGGCGACCGGCTGGGCCAGCATCAGAGTCCCACAAACCAACTCCAAGTTTTCCATGTTGCTACTTTCCACCACAATGACCAAATGCTTTTACACCATCTTCCTGACACTCAAGAGACACATGGAGGGCAGAAAGAGAGGAGGTGGTGCCAAGGTACCTCACGTTCCAGGAGCCTCCATGCCTGCAGAGGCAGCTGCAGCCTTGGGGGGAGGGGCTGGGGGCAGGGCAGAGACTCCAGCCCTGAAGGCAGGGTGTCCATCCGGGCCCTGCCCACTGGGAGGGGCAAGAGCTCTGCTCAGAGATGGGAGATGGAAGGCAGAGCTCCCCCGCCCCTCCCCTGTGTCCTCTGACTGCCGTTGGGCTCAGCACTCGCTCCCCACCCCCGTGTCCCAGACAGTGGAGCTGGGAACCCAGGAGCCTCAGCCAGCTCCACGGGCTCGGCTTCAAACAGTGGCTGGCGGTCGGGGCACAACATAGCCCCTTCCACGAAGCCTGAAGGCCCAAAGCTGACCTCCACCCAGCGCTGCTAGTGTCCCTGACAAGACAAAACGGCACCTGGGGGTCCGGGCCAGTCTGCCAAGCATCCTCAGGGAGGCCACCTGGACAGCCTGATCGGGACCCTCCAGGCCCACCCGCTCAGCCGGCCAGGGCGGACAGAGCCTGCCTGGCCGTGTCCCTCCTTCTGGCTGCCTCCTCCTCCCTGATCTTAGGCCCCACTCAGCCCGCAGTCTAGAGAACCATCTGGATTGTCACGGACCCTGGGGTGGCGTGGCTGACCAGACGTCCATGCTGGCAGCAACCATGGCTGGGCTGTCCTTCCCCGATGCGACCTCAGTGGGTATCCCAGCCACCCTGGCCCTCCTGTGCCTCCTCCCCAGCCAACCCCTGCGCAGAGACCCCAGGAGCAGCCAGCTCCCCCAGCTCCTCCAGACGCCTGTTCCTTCCTCCCTGGCCCGCCCAGCGGGGCCGAGGGCAGCCCGAAGCTCGTCACCCTGCAGGTCCAGCCAGCCAGCCAGCTTCCCCACCATGGCTGCCTGGGTCCAGCCACCCAGCCCTGACTCCAGGCTGACAGCCAGCAGTGTCAGTAGGGCCAAGACACGTGTGCACACACCTGCATACGCGCGTATAAGAGCTCTCTCTCTAGCAAGCATGAAATGCACAAACACAGAAACCCAGATGCATGTGCATATGTGCACATGCACAAACACACCCGGGCCATACTCACCGACCCCACCACGTCCCCACACTCCACACAGCCCCTCGCAGCCTGCACAGGGCCACACCCAGGCCACACTCGGCAGGGCCACAGCCCACCCAGGGCACGCATGCAGTCCAGCACACCCACGGTCCCCTCCAAGACACACTAGTGCTCCCAGGAGGAGACACAACCACGGTCACCCACGAGGACGGTCACTCCTCACTGAGGAAGCTCAGGGTCTCCTCGCTGGGGTCTGAAGCCACTGTTAGGACACTGGACTGTCACCGCCAGGGCCACCCCGGAGCGTGAGGGAGGGCGGGGAGGGGCTTCCTGCCTCAAGGAGAGGGCGCCAGGCGCCCTGGGGAGACCAGAGCAGGAGACAGATCACATGCGGTCAGCTCAGCGAGGCCCCGCAGCCTCGACAGCTCATGAATTTTTCAGATGCTCCCAAAGTGCAAATCGAAGCTGCCAGTGGGGTGCTGGAGGATCCTGCTTTAAATTATTCACCAGGCGGCTGAGGGTGGAAGCTCCTGGCCCCGAGGCTGGCTCCAGGATTTGCCTCACAAAGCCTGGCTCGGGCACCAGCCCTGCAGTGACAGGCGGGCACCTTTGGGCCTCTGCGTCTTCCTTGGCAGTCAAGTTGGATGCGAGTCCCATGTCCTCAGTTTGGGCCCTGGCTACACCACCTTCCACTCCAGGGCTCACCATCTGGGCTGTGGGGACCCCTCGACCAGCCCTGTCCAGCTGCCCACGGAGTTTTCCAAGCTGACACCCCACTCTCTACCCTGCTCCCCAGAACGCCTGTGGTGGGACAGGGCCTACCCACCACCAGCGAAAAGGAGGCCTGAGCTGATACTTACACTCACCCCAGCCGGCCTCAGCCCCAGCCCCTACGACCGCTCTCGGAACTGGACAGCACCGTGCCGCAAGCACTGACCACAGCGTCACCAGCTTCCCACAGTCAGGCAGGTGCAGCCTGCTGTCCCCGGCCCAGCAGTGAAGCTGGGATAGGACCTGCTCCCTCATCACTGGCCCTGCTGCCAGCGTCAGCCGTTCTCAGCTCTGTCCAGGAGCCCCAGCTCCCGAGAACCATCCAGAAGGCTCTCGAGGTCACAACTGTCTCCCCAATCACACCAAGGCGTTGTTCCTTTCACTCCTGCTCTGCCGGTACAGCGGAGCGCCCCAGGACGTAGCCTCGGTGGCGCTGGACGCTGTGGGGAAATTTCGGGACGCTCCGCCCACCAGCCTCCACTCCTGCCAGGCAGGCACATTTCACCCTACTTGTCTCCCCGGCCGGAGGTCTGGCCAAGGCCCGCCGTCCCCATACGCCCCTCCCATCGAGCGTGGACTGCTAAAGGAATCGACTGGAGTGGGGATCTCCGCACCCCCCCAGCTGGCAGTGTGCTGGACTCACGCAGCCCCACCTAGAGGTCACCGGAGGAATCCTGGGAGAAGAGCCTCTGTGCTGCCACCTCATGGACAGTGGGAGCTATTGCATGTTCTCACGGGCCGAGGTCCCAGACTTCTGCCTCCTCCAGTCTCGGCTCCTCCCCACCCCGTGGACCCCATTCTGAGCGGGCACCAGGGATACAGCGAGGCATCAGACTGGGGGCTTGGGCCTTCCTAGGCCTGTCTACACCACCCCATCCCCGAAGGGGTGCCCAAGGCACAGAGGTCGCCCCCAAAAGCCATGCCCTCCACCCCGAGGGCCCTGGTGGGACTGGGAATGTGCTCCCCCCTCTGTTCTCAAGCCCTCCTGGGAGTCCACGAGCCTAGAAGGACCTGTGTCCCCATCCCAAAAACACACCTGGATGGGAGGCAGCGTGGTTTGAATATCAGGTAAACAGCAAATACTTTGTCAGGGGCGAATATTGTTTGGGACAGATTTATATTAGAATTTATTCTGTTTATCTGAAATCCGAATTTGCCTGCGCGTCCCGTGTCTGTATTTGCTGACTCAGGCCACCCTCCTTGGAGGCCACTGTGTCAGTCTGAGGGTCACTAGTGCCAACCCCATGCCAGAAGTGAGTCCCGCACCGCACTCTGCCTGGCTACACGGGTCCCCCCTCTCCATGTCCTCCCCCCTTTCATGTGGCTCCAAGGGGCCCATCCCCACTTGGGGATCGGGTGGGGAGATCCCAGCAGCCCCTCCGCAGGCACCTTTGACCCACGCGTGCCCAGGGCTCCCAGCTGGCAGCCCCGCCCCACCCCCGGCTGTACCACTCCCACACTCACCCACCGTGGTGGGCGGGACACGCCCCCAAAGATTTAAGGACCCTGTGTGGTGTGACCTGTGTGGCAATTAAGGGTTTGGCAGAGGTGATTAAGTCAAGGCTCTTGTAACAAGATGACTTTGGTGATGCTGGTGACTTCCATGCAGTCATGTGACACAGGGACCGTGTGATCAGAGGCAGAGGTTCCAGTGATGCACTTTGGCAGCCACCAGAAGCTGCAGGAGGCCAGGAACTGTCCCTCCCCTTGATCCTCTGAGAGAGCCAGCCCTGCTGACACCTCGATTTTGTCCCAGTGGTACAGTGACAGTCCGTTCCTGCTGTGCTAAGCTGCCAGCCTGAGGTCATTCGCTGCAGCAGCCCAGGGCTCATGGCTGTGGGGACCTGTGCTTGGCCTGCTGCATGGGGTCTGCTCACCCCACTCGAGCCCCTTCTGCAGCGCCAGCGCACCCCGGGTGCTTCCTGGAGTAGGGATGGCTGGACAGGAAGTGGTCCTGCCACCCCATCCTTGCTGACCAAGGCCAGGACTTGTGCTGGGGTCTCCCGGGATAGAGCAGGACAAATACAGAGCTGCCTCTAGCCACAAATGACCGACTTGGGAGGGGAGCCTGGGACCCTGTGAGAGACAAGCGCTCACAGGAGGGGCCCTCCACACTGGTCGGTTCTCTGAGATCCCCGTGGTAATCAGACCCCCTTCTGCAGATACGAAGAGACCGAGTCTTTGTCCTGAACGCCCCACAGAGGTGACTCCAAAGCCCCCTCATAGCCTCCTGGGCAGGGCCACTCACTGCAGCCCTGCCCACCGCCTACCCTGGGTAGCCTGGCCTGGTCAGTGGCAGGGGTGGATGCCGGCGGGACACCCCAGTGGGAAGGGGCTTGGGGAAAGCGCAGGGGGCCGAGGGGAGGGTCCTAAGGAGAGCCCTCCCGCAGGGCGGGCAGCCCCCACCCCACCCAGCAGCAGGCGCACACGGCTGTGGGGTCGCTCAGTTTATTGGTAAAACGGGCACTGAGCGTGGTGAAGGCTGGACGCGGAAGCCGGGGCGGCGGGGGCGCTTTTCCGTTTAAAGAACTTCCACTGGACCTTGATGGCGAGCATCCAGTCGCTGACGGAGAGCCTCTGACAAGCGGAGGTGCAGACATGCGCCTGGCGGGGGGGCGGGGCGCCGGGCCGGGGCCGGGGCCGGGGCCGGGGCCGGGGGCGGGGGCGGGGCGCGGCGCCGCCGGGGAGGGTCGCGCCGCGGGCGCCCGCGCTTCACTTGCCCGCCTTCTGCGCCTTCTGTGCGGACTTGGTGACCTTGCCGGCGCCGCCGCTCTTTTTCTCCACGTTCTTGATGACGCCCACGGCCACTGTCTGCCGCATGTCGCGCACCGCGAAGCGGCCTGCGGGGAGGGCGCGTGAGCGGAGGGCGGGAGCTCCCAGCCCCCGCCCCGCCCGCCGGGCGCCGGGATGCAGCGCGCATGCGCACTCGCGCTCGCAGCATCCTCCGCGGCCCTGAGCCTGTGGGCCAAGGAACTTGGCGCTGGGCGCCCAGCTGTCCGCGCCTGTTTCCAGGCGGGGCGGTGGTGTGTGAAACACTAAAGCGATGATGTCTGGAAGGCCCTCGTCTCCTTAGGCGGCAGAAGTGACTGGCTCATAGGACTCGCCCAAGGTGTTGTGTTGGGAATTAAATGGCCCATGCACTGTCCCAAGAGCACGCCTGGTGGTGTACGCCTTCAGCTGTTTGGACTATGGCGGCTCCCCTGCCTCAGACAGCTCTCCAGTGTGTGTCTGTGGGTTATCCTACGGGTACCTGTCACCTACGGGCCACCACCCCAGGCCTGCCCAGCGGGGCCACCTGTGCTGTGTGACATGAGGCCGTGGGTCTCCCACTGAGCTCTGGGCGCGGCAGAAAGGCCGAGCCCCCCCCACAGCAGTGGTCCCCTGATCCCCGACCTCCCGCACCCCCTCAGCCCCGCTCACCGAGGGGCGGGTACTGGGAGAAGCTCTCCACACACATGGGCTTCCCGGGGACCATCTCCACAATGGCCGCATCACCCGACTTCAGGGACTTGGGATTATCTTCCAGCTTCTTGCCAGACCGCCGGTCGATCTTCTCCTTCAGCTCGGCGAACTTGCAGGCGATGTGGGCCGTGTGGCAGTCAATGACCGGCGAGTAGCCAGCGCTGATCTGCCCGGGGTGGTTCAGAATGATGACCTGTGGGGCAGGGATGCACAAGGCCATCAGCACACCCAGGGCGGGCACCGCGGGAGGGCGCCAAAGCTGGGGGAGGCTCAGACCACCTCCCGGGTACCTGAGGCTGGGACGGCTGACCATGGAGGAAGGTCTGGCTGTGGGGGACCCACCCCTCCAGACCTGGACCCTGCAGTCCTCACCAAGCAGTTGGCAAACCACAAGAGACAGATGACTGACTGGTGCACTGTTTGAAGGAACCAGTGGGCCACTTGTACTGTCCACTCTGGCCAGAACTGAGGCAGGGGGATGACAAAATTGGACCTCAATTCTTATATTTGAATTCTGTCTTCATAAAGCCAATTTTTAAAATGACGGTGATCAAAGAGGCTGCACTGCAGGGAGTAAAAGCATCAGAGAAGCGTCCCCGGCGATAAAATAAAAGCCTTTTCAGGGCCAAAGTGGGACCTCCGAGACCTCAGGAGGGCCTGGAGCAGCAGGCCTGGGCCTACTCCACGTCTGCTCTTCCTGTGTGCCCTCAGCCCTAACAGCTCTCCCGGCCTCGGTGGCCTCATCTGTGAAGCGGGGCTCCAAGTCCTCCTCGGTGCCAGGCTAAGGGGGTGTGGGAGCGGGCCCCTGTGGCCCCTCGGGACCGCCCACCTGGGAGGTGAACTGGGCCGCCTCCTGAGGCGGGTCGGACTTGCTGTCCCCGCACACGTTGCCCCGGCGGATGTCCTTGACGGACACGTTCTTCACGTTGAAGCCGACGTTGTCGCCGGGCAGGGCCTCGCTCAGAGCCTCGTGGTGCATCTCCACCGACTTCACCTCCGTGGTGATGTTCACGGGCGCGAAGGTCACTACCATGCCCGGCCGGAGGATGCCCGTCTCCACTCGGCCCACGGGCACCGTGCCAATGCCTGGGCGGAGGGAAGGGGCTCTGAGGCAGGGGCGAGGGGCAACCCCGGTCCTCGCCAGCAGGCGCAAGGCATGGCTGCGTGGAGGGAGGAAGGGAACGGGGAGACTCCAGGAGAGGCAGACACTGAGAGTTTTGCACAGAATTGGGCCCCCCCCAATCTCATCAGGAAAGAAAGGGACTGAACAGGAGAGGGTCTCCAAGAGGGGGAGATGAGCAAGAAGAGGGTCGTGGCTCCCTGCCCTGCCCCCAGCGACCAGCTGTCCCTGGAGGAGGCACTGTGGGCCCCTCCCCTCTATGAGGCCCCTGCTGGTGAGGCAGCAGCATCAGAGAGGGCCAAGGACCCTCTGGGATCGCCTGGCCCAGCTCCGATGCTGCTGGTCCCTGAAGGGCAGGGCTGCCCTGCACTTCTCGTGGGCCCGCTGACATTCATGTGGTTGCTCAATGGGTGTCAGGTCTGTCCCAGGGCATGGGGGGCTCCACGCCCGTCTCCCTGGCTGTGACAGGGGCTCGTGTGGCATTACAGTATGACGGAGACTGAGGCTGGTGGCTGTTCTCTGAGCTGGGTGAGCACGACACCTCGCCCTGCACACAGGCCCCTGACATCTCCAGCCACAGCACACCCGTGGGGCTCACACTTCTTACGGGTTCTACATCATCTCGTGAACAGCACTTATTCCTAGGGTGGATCGCGTCTCCCAAAAGACCAGGAGGGTTAGGGATATGTGAGTCATCCTCATGCCGCCAGCTCCTGGCATAGGGCTGAGCACTTACCTGGAGGGAGGAAGACCTGGCAAACACTGGACAGACCAACAGATGGGTGGCATTAGTGGGTGAACAGGTGGATAGATAGATGGATGGATAGATGGTGCATGATGGATGAGGGGATGGAGTGAAAGGGATGGGTGGGGATGGGGACGGATGGGAATGGAGGTAGGAATGGAGTGAGAATGGATAGGGATGGGTGGGGATGATGGGTGGGGGATGGATAGGATAGATGGATGGAATGAGTAGGGATGGTGCCAGGGGATGGAGTGCAGAGGTGGATGGATAGGATAGTGGATGACCGAGATGCGTGAGGATGGGTGGGGATGGATGGGTGGGGAGATGGGTGGGGATGGAAGTGGGGGATGGGTGAGGAATGAGTGGGGATGGGTGGGGATGGATAGTCCCCCAGAAAGCGTGCAGCACAGGAGGAGACGCAGAAAGACCCTGGCCTCAGGGGCTGCTCGCCGGGGCCCTGGGCTCAGGAGAGGGGTCTGCGGGGCGGAGCTGGCCGGGCGGGCCGGGCGCCTGCCCCACTCACCTCCGATCTTGTACACGTCCTGCAGCGGCAGGCGCAGCGGCTTGTCTGTGGGGCGCGTGGGGGGCAGGATGGTGTCCAGAGCCTCCAGCAGAGACACGCCGCTGGCGTTGCCCTCCTTACGCTCCACTTTCCAGCCCTTGAACCACGGCATCTGCGCAGGAGAAAGGAGGCGCCCACAGTAGAGACGGCCTGCGCCCGCCCTGCCTTGCCTCTCCGGGAATCCCGGGGCAGGCGCCTGACCTGAGGAGCCTGGGGGCCGGGGAGCAGTCCCGCCCCTGCCAGTGCCTCAGGCCCGCTGCTCCCCCAGGTCCCTTCAGTGCCACTGAGATACTGAACAGCTGCCCCCGCTTCAGTGCACTCCCAGCAGAGACGCTGCCACGGGGGACGAAAGGAAGCAGAGCCCCCACCTCGGCCTGGACTGCTCAGCCCAGGCTCGGATGGACGATGGTCTGCGCTGTGGACCGGCCTCCAGCATGGAGCCCAGCTCAGCCCCTCCTCCCTGCAGCCCTCGGGGCCCTGGCCCAGGTCCCAGAGCCAGGCGAGCAGCACAGCAAGAGGCTGAGTCTGGCTTCGGCCCCGGAGACCATCGTGCCGGCCGTCAGGCGTGGCACACACACCACTGCCCAAGGCTTCTGACAGCAGACCCACCGGCCACAGATGCGGAGAGGGGGAGGGGCCGGCTGCACTGCGTCCCAGGTCCATGCCCAGGGACCGTGTCCTCCAGATGGCCCAGGTCCACAGCGGTGCAGGAAGTGTGGGGGTGGGTGTCCGGGCGGCCCCCCCAGGAGGGCGGAGGGTGCATTCAGCTCACCCATTACTGAGTGAGATCCACAAGGGAACGTGCAATCCACAACATGCAAACACGCAACCCAGCCGGATGGGGCCTTCCAGCTGCACCCCCTGACCAGGGGGCTCCGGGGCTGTCTCCCCCAGCTTTTCTGAGGGTCCCCTCCACCCCCGCCCCCTCAGTGTGGGCAGCTGCAGCACTGGTCAGAGCGTGTGGCCACCTTTCTGGTGCAGGATGTCCTCTGGCTTAACAGTGCCTAGGCACTTGGTCTCACGGTCCACAAATTCAAAACAACCAGCCTCCACTCATCACCTCCTGCCAAGTCAGAGTTCCTGGGACGCTGGCTGCCCCGCTGACCAGCAAGAGCCAGCCCTCACCCTTCCCAGAGTTCAACCAGGTTCAGGCCCCTCGATGTGCCCAGGGAAATGAAAACTAACGCTGCCTCACAGGGCCCCAGCAAGCAGAGCACATGGGCCCGGCCCCAGTGGCCGCTGTCCCTGAAGTACTGACGTGGGGGGAGTGTCTTTGGCCACAGAAGGAGCCGCAGAGACCCCAAGGAGACTGGGGCTCCTCTAGGCCCAGACGCCTATGGGGGGCTGGCACCCGCCCTAGTCCAGATTAAGGTAGACCAGCTGGGCCAAGGTGAGCCTGGGGACAGGCCCTGCCTCTGCGCCCTGTCCCCTGGCCTGGCCTTGCCTTGGACCCCGCTCTGGGCCCGGGGGGAGGGGTCTAAGCTGCGCCGCCCCGCCCCGCCCCGCCCCACCAGCACTCACGTTGGGCGAGGGCTCCAGCATGTTGTCGCCGTGCCAGCCCGAGATAGGCACGAACGGCACTGTGGCCGGGTTATAGCCGATCTTCTTGATGTAGGCGCTGACCTCCTTGACGATCTCGTCATAGCGCTTCTCACTGTAGGCAGGCTCCGTGGAGTCCATCTTGTTGACCCCCACGATGAGCTGCTTCACACCCAGCGTGTAGGCCAGCAGCGCGTGCTCCCGAGTCTGCCCGTTCTTGGAGATGCCGGCCTCGAACTCGCCCACACCCGCTGCCACGATCAGCACCGCGCAGTCCGCCTGCCGGCCAGCCAGGCACACTGAGCCCCCGACCCGCTGCGGGCCCGGGCCCCTCTGCGCAGTGGGCAGCGGCCTGGGCTGTCCCCTGGGGATGAGACCTGGGGATCGCGGCCTTCGGGGCAGTGCCGGGGGCCCGTCTGTCCGTCCATCCATCCGTCCATCCGTCTGTGTGAACGCCCTGGCTACATCGGGGGCTGTCCGTGCCCACCCATCTGCACTTCTGCCCACGTCTCAGTGACATCCTGGGCTCTGGGCTTATCTGCCAACGAAGGCGGTCCTGGCTGTCCTTACAGGCACCCTCGCCTGGCTGAGGTGCTGGGACATTTCATCGGCTCTCTGCGGGGCCAGTGGTGGCACAGGGGACCCGACCGCCCCTCAACGACCTCAGGGCCCCGGGCGCAGCGCACCTGGGACGTGCCGGTGATCATGTTCTTGATGAAGTCGCGGTGGCCCGGGGCGTCGATGATGGTGATGTAGTACCTGCTGGTCTCGAACTTCCAGAGGGAGATGTCGATGGTGATGCCGCGCTCCCGCTCTGCCTTCAGCTTGTCCAGCACCCAGGCGTACTTGAAGGAGCCCTTGCCCATCTGCAAGGACGGGGCGCACCTCAGCATGGGACCCGGGACCCGGGACCCAGACAGCCTGGCCGGCGGGTCCCCCAGGCCAAGGGGGAGTAGAGAAGCCAGGGCGAGAGAAGAGACGGTCTAGCCCCCCCTTGTTCCCCACTGGGACCCTGGGACTCTGGACCCATCGCTGGAACGAGAGAGCTGGACACAAGGACCTCTGAGGGGCAGCTCAACCTCACGCCGCCCTGCCACGCCATCCCGACTCCCCAAGCCTCTCCTCCCGGCACCTGAGTAGGCGCAACTCAAGCATCCGCCAGTAGGTGGCGCAAAGGCCTGGGATCTGCTCTCGAGAGAAGCCGCCAGCTGGTTTAAACCCACCCTTCCCCTGGCTGAGGGTTCCCCTTTATCTGAAGCTGGGGACGCCCCCCGCCCCGCCCCAAGACCCCTGCCTCACCCAGAGGCCGACAACACCACTGGGTTTCAGGCTGTCAAACCCAAAAACCCCTCTATGATCTTTCTTAAGAGAAGAGAAAAGAAAGAAATCAGATGAGGGGGGACTGGCTTTCCAGCTCTTTCTGCAGCCGCCAGGTGCTCCGAGCCGCCCCGTCCTGGTCCTCACCCACCTGAGCAGGGAGGCGAGGCACACCTGTGCCCAGTGGCCAGAGAGCCCCTCACGGCCTGGGTAGGGCAGCAGCTGCGATCACGGCCCCGCTGGGCAGAGCTCCCGGCCAGGGATGTGCACGGACAGGCTCTGCCCTCCTGGGGGGGTGCCAGGCCAGGAGGGCCGCCCAGACGGGGCCCGGCAGACACAGGCCAGAGGCCCCGCAAACACCCTCGGCCTCCCCCAACGCCGGACCCGCAGGGAAGGGGTCATAGAGCAGGGAGAGATGGAGCTCGGGGCACCCCCACCCTCCCCGAACAGGGTTCACCTGGCCAGGAACTGTCTCCTCCCCAGCTCTGACCCCAGCCACCCTGCCGTACAGGTGAGAGCCCTCACAGCTCCCCCAGATGGGGACCTCTCCCAGAGCTCAGGGGTGCAAACCCAACTCCATGGCCACTTCCCGCCCACCGGTCTCAGCCACTTGAGAGGGCCAGCTTTAAGGGGGGGTCGGCCCAGGGAGCCCCTCTCATCCTTACTAGGCAGCCAAGACCCCCACCAAAGGGCACCACCCCGGACAAGCAGCCCTTCCCAGCCCAGCACAAGAAAATGGAGCTGACGGGCTGGGTGCCCATCAGTCAGCTATTAATAGCCACCCTGAGTCCTGGCCCAGCCCCGAGACAAGTGTAGACAGTGCTACCTCCAGCCCCAGAGCTTAACCCTGGGGACAGAGGAAGCCAACCCCAGGGGGCATACAAGGCAGGCCCCAGAGCGCTCCATACCAGGGTGGCAGAGAGCCCCAGAGGCTTCTGTGGACCCGTGCAGAGCGGAAATGCAGCCTCCAGGCCACCCTCTCACCCTGGGTCAAAGCCAGGTGGCCGTCCCACCTGTCTCCAGCAAGCACACCCTCAGAGAGAGGCCGCCCCTGCCCCCACTCCACTCCCACCTGGCCCCTCTGAGATGCACATCCCCCACAGCCTAACCATGCGCCCCGGGGAGGGGGAAGGGAGCCCAGCCCCGGCGTGGGAGCACCCTCGCAGTGGAGGCGGAAGTGGCCCCGCGCTCACCTCGGCCGCCTCCTTCTCAAACTTCTCGATGGTCCTCTTGTCGATGCCCCCGCACTTGTAGATGAGGTGGCCGGTGGTGGTGGACTTGCCCGAGTCCACGTGGCCGATGACCACGATGTTGATGTGGGTCTTCTCCTTGCCCATGCTGCCCGGGGTGCGGGGGGTGGGCTGCACACCCTAGGGTGCTCTGGCTCGGGGCGGGGTTGCTGAGCAGTGATTCTGTGGGTTGGGGCCGGGGCACAGGGGATGGAGAGCCTCAGGGAGCAGCTACACAAAGACACAGCCCCACACGGGTCAACGGCACGTCTCTGCCCACAAGCCTGGGCCAAGGCCGGGCCAAGACCCCCCAGGAAGAGCTCCCAGCCTGTGCCCAGCCCAGCTGAGCCGGGTGACAAGCCCAAACAGTCCAACTGTTGCAAATAACTGGGTGTCATGCCCGCAGAGCCCCCATGAAAGAGTTTAACCCTCGAGAAGCACCGGGCAAGGCGAACCCCATGACCAGTCAGGAGCCCGGTGATGAGTCACCCTGCTCAGCCCTCCAGTGGCCTGGCCTGGTGGTTGCTCCCTCACCCAGAGCCCCTGGCCCAGCCTGGCCCGGCATCCTACCCCGTCCCCCACCTGCAGAGCGGAGAGCTGGTCAGTGTGCCCCACAGCCCTCCCTGGGCACGGACGGCGTCATCTTCTTCTTATCCCTGCCTGCAAGGGACAGGCAAAGCCAGGGCTCTGACAGGCCCGTGAGGTGCCCAGATCAGGGGCCCAGAATAGCTTGGGCCCTGCCCAGTCAGGGCGGGGGGCGGACAGGAGGGCAGGGAGGTGGACGTCCCCGCTGTCCAGGGGAGGGGGAGTCTGATCCCCAAAGGCAAGCTCACTCCGGACCAGAGGCAGATGCCTTCAGCCTGG
Organism: Pteropus medius; assembly: GCF_902729225.1. Classification (NCBI taxonomy): domain Eukaryota; kingdom Metazoa; phylum Chordata; class Mammalia; order Chiroptera; family Pteropodidae; genus Pteropus; species Pteropus medius. The sequence continues at coordinate 27,549,788 of NW_024342471.1, forward strand.
TAGGGACAGGGGACACCCCACCCCCTCCCCTCTGGTCAGACTCCAGGGTCACAGCCCCTGCCCCATCCTGGAGGTCAGTGGAGAATTCGAGGCAGCTCCGGGCAGGGGTGGGGGAGGGGAGGGACAAGCAGTGGGGAGGGAAAGCGGGCGCAGATGGCACCCACTAGGGCGAAGACACCAGGAGGGCACCACTGGGCCGAAGGGAGGGGGTAACGGAGGAGGGCCCGCAGGTCTCCCCGACTCCCCCTCCCCCACTCTGCCGCCGAGCAGCCCCGGTAGCCTGACCCCCACCAGCACAGACCACCCTGCCCCCAACCCGTAGGGCCCCGACGACCCTGCCCCAAATCCGCAAGGCACCCCCGGCGTCCCAAGGTCACAGCAGCAGGGCAAACGCCACCGCCCACGAGACCGGTCCCTGCAGCCGCCGGTCCCTGCAGCCGCCGCTGCGTAAACAACCGCCACCGCGCAGCCCCCACCCCACCCCGCGCCCGTGGGGACCGACCCTCTGGTGCCGGGTCCGGGCGCACGGGGTGGGCGGCCCAACCCCGCGGCGAGCAGCCGCCTTCACCAGGCGCGAGGCCCGGCCGCCGTCTGCCCCCAGGACCGGTCCCGGGGGAGGGGCCCCTCTGCGGGAATCTGGGGGCAGGCGGGGGGACCCGGAGACGGAGCGTCCTTACCCAGAGCCGAGGTCTCAGCCAGAGGGGCTGGCGGCGCCGGTGCCGGCGGTTTTATCTCTGCGGGAGGGGTCCGCCTATTGACGGAGCGGGCGCAGTGCACGGCGCCCCTGCAGTACGGCAATGCGGTACCGGCGGGCGGGGCGGGGAGGCGAGGACGCGAGGCGAGGACGCAGGGATACGGGGCCCGCGGGCCCGCGGGCGCGCGCGGGCGCGCCGGGGACGGGGACGCGGGAGGAGGATGCGCGAGGGAGCGGCCACAAAGGCGCGGAGGCGAGACGCGCGCGGACGGAGCGCACGCAGGCGGGGAGCGCGGGGGGCAGGGAGGAGAAGGCGGAAAGGAGGGAGGGGCAGAGATGGAGACGGAGGACAGATGAAGCCGAGACTGGGACGCCAGGCTCAGGGACACGCGGAGAGAGAAGAGGAGACAGAACAGGACACTGCAGACATAAAAGGAGGGCCCCAGGGACGGGACCCGCAGGGACAGGGGCAGGCGGGGGCCGGAGAGGAGAGATGCTGGGCAGGCCTGGCGAGTGTCCGCCTGAGGCTGGGGGCCTGGGCGACATCTCCCGGATCAGACCCGGCCCTGTGTGCGGCTGGCGCCTGTTCCCAGGCGTCTTCAGGATACAAGGCAGGGCCCTCCTCATGGGACCCGGAAATCGGCTTGTCGCCAGGACCCCTGCCCCCGCGTCTATGTGGCACCAGGCTCACCTAACAGCAGGTCCCCACACCTGGACCCACGTCCGGGCAGCTTGGCCCAGTGGCCTGAGGTTCCGTCACCAGCCCCTCCTTCTGAGGCCCCTGGAAAGGACCGTTTTCCACCCCGGGCCCTTCTGGGCATAGAAACACTCAAAGTCTGTCCCAAGCCTCTCCCCGACCCCATATCTTCAAGGGCTGCCTTGGTGTGAACACAGGGACAGGGATCCCCAGGGACGTGGAGCTGGACAAGGCAACAGGCAACTCCCAAACAGAGGCCCAGGCTGTGGCCCCCATCTCCCCTCTTTCTGGGCCCTGGGGGGGTCAGAGTGCCAAGCCCCTGATGGCCTCATTCCTTAGGAAGTGGGAGGTCCCTGAGGGTCCAGGGCAGACCAGAGGAATGGCCAAAACGGGTTTTAAGCAGGGGACTGGGCAGCCTTGCGTGGCACAGAGACCAAGGTTATGGGCCTCCCAGGACTGCCCTCCTGCCTGTCCAAGTTCACGCATTGTCCCCCTGCTGGACCCGGAGGACGGGCACGTCTCATTTGCAGTGCAGTCTCGGAGAAGGTTGGGTAGGGACTCAAGAAGCCATCCCCTCCCCCAGGGGCGATCCAGTGGGGACCTCCAACATAGGACCCCCCAGTAGGCCAGGAAGTAAAGGGGGGCCAAGGCAGTCGTTGGGGCCAAGCAAGTCTCCAAGGCTCATGGGAGGGGTGTCTCGGGAGGGTCGGGCCCACCATCCGGGCTGTGGAGGGGGCCCCTGGGTGACCCAGCACTTTCCAGTGCCGCTGACACCACCAGGCAGGAGCCAGGAATTAAAAATAAACGCCTGGTGAGGAAGCGGGGCGCCCCGCCCAGCTGGTCTCTATATTTAATGCGTCCCCTCCTGCCTGAAGGTTACACAGGTTTGGGAGACACTGGGACGGGCCGAGGTTGGGATGGGCCAGGCCAAGGGGGCAGGAGGCCAGGGTGCCTGGGGACGCCCACCCCAACTTCCCCCAAGAGACTGCCAGTGCCCAGGCCCCTGGCTGGCCTCAGATGGTGTGTGGCAGACACCCCCACACAGAGGCCTGAGCCCCGCCCCTCCACTGCTGGCTGACCCGCAGCTCGCAGCTGGCAGAAGCCAAACTGCCCTGGGCCCCGGCGCCAGGGCTGACCTGTGCTAAAGGCAGTGCCGCCCCGGACAGTGGCTGCCGCCGGGGGAATGCAGCGTCCTCCCGACGGGCCAGCACGCTGGCTCTGGAGCGGGATCTCGGGTGGCTTGTCCAGAGGGCCCGTGTCCCCAGGATGTGCCCGTCCTCCCAGCCGGCCCGCCCTGCAGGGCCCGGGAGCACGTGCTCAGGCCACACGGGAGGTGGGACTAAGTGAGGTGCGTGCTAACAGCGCCCAGCAGCTGCCCAGCGCCAAAGTCAGGCGAGCGGCCGCGACCACCCGCAATGCGCAGTGCTCCCAGCCACCAAGGACGCCGAGTGACTGCGGAACGGTACCGATGACCACCAAGTGCTGAACCGCACTAACGGCCTGCCACCGGACAACCACCAAGTACCAAGCGCTACTAAATGCTGCATGACCCACCCAACAGCCACAGCCGCCAAGCCCCGCCGGTTCACCCGGTGCCAGGCAGCGCTGCCCCAGGACCCGTGGACTGAGAGCCGCCTGGGCAGAGGCGAAGCACAGGGCCTGGGTCACAGGGCAAGGAGGGCAGAGCTCGCAGTCCGCTCTGGAGGCCCGAGCCGGGCCAGAATCACCTCCCAGCGCCCCCGGGGGCACCTGTGCTGCCTGCCCTCCCCCCAGGTCAGGCGTGCCCCTCCCCCTTCTCGCATCTGAGCCACTAGTCACGGTGGCCCCATAGCAGCCAAGACTGGGGGCACATCCAAGGAGGGGGCTTTAGCCAACCGGCTGCTGTAGCCCATAGCTCACCGTTTGGCGAGTGGGGCAGGAGGAGGGATACAGCTCCCTCCCTCAGCCCCCACACCCAGCCAAGGAGTAGTCGGGGAGACACGGGCAGCCCCCTCTCTGGCTGGTTGGGGTTTGGAGCCCGAAGAAAGAAGATCCAGCTAAAATTAACCGTTCTCAAGCTGTCAGCCCTGGAAATAAACCTGCCTCCCATTGGCTGCCGGTGATGTCACTGCTGTTAAGAATAACCTGGGAATGCATAACTAACCACCTGTGCATGTGCCTTCCTGTGGGGGCCAGGCCAGCAGGTGGGGCTGGCAACCCATTCGACTGTCACTGGGGCCCAGGACAGGACAGGGTAGGGTCAGGGCTGAGTGTGCTCTCCGACCTTGGGCGTCTCAGAATGACCTCGACCCCAGGCCTCGGGCCAAGGACTGCCCTCTGACCCCAGGGCGCATCCTGTCATTCCGCCCAAAGGGCAGCAGCACCCTTGGGGACAAGCGCTGTGTCCCCAGCTCTCTGGGCCCAGCACCCAGAGCACCCAGCTGCCCACGAGGTACAAATGAAGTGTCCTCCATGCCAGGGAGGGGCTCTTTGCTGCCAAGCTCCCCTCAGATGCGGCGCCTAAACTGGGGGGGCGGTGAGCAGGGGGAGAGGCTAGGCGGGTGGGCCACGTGCACGCCAGCTAGACCCCCGAGCCAGCCCAGGGACCCACCGGCTGGCCAGCCCTGTGCTCGGTCCCCGGGCCGTGTGACACGGGGAGTCGGGGCGACTTACTAGACAAGCCAGGCCCCCAAACGCTCCACCCTACCAAACTCAGTGTGCATGGGAGGGGATGAGGCCAACCAGAGTCTGCCCCGGAAGCCCAGAGAGGGGGACACTGCCCCTCCCGGAGGGGGAAGGGCAGCCTGGCCTGCCCGCTTCTCCTCCCTGGGGCACTGGGGCCACAGGAGCTCTGTCTGGGGCCGCCTGGTACCTTCAGCAGCAGCAGGAGCTGTTGCCATGGTGAGCGCACAGGCAGCACTGCAGGCTCCTCCCCCGAGGCCCTCGCACCCCAGCAGCCCAGGGCGGCACGGCGTTCGGGAGCGCAGTGGCCTGCCAACGCCAGAGCTCGGCCTCTGCCCTGCCCAGGCCCAGCGCCCACCTGCTTCCAGGGGCAGAGGGGCCACTGGGGGAGGGGTCTAATGGGCTCTGGAGGTCAGAAGAAGGGCGTGCCCCCCAAAAACACACCAGCTGCCCTTTGCTGGCTGGAAGGGCAACCAGAGAGCCCAGGTTCGGGGCACCGCAGCGGGGACGGAGGCTGAGGGGAGGGCCCGCTGCCCCTCCCCCACGGCCAGTGTCCCCGAAGCAGACCCGCCCTCCTGAGGCCCTGCCCTTAGTGACGGGACAGAGGCCTCCCTACCCCGGCTCAGGGGCTCTCTGGGGGATTGCCCCGGGGAGCCTGGCCTGTCCGAGAACAGCTGCTGGGGACCGCCTGCCTCGAGAGCGGGAGACCTCACCAGGCAGGCGTCCCAGGGGCGAGCACATGCAGAAGGCCGCAGGGGCGTGTCCTCCTGTGGCTGGCGGAGACCCAGGGCGGCCCCGCTCCTGCCCCCGCACACGGCCAGACTGAAGGGCTGGGCCCTGGCCCCTGGCGGGAGAAATGAGGGGGCCCGAGGCAGACCTTGCCCTTGGACGCTGAGCCGCACTCTTCAGTTAGGTTTAGGTCACGGGGATTTTCCTCCGGTAAGGTGCGGGTCCGGCGACTCTCTCGGTTCTTACCTCTCAAAAGTGTTTCAGGTGTCACGGTTCATCCCTCTTCCTGTAACAACTTTAGGATTTGCGCGTCTACATCTTCGAAACGCTCGCTGGGATGTGTGCGGGAACTGCGCTCCGTCGAGGCACGAATTTGGAGGGAGCTGGTGTCTTTTCCACGCTGGGTCCTTCCGTTCGCTCAGGGCCCCTCTGGCTTCTTCCACTAGCATTTCATTTTTGGCATCCGAATCCCGCACGTGCGGTGTTGGGTTTATGCGTGAGCGTTTCGTGGGCAGAGGGCTGCTGCTGGAAACGGCACACATATTTTTTAAATTTCCGCTCCTATCTGCAAGCCGCCGGCACGTGCGCCCAGGCTGGTTCCGCCTGTGGACTTTGGATCTCGATCGTGTCACTGATTCATGTGTCCTCTTCGTGGCTTCCTCGGTGCCCGACCGTCCTGGGGCCTGTGACCAGGGACTGTTCCGTTTCTTTTTCTTGCCTGATCACAGTGGCGAGGACTCGCGGTCGATGTTGGACAGAGCAGGGGGGCCGGATGTCCTGGGAGAGGACCGGGCTTTTGTCCACCACGGGCAGCGTGGGCCGTGAGTTCTCGTCAATGCTCTTTGTTCGTTTCTCTCCCTCCCTTGACGAGTTTTTGCCACGAATGGTGTCGAGGCCTGTCGCAGCTCCTTCTCTGTCACTTGGTGGGAGTGCTCGTGTTGCTTGTGGTGTGTCCCCACAGCAGCTGCTTGAAGGCCTGTCAGAGCGTGCCAGCAACTCTGTCACCCCGGTGTCAATGGCAGGTGGGTGTCGGTCCCACACCGACGGAGACGTCCCTGGCGTTCTTATGCCGAGTGACCTGCATTTCATCCTGAAGCTTAGCATTTTTGACAAGTGAACACTTTTCGCTTTGCTGCGTGCCTTGGGCTGCATTCCAGAGCACCTGAGTGGTGGCTGCCAACAGCTTTTCCAGGTTTATACTTGTTTCGGGGAGAGAGTTTGTTGACCTCAGTCCTGGGATATCTTTTATTATATAATCCACCCTTTCCCCCAAATACGTTTACTGAATGCCTACTACGTGGCTGGCTCTTTTTAGCCATTGGGGACAAAATAGATACAATGTCTGTTCCCATAGATTTTGCTTAACCAACGAGTAAGCAGATTCGGTTATTTCCGGCCGTGAAAGGTTATAAATAACGGCCGCATCTAACTGGCACGGGGCACCTTCCCAGTGTGAGGTCCCGGCCTGAGCATTGGCGCGAAGCCCTGTGGGCCCGTGTGCCCGGTGTGCAGGTGGGGGGACCGGGACAGCGGTCGTGCCTCCCGCAGCCCCAGGACAGCCGCTGGCCACACAAAGTGCCTCCCTCAGAGGCACTAACTCTTAGCCACTAGTGTGTTCCTGTCTCTGCAAATGGTGATGTCACCTACAGGGACATCATCTCACGCTTGAGAGCCCAGCAGTGGCTGCCACCAGGGAAGACCCCGAAGGTCTGGGCGGCCTGCTGTGTTCCCGGTGGGCGACCCCGACCTCTAGGAGCAGACCGAGGAGCCCTCTCGCCTCGCCCCCAAATACCTGCAGGGCACCGTGACAGCGACCACTCCCAGCTCTGCGTGCCTGTGGTGAGTGACCACTCGCAGGCGCCAGCATCTCGCCTGCCCCATCCGGTCTTCCCAGGACACCTGTTACGACGGGACCCCATCGTCACGGGAGGGGCCGGAGGCTCGGAATGGCAGGCGATGCTGTACATTGGTACTCGTACCCCTGTCCAGAGGCTCCAGGGCCCATCCTTCTCCTCCTACCACGTGGCGGCCTGTGGCCATCAGCCGTGTTGGTCCAGCTACGCCATCTCCCCTCCAGTGGGGATTTCCAGCTGGCGACTGTGTCCAGGCCGCAACCTGGGTGTGACCAGTTCAGCACGGCGCACACATCTCTAGCCACTGGGAGGCTTTCCTGTCACCATTTCCCAAGTGGCTGGAGGCTCAGGCACAGCTTCCTGACTCAGAGCCCAGCCCTGCCCAGCCTGAGCCCCCACAGCCCTCCAAGCTTGCTGGCCAGCACATCCCTGGAGCCAGTGGGAGGGAGGGGCTGACCTTTCCTGAGCCTGGGCCCCTGTCCTGGACACTGGCTCCTGCCCTCGGTAAAGACTGAGCTGCCGGCTCGGTGAGGTCCTGCAGCAGGTGGACGCTGATCCCACCCTAGGCCTCCTAGCATTAGAACCCGGGTCCCCACATGTGGGGGCCACACCCGGGGCCCAGCCTGCAGACAACCACACTGACCCCCCACTCAGTGCCAAGGGGAACACCACACGAGTGTGCAGTCTGTCCTGGGGCCACCCCATTCGGCCCACACACAGGCTGGGGACGAGCCAGGTGGGGACTGAGACCCCTACTGTAAGCAGGACGTCCATGGGCCCTGCAGGCCCCCGGCGCTCGTCTGGGGAGGGCCTGGCAGAGCCCCCACCATCCTGGATGAGTAAACGCGGCTCTCCCGTTTCCCTTCCAGATTTTCCGGTGCCGAAGTTGGCGAGGGGCCTGGGAGGTGGGAGGTTCACCCACAGTGCTCCTTCAGGACAGGCCTCGGCCACAGCCCCGCGGAGCCCCTGGCGGCTGCACTGAGTCTCAGGGAGGCAGGGAGGGCCCTGCCAGGTAGAGGCCGAGTGTCCTGCCTGCCCAGGCTCCCAGACCTGGCCTGCCACAGAGCGGCCCCAGGGTACGGCTGGCCTCAGCCCTGGCGTGAGTACGCCTCACGGGCTCTGCCCAGCACCCACGCCCTGCACATGTCTTGCACACAGCGAGGGTGGGCGTCGAATGGCCCAACGGGCTGAGGAAGGGCCGGCTGGCTGGAGCTGGGGCCAGCAAGAGGGGGCCAAGTCCAACTGAATTGAACAAAGCACACTGACCAGGCATGACCTCAGCTTTGGTCCGCTGCCAGGCTCAGGGGTCGGTGAGTGGGAGGGGAGGTGGGGAATGCCCTTTAAGAATTAAATTTGATTTGCACTAAAGTCACATCTAGTTTATGATCCAGAATTAGTCTGCGGAACCCAGCCAGGACGTGGCTGCGGGTCTCAACCTGGAATGAGAGAAGGCAGTTGGCTGTGAAGCAGGGTTTGGGGCTGTCACGCACCTCGCCTGCTTAGTCATGTGTCTCGCTCGCATGGACAGTTGACCCCCCTGAGTGAGGCACAGTTATCTTGGAAGCCCATGGAAGATCCAGCTGGACAGGTAGCCAGGAGCACCCCTGGGACTGTCCTCCTCCCAGCGGACGAGCAGCAGCCCAGTCCATGGGGCACCCCAGGAAGAGGAGGGGCACACGGAGAAGGATGAGAGTTTTCTGGGACAGGTAACTGCACTTTCTCCCAGGGTCCCCCAGGCCCAATGCTGCCCAGGCCAGGTCACAGTCAGGTCAGGAGCCTCCATCCCCACCCAGCCCCGTAAAGGGCCCCATCCAGGGACGGCCAGGACTTTCGCTCCCGGGGCCTTGGTTTCCTGTGTGCTGGGCGAGAGGTTGAACCGAGGCCCGGGAATCCTGGACGGGTCTTTGAGGGGGTTGAAGGTGTGAGTGCCCGGCAGAGGGGTGTGGGATCTTCCCAGCGGCTCCCCCGCTGAAGGCCCCACAGACCTCTGGAGACCCTCCCAACCACCAGGGAAGAGAATGACCAACCAGCCAGTGCCCAGCACGCCAGAGCCACTGAAGAAAGCCCCAAAGAGCAGCTCTTGACCCCATCCCCTCAAATAAAACCCTCTGCCTCTGCCCCACTTTCCACTCCGCCACCCCAGCTTTGCAAGCAGCTGGCCGCAGGCTGGAGCTGGAGAACCGGAATGTGGGTTCCAAAGCCACTACAGTTGCAGGGGCGACAGGGTGGGATCCCTAGCTTCGCACCGGCCATCGAGTCCCTGAAGGACTGAGCTGACCAGGTGCTGGGCTGGAGGGCTCAAGGCACATAGCATCTTCTGGATGCCACCGAGTGCCCACAGCGGGGGGTGGGGGGTGCTGTGGGGGGCCCGCCTCTGGTTGGAGGGCTGGGCACAGACAAGTAGTTGCCTCCATCTGTCCTGAGTGTGAGAGAGAGTCATGCGTGGAGGCCAGAGAAGCGCGCTGCGGAGGCTGGGCCCGCGGGGCTCTGGCCAGGGCTGTAACGGCGAGCGCAAGGGCCGCGGTCCAGAGCCCCTGACGCCTCCACGGGGCTGGACAGGTCTGGACGGAGTGGACAAGCTGGGGCTGGGATCCGAAAGGACGGCCAGGACCCAGGATAAGGGGACAGGCCCTGCTCTAGGACGGGGTGGAGGGTCAGTTAACGACTCCAGTCCCCCCAGGCCAGGCCCGGACGCGCTTCCCAGGCTGACCGACGCTGCGAGGCTGGACTTCCGTCACTGTGGGTCCGCCGGAGCCGGGCCGAGGGGCGTGGCCTCGCGCGGGGGGGCGCGACCCGACCTGGGCGGGGCCGGCTCTCCCCGCCCCCGTGACGCGCGCGGCCCCGCCATATAAGCGGGCGCGTCCGCGCGTGCGCACGCCGCGGTCGTGGCGCGGCCTCCCGCGGTCTGCTCCGCAAATGGGTTCCGTGGCCTAGCGCCCCCGCCCCTGCCCCCCGCGATCGTGCGCCGAGGCCCGCGAGGGGTCGCCGCCGAGGTGAGAGCCGACGGCGCGCGAGCGGAGTCGAGCGGGCCCGTGGCCACTCGGTCACGCCGGCCGCCGGGCGGACGCGCGGACGCGAGGAGGGAGGGGACAGGGCCGCGCGGGGCGGGTTCGTGGCGCCCGGGGCTCGCTGGCCTCGCTGGCCGCGGGGCGCCCGGCTCGTTCCCGGATCCGCAGGCGGCGGCCTCGCGCACAAAGCGCCTTTGTTCCGCCCGCGCGGCCGGTTCAGGCTGGTTGGAGCCGCCCGCGCGGGGCGAGCCCAGGGCGGCCCGTGACTCCTCGGGCCGCGCCCCGGCTCGGTAAACAAGCCCGGAGTCGCCGCGCCTCCTGAGGGCCCACGGGGCCGACTCGGGAGCGCCCCGCCCCAGCGGCAGCGGTCACCTCCGTTCGCGCAGGTTCCCGGCAGCCCCCAAGCAGGAGCATGGCAGCCATCCCCTCCAGCGGCTCGCTCGTGGCCACCCACGACTACTACCGGCGTAAGCAAGCCCCTCGCCCACCGCCCGACGGCCCTGACCACGGCTCCCCGCCCAGCCGTGGCGTCAGCTCCAGCCCCTCGAGAACCGCGGAGTGGGGAGTGGGCTCGGCCGGAGCTGACCTGCCTCTCCTCTCCAGGCCGCCTGGGTTCCACTTCCAGTAACAGCTCCTGTGGGAGTGCCGAGTGCCCCGGGGAAGCCATCCCCCACCACCCCGGTGAGTGCCGGCCCACCTCCCCTCTCCCCCAGGAGTGGGCGGCAGCACCATGACCCCGCTTGGCTTCTCTCAGGTCTCCCCAAGGCTGACCCCGGTCACTGGTGGGCGAGCTTCTTTTTCGGGAAGTCCACGCTCCCCTTCATGGCCACAGTGTTGGAGTCCCCAGAGCAGTGAGTCCACCTCCCTGGGGGCTGGTGGGACGTGGTGGGGACAGGTGGGGACAGCCTCTGACCGCACTCTCTCTCCCCAGCTCACCATCTCCCCAGGCCTCCAGCAGCATGATCACCTGTGACCTGGCTCAGGAAGCCACAAGGAAGCAGCCTGGTGGCCAGCCCAGCACAGCCAGCACCGGGCCCCCATCCTGAGTGGCCACCACCAGCCACCAGACTTCCAGAGGCGCTGGGCTCTTCTGAGTCCCTTGCCCCGCCCCGCCCCACCCCATAGACTAGGCAGGCTGCAGCCAGCAGAAGCGGTTGGCTTCTTTAATATCGAAGCAGCAAGGACCCTGGGAGTGCCGCTCTTTCCTGTCCTAGCCACACGCGAGCCTCCCTGACACCCTGACCGTGTGCCTTGCACCAAGCGCAAAATAAACAAGCGGCCAGCAGCCCCGATGGTGCCTGTCAGCTGTGTCCTGAGGCGTGTAGAAGGCACTGAACCCCTCCACTCAACCGCCTTACTTCCCAGTGGGGGTGGGGAGCTGGCCCTGTCCCCAGGCCTTCTTGGAGCTCCTTGCTGGGGGCTACCTCTGAGGCCTGACCCAGATCCCCCCTCCCCAAGCTGCTCGAAGGAGCTGGACAGGCTCTTGAGGTCAGGGCCTCCAGGGGACTCAGCTTCTGGCCCCGTGGCCGCTGGGAGGCTGCACCTCTGGCTGTGAGCTTGGGAGCCTTTGGCTGGAGGGACCCAGTACCTTCTGTAAGAGCCAAAGAGGCCCCCAACATCAAGGGAGGGAGGGGAGGGGAAGGGACAAGACCGGCTGTTGCCCCCGGTGCCTTCCCATAAGGTGTCACCTCCTCTATCCCCTGTGGGGTACACTCTGGGCTGGACCTGTGCATGGTCTCAGGCACGCAAAACTAAGACAGGAGTGAGTGGGGCGCTGCATAGCTGCCTTCCCACCACAGCCCAGCTTGGGGCAAAGTCCAGCTTGGAGCTGGGGAGAGTGGTTGTGTCATCTTGCTTCCTCGTGTCCACGTGCCCCAGGGGCCAAGAGGCTGACCCATGTCTGTTGAGTGCCCCAGGAGAGGGCAGCCTGCCGTGAGGTGGGGGACTTGGAGAGGAACGGCTTCCACTGGCCACTGGGTGGGGTTCAGGTGGCCCCTAAGGGAGTCTTCCTTTCCTGTCCCCCTCAACCTGTGCTATAGATGTTAGCATGAATTTATTCTAAGGCACTTGTGAGGTTTGTGGCCCCAGGTGGCAGCCTGTGTTCTGCCAACCCTCTGTCCAGGCGGATGGATGGGGCAGCCCCGTCCCCTGCCTTGTGGTCCCAGGGCTGGTAGGCTGGGCCCTTGTTCCCACCTGCTCAGATGGATCTGGGATGGGGAGGTGTCCCTAAGGATAGCCTGGGCCACAGCCTGTCTTTCTGGCCAGTGTTCAGGCAGAGTCCCCAGATCCTCCTGGTGGCCATGGCAGAAGACAGCTGCCTGGCACAGGGTAACAGGCAGCAGTGCCCCATCCCGTCTATAGGTTGCTGGGGCACCTAGGGGCAGCAGGGGCCAGGTGGCGAAGGGAGCGCACAGCCAGAGCTGAGGGTCCCATCGTGCACTGCCCGCGGAGGCCTGCCCCTGGGCCTGCCTGAGCCAGCGGGCTTCGGTCAGTGCCAGGGATGGTCCACTCTTGGAGGCTTCCAGAGTTGGCGTCGGCTGTGGAGGCCCAGCACTTGCCAGGAGCTGGTATCTTGGAAGGGGCGGCCTCAGCCCCCAGACCGCAGAGGGCTACTTCCCTGTCCAGTGTCCAGCCTGCTCAGAAGAGCTGTGGGCGCCTTGTGGCCAGCCCCGAGGCAGCAGCAAGGAGGCCGGTGCTCAGAGCGGGCTCTCGTACCTCGTGGAGCTGGAGAGCCTCTCCCGCAGAGCCTGGAAGCTCGGCCTCTGCTCAGGGTCCTTGTGCCAACACCAGAGCATCAGCCGATGTGCCGTGGGCGGGCACCCCTGCGGGCAGGGCATGCGGTAGCCCGCGTCCACCCGCAGGAAGGCCTCGTGGTTGGACATACCTGTGGGGAGCAGGACAGGAGGCTGCCGGGTCTGGGGGGCCAGTGCCCACCTACCCTGTCCCTCCCCGCCCTCTGAAAGTCACACCCCACTTCGGGCCGCCCTTCCCAGGAAAGCTTCGGTCGCGCGCGCCCATCTCTAATGCCCGCCCCTGGACAGCGCGGGCCCCCAGAATGGTGTCCAGGTGACGGCCCCTCCCACCTTGCCTGCAGTCCGGGACCCTAGGGGCCCGGTACCTGGATAGGGCGTTTGACCCCTGCTGAAAATCTCATGCAGGAGCACGCCGAAGGACCAGACGTCGGATTTGATGGAGTACTGCCCCCGGGAGAGCGCCTCGGGGGCGGTCCACTTGTAGGGGACGTTGCGGTCACGGGAAAGGTAGACGTCCTCCTGCAATCAGACATGCGCTGTGGGGGCCACCCGCCCCCTCCTCAGCACGGACAGGCGGACCAGTTGCGGTGGGCAGGTGTGCAGCGCCCCAGCACGGAGCCTGTGAGCACTGTCATATGCAGGCCGCACGTCACCACTAGGGGGAGGCGGCAGGTCCCGCCCTGTGAGTGTGAAGGGACGGCGGGTGGCCCAAGCTGGGAAGTCAGGACGGAGGAGCCCGCGTGGTGGAGCCCGCAGTCTGTTCAGACTCAGGAGTTCACAGAGATGCCACAGGAAGGCTGATGGGCCGGCCGCCAGCGGACAAACTTGAAAAAGCCCAAGAGTCACGCTCAGCCTTCCCGGCTGACCCGCCCCACTGCTGGCCCCCGAGCGGATTAGAGAAACGTCTCTTTCCAGAAGCCTCCGGCTTACAATGAGGAGAGAGCTACACCATCAGACTATCACGCGGGCGAGCGAAGGGACCTGGACGCTGGCCATCGCGGTAACGTCAACAGGTCCCCCCACCTGCTGGCAGGCCCCGCCTCAGGGGTGGGCAAAGTGTAATTCAGAGCTAAGGCTTCAGGAAAAGAGCAAGTTTCTCAAAAAGTGCGTTTGGGGAAGACAGCAGGCAGTCTAGCAGTTGTGAGGCGTGGGTCTGCCAAGGAACAAACGCATTCATGGCATTTGAAAGAATCTGGAAACATCTCTGAGGGCCTGTGATGACTGAGGAGTCACCGTCAGGTCTTGAAGGTGTGGCTGTGGTATTCTGGAGCCCTTACGGATATGGGGTGTACATGCCGCGGGCTGGGGTCTGAGTAACGGGTAGGGAGGGGCCGCGGCAGGGGCTGGGAGGCCCGTGGGGAGATGTTTGCCCTGAGCTCACAAACCACGCCCAGCCTCCTCCCTGGCCGACCGCCAGAAGGGGGCAGTGACAGCGAATGGGCGCATGAGGGCTGGGCCCCTGCTCCTCCCTGGACACCAGGCCATCCACTCGGCAGAGGCCCTGGGCACCTCCCTTTCCGCCTGTGGTTCCCCACTGCCCCTCCAGCTCTGAAACAGCCCTCGGCTCCCTGCCCCTGCTCAGGGAGACCCCAGGAATCCGCAGCTCTGAGCACAGGGGAGGACGCGCCCTGCCTTCCGGGGGGACCCACCTTGATGAGCCTGGCCAGCCCAAAGTCTCCCACTTTGCAGATGTTGCCCTCCCCGACCAGGATGTTCCTGGCGGCCAGGTCCCGGTGGATGTAATTCTGCGATTCCAGGTAGCACATGCCCTCGGCCACCTGCGACGCGATGTCCACCAGCTCGGAGACCGGCAGGGCTTTCTCAGCAGAGTCTGTGCAGGCAAAGGGAGGCCAGAGTCAGCGCAGCCCACTGAGGCCATGTCCCCTCTGTCACATGCTCTACTGGCTCCTGGGCTCGGGAGGGGCTGGGGCAAAGGGCAGGTGGCCCGATTTAAACTGGGAGAGTGAGCCCGCCGTGACCCTTCTGGAAGGTCGTTCTGAGTCAACCCAAATGCAGCGCCCTCCTGGGAACCCACACTAAAGAAATGTGAACTCAGACGTAAGCGCCAAGGCGTCCATCACAGCATCGCTTACACGAAAAACCCTGAAAAGGTTCGGCGGACCCCTGGCTACGTGACACAGCACACCTGCACGGGAGTGTGCAGACTCAATGCTCACTCCCCAGGAACAGTCAGTGACGTGGGACACTGCTCGCAGCGATCCAGCTTTCGTCCAGTTTTATATTCTGAGTTTTCCAAACATTGATACATAAAAATAAATTCCCAGATACACACATCACGTAGCAGATGCCACTTATCCTGCAAAGCACATCCTCGCCTTCCACCGGCCCTGAAACGGGCTGCATCTGTGCCCTCGGCAGCAGCGACTGCCTGGTTTGGGTGTTACATCATGGGGCTCGTTACAGATGGCGCCTTTGAGTCAACAAGCCGCGTGGGAGTGTGTGTGCGCACGCGTGTGCCTGCACGGGTGCAGTGTGCGTGGGCGTGTCAGTGTGTGTGCACGTTCAGTGACTGGAGGAGGGACGGCCCTTCTAGGAAAAGAGAAAAGCGGAGAGGGCCAGGCCTGCGTGCTGGGAAGCTGGCTGGGAGCAGCCCCACCGGTGCCATGGAAAAGCAGCCTGTCACCTGTGGGCGCAGGAATCGGGAGTGGCTCGTCCTGTGTGTACTTACTGGATTCCCTCACATTCCCGCAGTGGACAGATGCTTTTAAACAGAAAGACCTGACAAAGGCTTCAAGAGCCCCCCAGCCACCCCGTGTATGGTGTGGGGGTGACCCCGTGTATGGTGCAGGTCTCTCCCATTCCCTCCAGCGAGCCCGTGGCCCCTTGGTCTGCTGCAAGGAGCTGCAGGCGCTGCCCCCGCTCACCGCGCAGCAGCTCCAGCAGGCTCCCCTTGTCCATGACCTCTGTGATGATGTACACGGGGTCCCCCACGGATGCCACAGCGTACAGCGCCAGGATGTGCTTGTGCCGAAGCTTCTTCATGGCCTGGATCTCCGCCTGGAAGGTGTGCTGGTGCAGGAGGTCATCTGCAGGTGAGGGTGGCCTCAGTGGGTGCAGCCCTGCGGCCGCCTCCCCACCCACCCACACTCAGTGAGTGTGGGCGCCCTGCCGGGATGCCCCAACTCCCAGGGCAGACATGACCTAGTCCCAGGACACCCCAGCACCCTACCCACTGTCTCCACCCTCTGCTCTCACAGCACCCCAGACACCATCAGTACCCACATTTGGCCAACACCTGCCCAAGTCAGATACGGAGCTGGGACAACCCCCAGTACGTTCCCAGGGCCAGGGCCCGTGGTGCTTCCCAGGGAGATTGTAGATGGACCTTTCCCGATTTCTAGTGATCTAGTGATTTTAGTGGTATTCCATTCACTAAGAATTTAAGGTACCCTCACAATAAATGCATTTAGGTAAAAACATTTGAAATCGAAAGGGAAATGTCACCTCCATACTGCTATAGGTGCCACATGTGGCACAATTTAGGGCAGCATGTGGCACGCGGGTCATAAGGGCCTTGGTCTGGCTCGGCCCCACCCCCAGTGAGTGAGGCCGGTGCCCTGTGGGTGGGCTTGGGGGCAGGGCCGCTTACCTCGGGCGATGACCTTAATGGCCACTCGGACCTGGCCCTTCCAGAACCCTTCGAAGACCTCCCCAAAGTAGCCGGACCCCAGCTTCCTGCAGAGCGTGAACTCCTCCCGAGGCCTCTCCCAGTCAGCACAGTGGGGCAGGGGCTCCGGCTCGTGCTGGAGAGACAGGGCAGGGCGGTGGGGGCTCCTCGCACAGAACACCCCCCAGGAGTTCCCAACGCGCCCGGCAGGGGGAGCCCCTGACCAATCTCGGGTCAGCTGGGGAATCCCAGGGTGCAGAGCGTGACCACACTCCAGGCTCCCCCAGGGGCTGGCCCCTGCTATGTCCTGCAAACATGTGCCACCCTTACCGCCTGCTCTGGGCCAGTTATAATGGCCCAAGTGCCACTCAGAAAACCCGTCCAGCTGCTGGCCAGGGCACATGCCCTTGTCACCTGGCTCCCACAGGCCCAGAGAGACTCAGGACATGGCGGAGCAACGTGACCTCTGCTGGCCATGGAGCGGGAGTGACGTGGCAAAGAAGGGCACGTCCCCGCCCCAGCCTCCGGCCCGTGCCCAGCTCCACGGGACCAGCCAGTGTCCCTTGGGGTCCACTCCAGCCGGTCAGCCTGTCAGGACGGCCGCCCACCCTGTGTGACCCCAGGAGTCCGTGTCGTCATGGGCCGTAGTGGGGCAGGGCTGGGGCGGGCAGGGCGGGGGGCGGCCCTACTTTCCAGCAGGGCAGGGTCAGCCGCAGGCCGTGGGACAGGCTCCGGGTCCGGTGATGGTCCACGAGCTCGGGCAGGCTGGGGAAGGACACGGCGTCGCTGAGGTGCAGCCGGCCCGCCCGCCGCCAGATCTTGTAGTGCCTCACGGCCTGCCTGTCCCGCACTGGAGCAGGGGGGACACGTGTGAACAGGCGTGTGCGCCCCTGGGACCACCCCCTCAGAGGGGAGCCAGAAGAAGGCGAGGGGTGCGAGGGGGAGAGACGGGGTGCGCCCAGCAGGGCAAGGAGAAACCCAGGCCCAGGACCCCGGCAGAGAGCCGCCCGGCCGGGCTGGGCCCGCAGCCCTCTCAGGGGTCCCTAGGGATGGAAGAGACGGCCTGGACACTGAGGCCAGCGGGACAGGCCAGGCCAGAGGGGCCAGGCCCCCCGCATGCCAGAGGGAGGGTTAGGGGCCGGGGGAACGGTGGGGGCTGCCATACCCGAGAGCACGTAGTCGGCGCCTGGCTTCTCGCTGGCCCTGATCAGGAAGGTCCCGGGCTCCGTGCCCGCGGCCTGCAGCCGGTGCGAGGCCTCCGAGCGGGAGATGCGGCCGAAGAACCACCTGGGGGTCCAGAGCCCACGCTGACCCTACGCCGACCCCACGGCACCCCTCCGCCTCCTCATGCTGCCAGCCCCGACCCACAGCTGCCCTCCGATACTGCCCATGACCCAGGCCCCTCTTCGCCCATCATAGACCCCGAGTGTCCCAGGTGGCTGGTTCCGGGCACCAAGAAAGGCCCTAGTGACCCATAAGAGGTCCCCCCATCCTGTCAGTGGGGTCGGAGCCACCCTATGCCAGAGACGTGTTGTTCATCCCATGGGGCCACATTGTCCTGTGATTCTGTGACCACCTCCTGTGACCCGGGCCACAGACACACTGCTCCAGCGCCATGAGACCTGGGATTGGGTGTCAAGCAGCAGGCCGCGCACACATGTGCTTCATTCAACACATACGTCTGCACACACGTATACACACTCACACACTCGTGCATCCCACACCAGCAGCCAGCCCCTGGGCTCGGGGCAGCAGCGTGGGGCCTGCGAGCGCCCCAGCTGACCTCTGCTGCCAGCCGCTCTGCCCCTGGTACCCTGGGTCATGGCACTGTGGGTCCATGCCCACTCCAGACCGACCCCGCACACCTCAGACCCTTGTCACTCGCCCATCCACCCTGCCTCCTTCCCGCTTCTCAAAATTGCTGGTTCTCAGGGCCTCCCCCCACCCCGCCCCCCGCGTCATGCCCGTCGTGGGACCCATGCCTTTGAAGCTGTCCTATTTCCCACTGAGCTTGCTTCCTGCTCAGCTCCCGTCAGTGGGCGGGAACAGCACCCAGCGGGCGCTCAGTCAAGGCGGGTGAATGGTGAGTGACACGGGATGCGCAGGTGGGCTGCAGAGGAGCGCCCCCTGCTGGGCCCCCGCACCGGAGCTCAGAGGAGCCACCCCAGGCCGCTGCGGACGTGCCCACAGCAGGCTGCCCGTGGTGGTTCAGGCATCCTTGGGCAGTGCCCAGGGGCTGCCGCCACCTCCTGAAGCCACCTTGCCGGTGACGGGGCAGCCGCGAGGGTGCAGGGAGCAGAGCCGGAAGCCCACGCCCCAGACGGGCATGTTGCAATGGCCTCCTCCTCCTAACTAGGTCATGCATCTGGTTTCGGTTATTTGAAAGGTGAGTGAAGCCTGCTCCCCGAAAGGCTGCGTCTCCGCCCCGAACTCCCACGAAGACCCTGTCAGCCTCGCGGAAGCCCACTGTGGCCTTTTCTGTCCTGTTTGGGTCCTGGAGCCATGAAGTAACCACAGGGGAGGGCCACACACCTCGGTGCCCCAGCCCCCAGACATCACCTGGCAAAGCCCCGTCAGCACTCCCGGGACCGGTGGGGGGTCCAGCCCTGACGAGGGCACAGGTCCAGTGAGCCGTGAGTCTCGCCAGCCAGCACCCCCACCCTCCCCGGGCTCGCCCGCAGTGCGATGCTGCCCCTCTGCGACCCCCACCCCAGCTCCTGAGGGGCAGCGGGGGGGGTGGGGACCTTGGAGAGGGCGCAGGGACACTCACGGCTCAGACTCCACCGTCTCCTTCTCAGCCAGGTAGTTGCGGGGCACATAGCCCTCGGCCAGGGCCCTGCCCGCTGCGTCCAGCCGCGTGGCCCACCACCACTCATCCTCCCTCCTGGCCACGTGGAAGGTGTCCCCCGCCCGGAAGCTCAGCTCCTCGGCCGTGCGGGCCTCGAAGTCCCAGAGCCCCACGTACCTGGGGCCCAGGTGAGCCTGGCCCCGGGACACCATGGCCACTGCGGCAGCAGGACCAGGCCACCTGGCCTTGCCGCCTGTCACTGGGCCGGCTGCGAGCACGGAGGTGGGCGGGGCCAAGCCGACCGGCCACCCCACCCAGCTGAGGAGCTGGCGCACTTCCCTGGGCCAGGCGCCTCCTCAGCACCCTGGGCTCCGCCCGAGGGCCGAGCAGCCCCCGCCTATCCTCCCACCTGCCAGGGCCGGCCAGTGTGAGCAGCGCTCCTGCCCACCTGCCAAGTGACCACGTGGCCGGACCCGAGCCAGAGCGAGAGAGAGCAGAGTGACCAGTCAGACAGGGTCCTCCTGGGGTCCGAGCCTTGGACTGGGAGGGACCAAGGCTGAAGGACCAGTCACTCCCTTCCCAAACCTCCAGGGCCACTGGGACCAAGCCAGGACACGGGGGCAGCAGGCCCTCGGCAGTAGCTGCTGGAAGCCCAGGTGGGCGCTGCCTCTCGCTCCGGTCCCGGTCCCGGCACCCGCTTCTCCCCACGAGCCCACCCCACCCATGCCCTGCCCACACAAGGGCTGTGGTGGCCGCAGGGTCCCGAGCACGGGCCTCTGGAGAGACAGGAGGGGCCTGGGGTAAGGGTTGCAGACTAGGGTCAGCCTGGGGCCTGAGTTACTTCCCCATCGGCGGGGGGCGGGGGGGGGGCCGGGGGCTCCACCAAGACAGGGGGACTGTGAAAGCAGATGGCCGCTGAACCCCACGGGCTGGAACGCCCCCTTCCGTTGGAGACAGTGGTGGCACAGCCACTCCATCTGTGGAGGAGGGACAGGCACGTGTGCTGCTCACAAAGTCACAGCCCAGCACCATTCCCGCTGAGGTATGGAGGGGCAGCAGACGGGAGGGGAGGCTGATGGGGGCTGCTAAGCACCTGTGGGCCCCGGGTGCTCCAAGCCCCCTCCCCCCGCTGCTCACCAATTCCCTCTGGCCCCTCAGCCCAGGGCCTGGCCCGTGAGCCTGTGTCCAGGGGACCTCACGTGTCACTGGGTGCAGGAGTACCTGGGGCTCTACCTGGGCCACACCAGGAAGCAAGGTTTCGAGACTGAGCGCCCCGCCCCCACCCCGAGGCTCTGGAGCACAAACCTGTCCAGCATGTGGCTGGTGAGACTCCAGGGATGACCCCACGCACACCTGCCTCCCTGGCCAGGTGCCATGCCCAGCCCAGCACATTCCTGCCCGGCACTGGCCGCCAGCCCAGCCTCCCTTCGCTCAGCTCACCTCAGCTCCCAGCAAGGAGGAGGGCCCCCAGCCTGGAGGAGCTCAGCTCAAGCCCTCGCCCTCGGGCCCACATGCCAGGGCTGGGCCCCACCTCTCCCAGGACAGGACGAGAGTCAAGGGCTGCTGCTTGGGGTCTCATGCAGCTCAGGCCAAACACTCCCGCCCCCACCCTCCATCCGGGGTGGGCAGTCCCAGCCTGGCTGCTGAGGCTCCAAGGGGCTCCCGCCCTCCATGCTCGGCCCTACCCTACAGCCAGCCTGATCAGGGCCCTCAAGTGGCCAGCTCCTCCTCCTCCCTCTGTGCTGCCCCCACCCTTCTTGCCGAATGCTCATCCCCCGCCCCCACCACGCCAGCCCTGCACAGCTGTGTCCTCCTGTGGCTCCAGGGGGTCAGAGGGCACCCTGCAGTCAAGGGTCCCAGCTCCGTCCTGCACAGGCAGGGCCTGTGGTCAGTGGTGAGGCTGGCCCTAAACTGTGCAGCGGCCGTTCCCTCCAGGATCACTGAGCCGAGGGCAGCCGGGCATGCCTTTGCCCCTTCTGTCCCCACAAGCCTTTGGGGCACAGCTGTCAGCAAAGGGCTCCCGGCAGGGTGGGGGTCGGGCATCCCGAAGGCAGACCCTGCCGCTGTGCCCCGTCCTCTCTGTACCTATCTGCAGCTGGGCAGGCGAGCAACAAACAACGGTCACGGGCGCCCAGCTGTATTCGGTGGCTCTGGCTGTGTCTGGAACCAGGCTGGGTGGGGGGTGGGCTCACTGGGAACGCTGCTCTCTGCTCCAGACGGCTGTCACCCAGTTGTCTGCATCCCACGGCGCTCACCCTGCACCCTGCCTGACTGCACAGGGCCGGCGCCAGACCCCCACCCCCGAAGCAGACATGCTGGCTTCGTCTCACCTTGTCCCACCCCCAGAGAACCGACCACGGGGGCACCCATCCCCCAAAAGAGCCACCCACCGCCGGCCCGTCCTCCCGGCACCCCGACCCAGCCCCAGCCGCGGCAGACCGGCAGGCGGATGGCCCGTCAGCTGCAGCTCTGGTTTGGGGATCAAGGCCCTTGGGCGACACATCCCTGTGCGTGCCTGAGTCCGTCACACGCGTTTATTGAGTGCCACTGCTTGCGTGCACAGTCCTTGGTGTGCCCCTGGGAGCCCCGCCCCTGGCCCTTAAACAGGGCCAAGGGACTTCAGAAAAAACTGGGAAGCCATGCCTCTTGCTCTTGACCTTGGAGAGAGTCCAGGGGGCCAAGGGCAGCAGGCAGGTGCCAGCAGGAGGGGCCTCGGCCTGGGCTCAGGACTCCTCTGTCCACAGTCTCCCTGAGGCCACCCCGAACACCGGCTCTAGCTGGCCTTCTCTGCCGAGTCCTGGCCACCCAGGCGGACGGCGACCCCTCCTCTCCCCGGGTGGGTGTCTGCACGTGTGTCTGCACGTGTCTGCCTCGTGTGCGCACACGTGTGCGTGTCCGCCTTGAGGCCCACGGCCAGGGTCTCTGTGGCACTTCCGGACAACCCGGCACCCCTGTCCACGTTGACAACAAACACCGTCCTGGGGGCCCCCGGGGAGGAGAGGCCCAGCCGCAGCCCAGTGCCCGGGGTCACGTGAGGGCAGGGGGGAGGCGCCCACGGATGGCGCCCAGCTTCTCCTGCAGTGCCGTGAAGGCCGGCCGCTCCTCCGGGCTGGCCTGCCAGCACGCCAGCATGAGCGCATACGCCTCGGCCGGGCAGGCGGCGGGGCGCGGCAGGCGGTAGCCCCTCGCGATCCGCTGCAGAGTCTCCTGGTTGCTCATTCCTGGGGAGGGGGTGAGAGGGGCCAGGCATCCGTGGAGACCTCCCTCGGCCCTCACCCGGCCCTGCCCCTGCTGAGCCAGCAGCCCTGGGGCCTGGTCTCCCCGCACCCCTCCCACCCCGGGAAGCCTGGCAGCCCACCTTCATAGGGACACTGGCCGTAAGTGAACACTTCGTAGAGCAGCACTCCGAAGGACCAGACGTCCGACTTCTGGGAGTAGACACGGTAGTTGGCCGCCTCGGGCGCCGTCCACTTGACGGGGATCTTGGAGCCGCTGCTCGGGGAGTAGACATCATCCTGGTGAGGGGACACCATGCTGGGGTGGGCGGAGTAGTGCCTGCCCCTCCCAGCCACTCGGTGCCCTGCCCCAGGCAGGGGCCTGAGCCCACACTGACCTTGAGCAGCCGGGCCAGGCCGAAGTCGGCCACCTTGCAGGCCAGGGCATCGCCCACGAGCACGTTCCTCGCGGCCAGGTCCCGGTGCACGATCCGCCGCTCCTCCAGGTAGCTCATGCCCTCAGCCACCTGGCAGGCGAAGTCCAGCAGGACAGGCGGGCTCAGGGCCCGGCCCTCGGGGCCTGCAGAGAGGGCCGGCAGTCAGGGGGCTGGCGTCTTCCCGGTGACATCCCTCTGTGCCTCCGGTTCCCCATCTGTGAGACGGGGTGAGGACAGCACCACCCGCCAAAGCTGCAGCGGGCACTGCAGCCCCAGGGACTGCTCAAGGCAAGCTACTCCTTGGGGCCTGGGAGCACAGAAGGGCCAGCTGGGGTGGGGGACACGGAGGGCTGAGCTGGGTCCATGCAGACCTCGTTCAGGCTGGTGACCCAGACGGGCCTGCCCCCACCTGCCCTCCACCCGGTCTGGAACCCCACACTGACTGTCCCTCCATAAGGCCAGGCCTGGCCCAGACCAGGGACCCTGAGCCCACTGTTGGCCAGAGTCGCCCACAGCCCCAGGGCCTCTGGAAATCCAGCTTCAGTGACAAAGGCCTGGCCGAGAGGCGGGCAGGTGTCTGTCCCCCGGGCCGGGAGGGCGCGGCCGCACACAGGCCGCTGCGAGGGGCCGCACTCACTGCCCAGGAAGGCCTGCAGGCTGCCCTTGCTCATGAGCTCGGTGACGACGTACACCGGCTCGCCCACGGAGCACACGGCATGCAGCCGGATGAGCCGCTTGTGACGCAGGCTCTTGAGCGTCTGGATCTCCTTGGCGAGGTCGGCCAGCTTCATGTTGGCTGCGGGAGGGCGAGGCGAGGCTCAGGGCCCGCCCCCCCCACCTGCGGCTGCCCCTCCCCCCGGGCTGGGGCCTCACCCACCTGATTTGATGACCTTCACTGCCACAGGGACCGAGCCCAGCCACAGGCCTTCCCACACCTCCCCAAAGTAGCCTTCGCCCAGCTTCCTGTGCAGGGCAAACTCGGAGCGCGGCCGTTCCCACTCGTCCTGCTCGGGGGACTTCTGTGGGGGTGGGGGCACTCAGCGCCAAGGCCCGTGTCCCCGGCCCAGTGGGCAGTTTCCCCAGAGGACCAGGCGTCTGTACCTGGGCCCCAGCACACACCCAGCTCTGGCCCCGGCTGGGGTGGGGGGGCCAGGTGCCGAGCTCCTTGGGCCTGGCCCCAGACCTAAGTGGCACCTCTGCTGGCGATGGCCCTCCATCCACAAACACTCATTACTGCCCGGCTGGGCTGTCATTACGGGACCAGAGGAACCGGCTCACCACCCGGCCCCAGCAGGACAGCTGGTCTGGGCAGAGCTGGGGCTCCAGGCCAGGCGCAGACGGTTGAGTCAGCGTCCCCTCCCACACCCTCCACCCGGGGCCCTCCGCAGATGCCTCCCCAAGCTCACCCCTGCCCTCCGGCTGCTGCCCTGCCAGGATTCCCCCCCCAGCAGCCCCCAAGGCGGAGATGTGACACCTGGGGGAGCAGACGCAGCAGGCAGATGTGGGGCTCTCGGCCTCATCAGACCCCCACGGCGGAGGGGCAGCCAGGCAGGCAGGGGGGCAGCCCACCTGGGCCACGCAGGGCTGCAGCAGCGGGTTCTGGATCAGCTTCCAGTTGGCCTGGTAGTAGGTGAGCAGCTCCTCCAGGCTGGGGAAGAGACGGCCCTTCTGCAGGTAGAGGCCGCCGTCGGCCGCCGTGCAGATGCGGTAGTGGCGGACTCTGGCCTGGGCCCGAACTGGGAGGGGACAGAGATGGAGGCCGAGCACCGGACCCTCCCAGGCCCCACACCCCCCAGGGGACCACCACACCCCTTCTCCAGGCCTGGCTCAGATCTGGCCTTGAGACAGTGGCCGGAGCTGCATATGGAAAGAGGGAGTGTGGGCAGCTGCGGGCCACAGTGGGCAGCTGCAGAGTAGGCACCCATGGACGCTTGGTGACTGACGGACGCTGCGAGGAAGTCCGTGAAGGAGGAGGACTGTGAAGGGGCGAAGGGGCGAGGGACGGATGGAGGAGTGAACAGGTGAATACATGAGTGGAAACGAGTGAATCAATGAGTAGATGAGGAAATGAGTGAGTCAGCAGGTGAGCAGAGTAAGTGAATAAATGAGCGAGCGAGCGAGCGAAGGGCTGAGCAGACACGAGGCAAGCAGCAGCGGGGGCTCAGGCCCGATGTGGGGCCAGGCATGGGCGAGGGGCCGGCACTGCCTGGGGAGCAACCACCCCAAGGTCAGCAATGTTCCAGGCGGGTTGGGCTGGGCCGGGCGCCTCCGTGGGCACAGGGGCACAAGGGCCACCCTCATACCTGACAGCGAGTAGTCCCCCTGGCTGCTCTCACTGGGCCGGATGAGGAAGGCCCCTGGGGCATTGGCCGGGGACAGGAGCAGCCGCCGGGCCTCGGTTCGGCTGATGCCACTGAAGTACCAGCTGTAAAGGGTGGGCATGGTAGTCACTAGGCAGGCCCAGCCTTGAGTGACTCCTGGCCCCACACAGATCAGACCCCCCTGTGCCCGCTCCGTGCGGGCGGCAGGGCTGAGCCCCGACCGTCCGCCATCTCCCAGGGAGAAGGTGCACAGGCTGCCCCATGCTGGGGTCCTGGCCGGGGGTCTGTGCCTGTCCCAGCCCCCCGTGCCCAGCCTCCAGAGTGATCGGGACTGAAACAGGAGGGCTGATCGGGCCAGCATAGAGCTGACATAGCCACCTGCAGTGACCTGTGTTAGGTGAGACCAGCCACTCACCTCAGCCACAGATTTTCCATTACTCTTGCCATAAAGTGACCGCCAACCCTGGGTACGGGCTGAACCTGTCAAACTCAAGACTGCCAAGTCCCTGTGAGGGGTGGGGGTCCACTGGGGACCAGGGGCCCTGACGATGCTAGGTATGTGGGCTGGGCTACAGGTGCGGCCTGGAGGACCATGGGTGCCACCTGGCTGGGCACGGCCCATGTGCCTTGGGAGGTGGACACGTGGGGATAGGAGAAGCCAGCCTCAGTCCTGCAGCAGCTGGGACTGCCCGAGAGGAGGTGGCCTGAGCCAGGCTGGGCAGGAGGTCAGGAGAGGACAGAGAGAGCTGGGGCAGTGAGTGTCCATGACCGAGGAACCTGGCCAGCACCCTGGCCCTCTGCGCATGTGGAAATGTTCCCTTTCCTCGTCTGCAGAAGGCGGGACCCTCACACCTGAGCATGGGCTGGGTCAGGGGCCCGCCTGGGGCTCCCCTGTCTGCACCCCAGCTGGGCCAGCAGTCCACCTGAGTCAGGCCAGGTGTGACTCCTGGCCTCACCCCATCTCCTGGGTCTGCTCCCCAAGGCCCAGGTCGGGGAACCTCACACCTGAGTCAACTTCCAGGGACCCAGTGGCAGGAGGTCTGTCCCTGAGAGGGAGCCACAGACCCTCAGGGACGACCTCGTGAGCGTGACCCCTCACCCACCCTGAGGGAGAGCACAGGGTCTGGCTCTTAGACCACCAGGGGGCCCAAAGCATGACTCAAAGTGAGTCAACCCAAGGTTGGGGTGCCCTGAAAAGAGGGGGCTGGGTGGGCAAAGCTGTGCCGTCTTAGGCTGGCGGGTGCTGCTGGAGCCTGGGGCGAGGGCAGGGCCAGGCAGGAGGGGGGCAGGGACAGACCTGGGAGCTGTGGGAGGGGCCTGGGAACCAACACCAGAGCTGGGGGTGGGTGGCCGGGCTGGAGGGGATAAAGCTGGAGACAGGAAGAGGTGGGGCACTGTGGGTGGCAGGCAGAGGCCCCAGGGACATTAGAAGGTAAAATCAGCAGGTGGGGCTGGTGGCGAAGGGTCCAGGACATGTGGACGTTACACGGGTCCTCAGACGACACCTGCTGGGGTGGTAGGCTCAGGGAAAGCAGATAGACAGACATTCTGGGGACACACTGATTGCAGAGCAGGAGGTACGGCCCTGAGGCTGCCAGGCTCTGCACTGAGGGTCCCCTGCAGCCGAGCCCCGCCTTCTGGGACCTGCCACCAGAGAGCCTCTCGGGTGTGCAGGTGCTCTGGTGGCCCCTCCCAGGACAGCAGCGTAGGGATGCCCTTGGGGTCCCCCACTGGGGCATGGGGCAGTGGGCGAGGTAAGGCTGAGCGCCGAGGCCCCGCATGGAGGTTGAGCGGCTGGTGACTGGGGCTAGTGCCCCTGTGAATGCGGTCAGCCTTCCAGCTTCACCTGGCGGACGGTCATCGGCCCCTCCCCACCCCCAGCCTCCTGCGGAGAACTGTTTGTCCCCCACACCTGGAGTGCTGTCGCCTCGCCCCATCAGAACGGTCGCTTGGTCCCCTCAGAAAGCACCTTCCCCTGACATCTGCAAATCCCTCAGAGCCCGGGGACACTGAGCAGTCCCAGGAGGCTGGACACAGCTTGAATGAAGCTAAGACCTAGTGCTGGTCTGCAGCGGACATGTGCAGGGCTTGAGATCAGGGACCCACATCAGGGCGGGGTCTGGGCAGCAGAGAAGGGCAGCCTGACTGGGCCGTGGGGCCGGCCTTTGCCGGCCCTGTTCACCAACCAGCTTCGGGACCGTTCTCACCCAGCACGCCCCCTCTGTGCACGCTGGGGCTGGAAGGAGGCCTCTTTGTCCCTGAGGGCCCCCCTTGCTGATGCCCTATCCATCTAGATGTCAGAGATGGCGATGGCCATGACAGCCAGACTGGCCCACTGCATTCAGGGGAAACAAGGGTAGGGGTAACGTCCAGAGTTTGGGGAGATGCTTGAGGCCCATGGGCTATGTCCACTGCCATATGGCAGGATCCTGCGAGGAGCTGGCATACAACTATACCAGGAGGCTGGCCTGTCCTACGGACCTGGAGCTTGAGCTGAGAGGTCACCTCCTCTGAGGAGCCCTCCTGGAGAGCTCCCATCCTCTGCCTTCCCCTGGCGATCACAGACTGGCATATAAACAGCCAGGCGTCGGTTTTAACCACTTCCCGCCCGTGGACTGCCCCAGTCCGGGGGCCTCAGGCAGTCCTGGAGGAGTGGGCGGGCTTCCCCACCTGTGTCTACTCCCCAGACAAGCCTCTCTGGGAGGGTCGTCTGTGCCCCGTACCGGGCCCAGTGCTGGCGGAGGGGATAAGGGGCAGGCGAGCACCCCTCTCTGGCCCAGCTCATCACCCCTGCACTCTGTCACCATCTCACCCCTCCAGTAGGAGGGACATGCGATGGCCTCTCTGCACACCCGTGTCCTCCCTGGGAGAGGACAAGGCCGTGCCCGTCTCATTCAGAGCTGCGCCCCAGGCCCTAGGCCCCGCCCTCCAAGCAGAGACCCCTCAGCCAACGCCGTGGACTCGGAGGCTGTGAGTGCTCAGGTCCGGGCTGAGTTCCCATGTGACAGCAGCATACATACATGCTGTCCAGCCAACTGGCCGCTGGACCTGTCCAGGCACAGTCACTGCTGTGAGCGCCACACCGTGCCCCCTGGACGGCGGGGCCTGAGGGAGCCGGCCGCAAGCTCCATCCTGTGCTTGCCCCTGACACCCAGAGCAGGTGGTACTCACGGTTGGTCTGAGAGAGTCTCGGGGGTGGCCCTGGCCACACAGGCTGTGGGCACGAGCCCCATGCTGGGCGGGCCAGAGAGCCTTCGAGCAAAGATATAGTCACCGTCTTCCCTGAGGGCGTAGAGCCTGTCCCCGCAGCTGACGCTCAGCTCGTCCACACACCGCGCCGAGAAGTCGCAGAGAGCCCTGACGAGCTGCCCTTGCGCCCACGGGCTGCCGAGCTTGGGGGCGGGAGGCTCCGCGGCCCGGGACTCGCAGGCAGGGGGCTCCAGCCCAGCGTCCCTGTCGGGGCCAGGGAAGCGGTGGATGCCACCATCTGGAGCGTCCGCCGGCCAGATCTTGTCCCAGAAGGAAGACAGGAAGGCCAGCCGCTTCCTGAGGAAGGGCTCCATGACCCCCGCGGTACCCCGAACCCAGTCACCACGCGGCGCCCAGGGCCCTGCAGGGGAGGGGACTTCCGATGAAGGAACTGGAAGGGCCGGTGGGACGGCGAGTGTCGGAGCCTCGCCGCGTGCGTCCCCGCTGGCGAGGTGTGGGAGACAGGTCACTCCACAGGGTCCTCGGAGCAGGCGCGCACAGCCCCCTGACCACCTCCAGGCTGGTGTTCAGACTCGGCTGGGACACAGGGTGGTCCTCCAGCCCCAGGCCACACGGCGACCGCTCCTCTCCACCTCTTAGGTAGGTGTCTTGGGGGCAGGACCCCAGCTGCTCAAAGCCAACTGCGACTGGGGCAGGAGCCCCGGGAGTGGCTCTGGGGGGGCGGCCTGGCAGTCCGGGGTGGGCTCTTGGGAGCGTCGAGTAGGCGAGCCCAAATAAGGGTGGGGCCTGGGGCGAGCTGAGAGGAAGCAGCCTGGGGCAGTCCAGGGTGGGGTCTCATGTCGAGCATGGACTTGGGGAATAAATAGTCCTTGGGCAAGAGAGGGAAGCGGCCTGGGGCGGTCCGGGGCGGGGTCTTGGCGCGTCGGGAGAGTAGGGCGGGGCCTGGGGGCCGGGGTGGGGTCTTGGGCGCCTGAGTGGCGGGGCCTGGGGGGTCGGGGTAGGGTCTTGGGCGGGCTGAGAGGGCGGGGCCTGGGGCGGGTTCGGGGTAGAGTCTTGGGTGGGCCGGGGTGGAGTCTTGGGCAGCCCCTTCCTCCCCCACCCCTGCCCCTGCCTGGGTCCCCGTAGGAGGGGCTGGCTACCCTCTGATCCCCGGCTCAGGGGCATGAACTGGGATGATGGGAAGGGCGGGTAAGGCCAGCTCGGGGCATGCTTCCCCTTGCTTCTCTCCCTGGACAGACCCAGGCCCCTGCGCACTCAGGCAAACTGCCCACTACCCAGCTTGGTCTGTGCTCTGGGCAGAGGGCCGGGCAGGGCGGGGTTCTGGGGTGGGTCCGTGGCAGGACCCTGCCCCAGGCAGCCTGCTCTTGCTCCCCACAGAAGCCTCTCCCAGCCAAGCCCCTCAGCATCCAGCGACATCACAGATGACAGCAGACCCCTCTCTGTAACACCCCCCGGGGGCTCCCTGTACACACACCCAGGGGAGCACCTTGTACAATTACAAAGATGCGGCAGCTATGCGGTGGGCTGGGGGAGTCAGGGGTCCCAAGGGCAGCCCATTGTGGAGGAAGGGCATTGAGAAGAGCACATTTACTTCCGCAGAAGTAGGGGCTCTGGAAAGCCGTGCAGCTCCCGCCCACCACCTGAGTCTGGGTTTTTGCAGATGGGCCCCCCTAAATCCTCGGGGTACACGACTTCTAGGAAGCCAGGCCTCTGACCCATGCGGCTGCAGGGAGGCGTCCTCAGGCCGTGATGGAGCCCTCTAGTGGTGACCAAGCTCCTGGCCAGCACTCAGGACACAGTTCTTTCCAGAGATGCCCCGGAGCCACAAAGCCAAACGGTCCCGCCTGTGGGCTCCAACACACCCTCTGGTGGTCAGGGAAGGCAGGGAGTGTCCTCTTCCGCCCGCCGGTCCCCGCCGGCCCCCGCCGGCCAGCCTCCTCCATGGGCCTCACCAGACACAGCGTTGTTGGGGGGAGACCCCCCTGGGGCAGGTCTGGATGCAGCCGGATGAGGAGGTTCGAATCCCGCTCTCAGACCCTAGCCATCTGGCAAGATGCTAACCGCTCTGTGCCTCGGTTTCCCCACCTGTGGGAGCACCAAGTTCATGATGGCATAGTGAGGACTCAGGCCAGGTCTGCTGGGGTGGGGAGGGGTCTTCCCAGGCAATCGGGATGGGCCCGGCAGCCCAGCATCACCATGTCATGGCCTCGTGTGCGTGGCGGGCACACAGTGGGTGGGGGAGGTGACTCCCCTCTCCCTGGGGGCTGTGACTTCATCATGCCAGGCTCACTGTCCTCAGGGCCCAGGGTTGCTCAGCCTGCCAAGGGCAGCACAGTCTGGTGGCTGCAGACAATCAGGTGAGACAGAAAACAGAGGCCTGTGCCTTGGAACGGGGCTCACGGCTGACGGAGATGCTGGACAGAGATGCTGGTCCCTGAGGCCCCCCTCGGCAGGGCTCCCTTCACTCGATGCTCCCCAAGGGCCCCGGTCACAGAGAGGGAGGAGCCTGGTGGCTGCAGGGCAGAGGATGGAGGTGTGGAGGCTGGCGGAGGGTCCGCAAGCGGTGTGCTTGTCTCAGAGTTAAACATTTAATTAAAATTAGCTGAGGAACAAGAAATAGCAAAAAAGAAGATGGCAGAGGTCCGGGACATGCCTCGTCCAGGAAGAGGGGGGCTGCCGTGCCCCCCACCCAGTCCGCGGGTGGGATGCGGGGCTGGGGCTCTCCCTCCCTCAGCCCCAGGCTGGCTGAGAGGTCCCGGAGGTCCTGTGCCCTGCTGGAGGCTGCAGGCGGGGCTTCAGAGGCTGAGAGCACCTCTCAGAGGGCTCCCTGGAGCTGTGGGACCCCACTCGCCCAGGCCTGGATCTGGAGCTGGGGGGCCGGCTACTGGCAGAAGGGGTGCCCCTCTCCCTGCCGTCATCCACTAGGCGTCAAGTGGCACCTACCTGCCGTCACGAGGTCACTGCCTCCGGCCAGCTCGACCGTGGGGTTCCCTGAGCAGCGAGACCCCACCCGGAAGCCAGGCGCGGCAGAACGACTCCGGGGCGACCCCCGCCCACGCAGAGGGGCGGCAGCCTCCGTTTACTCCCCTCACAGAGCCCTGCTTAGCTTTGGGACCACCTGCGGTGGCTCCCAGGTCGGGGCGCCCCTGGGTCCCGAGGGAAGAGAGCGAAGCCCATGAACAGTTTCGTCCGAGCTGAGACCCAGCCGAGACAGCGGTTCCTTCCGGCGTCAGGGTCCCGGGACCGCAGAGCGTGCCACCGCCTTCTTCCCGCAGCCCCTCAAGTCCCGGGCCCGACGGGCCGGGGTCTTCCCCCGACTCCCTGAGCGTCGGCCCCCCTGCCCCCACCCCCAGACCGGGTGGGGCGTCATAAAAGCCCGCGCTCCCCATGGCAACCCGCTGGACGCCCCGGCACGAGGCTGGGCGCCCCGCTCTGCGGCACAGGCAGCCGCAAAGCTCCGCCCGGAGGCAGGGCAAGTGGGCCGGGCCTGGGGGCGGGGCGTGTCCGAGCGGTGGGGGGCGGCGGCGCGCGGCCAGGGCTCCCGGAGGTGGCCCGGGCGTTGGGAAGGCGAGTCGCTAGGCCGCCCCTTCCCGGAGTTCACGCCGGCCCCTCTGGGCTTTTCCAGCCGACGCGGCTGGAAACAGGAAACATTCCTGGCCCGCGGTCAGATCCAGAACCAAGAGCTTCCTCCAGCGGCCAGAGCAGGACTTGGGCCTGAGGGTCCTCGCCTCGGCCCTGCCCCTCAACCTCGGGCACAAGCCCTGCCGTGCCCAGGGCCTGGTCTGGCTCCTCGGGCCCAGGAAGGTTGGGGCTGGCCTTCAGGGAGGGAGACAGACCCGCCCTAATCTCACTCTGCCACTTAGAGGTGCCTTCTTGGGCAAGTCACTGGAGCTACTGGCTGTCTCTGTAGTTAACCCCCGCCCGGGGCCTGGGACAGCAGCTCGACATGCTGGCTCCTTCTCCAAGGACCCCAGCGTGCAGGGCCAGTCCTTGCGGACTTGTGGCCTGCCCCAGTGGGGCCTGGGACCGCAGCTGCATCCAGCTGTGCGGTGCACTGGCTGCCTCCCACTGACACCTGGAGCTGGGAACCTGGGCGGGGCGGGGGGGGGGCAGCATGGCACAAGAGGGCCCGGCTCCGGGTCAGTGGTGCCCAAGCCTGGACTGAGGGCAAGCGGCAAAGCATCGTAGCCTCGGGCACCCAGCCTCTGAGGCGTTAGCATCACAGGCTTTCCTGTGGACGGTCAGCCCACCGGGGCTCAGTAACCACGACTATCCCTCAGAGCTGAGGCCTGGGCCACCCTGCCTCCCACACTGGACAGTCTTTGGGCGAGCGGGGCTCTCTGCTCTGTGCCTGTTGTGAGGCGTGGAGGGTCACTGGGCAGTGGAGTCCCCAAGTGGGGTGTGGTGCTGCCCGCAGAAGCCCTGAGGAGCGCATTACCCCATGTCAGATGGGGAGCCAGGCCTTTGTCAGAAGCTGGGGTTTCTGCCCACGTCAGTCTGGCCCCAGAGTCCAGGGTCCCTGCCCTGCCCCGCGTCCTCACAACTGTCCGTCAGTAGTGCTTGCCCCGGATGTCCCTCTCACCCAGAGCTACAGACTGCCCGCTCGGCCCTCCAGGCCTCTCCCCACCGGCTCCTCCCCGTGGGCAACGGGCCTGAAGTTGCCCCGAGCGAGCCCAGGGCGGGCGGCAGGGGCCAGCCAACTCTGCCAGCTCACGCCCACTCCCCACCCTCCCCTCTCAGACAATGAACTTCCAGGTGACAGGCCTGGGCCTGGACAGGATGAAGCTGGACAGTCCCCAGTCCTTCCTGGACCAGGAGGAGGCGGAGGAGGCTGAGGACCGGCAACTGCTGGAGCCCGAGGCCTGGACGACCTACACGGAGCGCCGCCACGCGCTGCGTGAGTTCCTGAGCTCCGGCCTGAGCCCCCAGCTGCTCAGGCGCCACCACGCCCGCATGGAGCTGCTCAGAAAGTGCTCCTACCACATCGAGATCCTCCCCAAGCACCTGGCACTGGGCGACCAGAACCCGCTGGTGCTGCCCCACACCGTCTTCCAGCTCATCGACCCCTGGAAGTTCCAGCGCATGAAGAAGGTGGGCACTGCCCAGACCAAGATCCAGCTCCTGCTGCTGGCCGACCTGCTGGAGCAGCTAGACCGGGGCCGCGCGGAGCTGGATGCCCTGCTCGAGTCTCCCGACCCACGGCCCTTCCTGGCGGGCTGGGCGCGCGTGGAGCAGCGGCTGGCGGACCTGTCCGCCGTCATGGACAGCTTCCTGGCCATGATGGTGCCAGGGCGCCTGCACATCAAGCACCGCCTGGTGTCTGACATCGGCGCCACCAAGATCCCGCACATCCGGCTCATGCTCAGCACGAAGACGCCCGTCATGTTCGACCGCAAGGAGTCGGTGGCTCACCAGGACTGGGTCGCCCTGCGCTGGTTTGTCACCATCCAGCAGGCGGCGGCCGAGCAGTTCGAGCTGCGGTTCAAGCTGCTGGACCCTCGGACACAGCAGGAGTGCCTGCAGCGAGCCATCATCCCCGTGGCCGCCTGCACATTCGACGTCCACAACCTGCTGCCCAACCGCGTCTACAAGTTCACCATCAAGAGGGCGGAGAGCTACACGCTGGTGTATGAGCCCTGGCAGGACAGCCTCACCCTGCAGACCCGGCCTGGGCCCCCCGATGGGCCCGCCCCCGGGCGGCTGGGCAAGCCGGGCCGCCCCTGACCACAGCTTCCCAGAGACGATTTTCTAATATTTATCCATTAATAAAGAGGAGTATACACACACACACACACACACTTAGACAACCTCCTTATGTCCGCAGGCGGCGGCGGCCACACCAGAGCTTTTCCCGAGTCGGCCCAGCCCAACCATGAGCCCCAGGCCCCCCTCAGCCTCTGCTTCCTTTTCCGGGGGACGGGGCCCGAGCTGGACCTCCCAGGGCAGCTGACCCCTGGAGTGGGCCTGGGGCCAGGAACTCGGGCTTTGTGCTGAGTCCTGCCGGTCCAGCCCAGAGAGGGGCAGGCTGCAGTGTCACCGAGGGAGGCCCGTGTGAGCATGCCGCATGGCGGACGCCTCGCCCGCCCGCCCAGAAAGGCAGCTGCCCAGAGGCTGGAGCGGCAGCGCTATGGCGGTCCTCAGCAGCTCAGGCCTCCGCCCCCAGCCCACCTGCCTCACTCAGCCCCAGTCCCCGAGGCTCAGTGGCTGCCCCAGCGGCTCCACCTCTGCACGCAGCTGCCCTCCCCCAGTCCAGCCCAGCTTCCCGCTTCCACGCTGCTGCCTGCGGGAAGCCCTCCCTGACTCCAGGCTGGAGAAGTCCTAACTCCCTGCCTCAGCTCCTTTTCATGAGATACGGTCAAGTTTGCAGGTGCTTTTACCCAGGTGGGGCACACCGGCTCATGTCCGGCCTCAGTGAGCCTGTGGGACACAAAGGCCCTGGGGACCCCCTTTCCCTACGATGTGTCTCTGAGCTCCAGACCCATCTGATAGAAACCGCCATGCCTTCCTCTGCCCAGCTAGCACTACAGGTGCTGGGGGCTCAGCCCTAAACAAGCAGAATGCTGAACAGCCCAGGTCAGCCCCCAGGGGAGTAATTTCAGACCTGGAGAGCACAGGACCTGCTGGCAGTCTTGGGGACTTTGGACTTAGACTTTGGGGCCAACTCTGCCTAGGGTCAGAGGTCAGTGTGCTGGGCACGCCTGAAGCACCTGGATACTGCTCACTGGCTGTGGCCCATCCTGGCCAAGCGGCCTCCCTACCAGCCTCCTTTGTCTTGGCAGTTGGCCCCCAGCCCGCTGGCTGTGTCTGCAGATGGGCAGTGGGGACGTGGGCCCCCCTTCATGGGCTCCCCATCAGCATCTGCTACCACGGGGCTCCGCAGCCTCAATAGCCACTTTGCAACTCAAAGCAAGAGGGAGGCCACCCCTTTGCTCTCCCCAGCCAGACGTCAAGACACTCAAGGTTGAGAAAGCATTCAGAGTGATCTTTATAATAAAATCAATGTTCAATCATATAACAGTCCAAGAAAAGATACAAAATTGGAATGTAGAAATTGGTAGCAAGCATCAGAATCAGACAGACACAGACACATCCCCGTGCCCAGGGGCCTTGCAGCCAGGCCACAAGTGGGGCAAGCCCTTCCTGGTGTAAACAACTTGTCTGCAGTGTCCCCGGCCCTGGGGACAGTGGAATTGCACTAAAACTCGGGGCCAGAGCTGCCTCTGGGTGGGCTGGGGGCAGATGTGGAGGTGAGAGCTTTCCGGAGAAGGCAGGACACACGCGCCCTGAGGGGACACGCTCGTGGGTCCACGTGAGGTGGCGGAGGTGGCCGAGAAAGGCCCTGGCTTCTAGGAAAGCGTCTTTGCCCTGAGTTTGGGCTGAAGACCCTGTTCCAGTAAAAAAAAGACACTAGGTTTTGGTTTATTTAAAAATAGAAAATAAAGCTGAGCTCCATGGCTGGACCCACGGCCGGGTTGGGATCCAGAAGCCAAGGGACATTCTCCCTGACCCCGAACCTTCCCTGCAGCACCAGAAGGTGTCACGTTGGTCCAGAAGCCTCTACTCTCACCCCTGAGATGCCCCTTGTCACCAAATGTGGCAGTAAAGGCAGGTCGGCAGGGAGGGTGGGGACCCACCGACCCTTCCAGTCCGCCCAAGTTCATGCACACACAGCAGGGCATGACCACAGCCGGTCTGCAAAGCCCCTGCCCAGGCAG
This sequence comes from Pteropus medius, assembly GCF_902729225.1. Taxonomy (NCBI): domain Eukaryota; kingdom Metazoa; phylum Chordata; class Mammalia; order Chiroptera; family Pteropodidae; genus Pteropus; species Pteropus medius. Next base: position 27,585,497 of record NW_024342471.1, read on the forward strand.
GTAGGCAAGGGTGGCTGGGCGGTAGCCGGCAGTGACCACTGAAGGCACATGGGATTCTGCTGAGTGGGGCCTGCGGAGGCAGCCAGCAGAGACTCCCTCAGCATCCTGGTAGTGGACAGGGGGCGGGCGCTTCAGGAAGACACGGCCGGCTTCCTCCGGACCCGCACCTGGCTGGCAGGCACGAGGCTCTTCTGGTCCTCACAGAAGTCCAGGAGTCGACGCCAGAGAGGACAGCAGCGCAGGAGGAGGTGGTCGCCTGTGAGAGGCAGGACTTAGTGGTGGCCCCGGCGGGCCCGTCACCCGCCCCCCCCCAGCCGGGGAGCAGCCCTCACCGACGAGGCAGAGCCCCTCCTGGGCCCTGGTGATGGCCACGTTCACTTGGTTGGGGTCCACGACGAAACCCAGAAACCTCTTCAGCCAGTTCTTGGTCGGCCGCTGGTCCAGGTCGCTCTCAGGGCACGAGCGGACAGTGCTCACCAGCACGTAGCGCCACTCACTCCCTGGGGGCGGGGCGGGGTGAGGCTCCAGGCGAGGCCCCCCCAACCCCAGCCGCCTGCCCCGCCCCAGCCCCGCCTGGAGCCTCACCCTGGCTCTTGGTGATGGAGCGCACGGTCACGCCGGTGACACCCTCCCGTGCCAGGCCACTCTTGATCTGTGCAGCCTGCGCGTTGTAGGGCGTGAGCACAGCAATGTCCTTGGGCTCCACTGTCTTGCCCAGGGTCAGCTGCTTGGCGATGCGGACCTGAGGGACCAAACGGCTACTGGCGGAGCTGCCCTGGAGCCTCCCCCCACCTCCCGCCGGGCGCAGGAGCCTCCCCTGCTCCCTCAGCTCCTCTGCCTCCTCCTCCAGGAAGCCCTCGCTGACCAAGGGGCACCAATCAGGAGGGTCTCCCCGACACCCACCACCTCTGCCACCTCCTCCAGGTTGGCCTTGGAGTTCTCGTTCCCCTCCTCTGTGGACACCAGCAGGCTCTGCTCGTGGCCCTGCACGTAGCCAAAGATGACAGAGCAGCTCTCTTTCTCGGCGTGGCCCAGGACACTGGGCGGCCGCCTCAAGCCCTGCCAAGTCTTCAGGTTATTCTCGTAGAACTCCATGGAAGGGAAGGCACAGATGCCCTCGTGCTGCAAGGGAGAACGTGAATCAGGGACAGGTCACCTGTCTGCTACCCTGGGGCTAAGAGCTCCCACCTGCCCCCCACCCCCATGGCCCCAGGAGGAGACTGGGGTAGACGCAGGAGGTAAGGGCAGGGCCATAACACCTCCGGCCAGAGAGGGGGGGCTGGGCCGGGCCGGGCTCACCATGCGGTACTGCGTGTCCAGCATGTAGGCCTCCTTGGAGTACCTCTCGAACAAGGACCGATCCAGCCCCAGGCTCTGCAGCTGCTCATTCTTGACCACAGGCCGCAGCTGCTTGTGGTCCCCAAGAAGAACCACCTGGCGGAACAGACAGGAACGGTGCTGACACCCCAGGTGTACCCGCCCTGTGGCCGTCACTGCCCTCCCGTGAGCCTGTCCCCCCGTGTGCTGCCTGCACCCCAGCGGGAGGCCACGGCCAGTGACACGGTCCCCGCTCACCTTCTCAACCTGAGAGAAGGCCACCAGGGGGATGAGGGTCTCGGGCTCCGTGGCCATGCCTGCCTCGTCCACGAGGATCTGCCGGACGTTCAGGTTCTTGAGGCTGGCTGAGGCCGCACACGAGCACGTGCACAGGATGACCCCATGCCGGTCCAGCTCGAACTTCCGTGCCTTCCCCAGGACCTTCCTGTACCTGCATGCAGATGCCATCTGGTCACCCGGGGGCCCACATGCCAGGGGACGGCTCCGTGGCTCTAGTCACTCACTGGTTGAGATCCTCCTTGGAGAAGACCTCCCCTTTCTGCAGCCGGGCGTCGAAGGCCTTGAGGTCGGGCGCGTGGGGGTTGGAAGCCTGCCGGATCCGGTGGTGCAGCGTGATGCCCCTAGGGGAACACCTTCGTGAGGCCCCGCGTTGTCCTCTGCCCAAGGCAGGGCCATTGGGGCAGCTCAGGCCACTTGCCTCCACCCGAACACACAGCCAGCCAGCCGGCCGAGAGGCGCACCTGAGCTCCTGGTTGGGCCGCCCCTCTCGCGGGGTCTTCTTGGGCAGGCCCCTGCTGCCCACGCCCGGCACTGGGAACTCGGTGGCCTCGGCCTGTTCACTGTACACGCGAAGGGGCTTCAGCTCTGCTCTCCTGCTCAGGAGCAGTCCTGGGGGCAGTCGGGGCATCAGGGAGCGGCCCCTGGGCCCAGAGCTCCCAAGCAGAGCGCCCCACGGCCGACCCAGTGCACCTGCCACGACGTCCACTGACTTGTTGGAGGGGCCGCAGTACAAGACGCAGGGGCCGCCAAGCGGGGCGCCGCGGGCCTGCCGCTGCTCCTCGTTGAGTTTGTGAAGCCAGAACACGATGTGGAAGCCTGCTACTGTCTTCCCCGTGCCTGCGGGCAGAGACGAGGGTGAACGGAGCCCCCACCAGCCCGCCCCGGCGCCCGCAGCCCCGACGTGGGCCCCACCTGGCGGGCCCTGGATGACGGCGAACTGCTTCTTCAGAGCCTCCCTGACGGCCTTGGTCTGGCTGGGGTTCAGCTTATGGCGGCCTCCGGGGATATCAAAGGACTGTCGCTCCAGGATCCTGGGGGGCATTCCTGAGAGAGGGACCGGGCCTCCCTGAGCTCGGGTGCAGAGTGGGGGCCAGGCAGCAGGAGAGGGTGCGGAGGAGCTGGAAGGCCCTTCACCTACCTCTGTGGAGAGGCTGCTGGCTGGGCAG
>NW_024342471.1:27588311-27644818 GCF_902729225.1 Pteropus medius
GGCGGGTGGCCAGGCGGGTGGCGGGGCAGGTGGCGGGGCAGTGGGATGGGCAAGCCCAGGGCGATGCTGATGACCAGCTGGGACGCATCCTTCAGTCCACGCACCGCTTCTTCCTTGCGGCTGGAGACAGGAGGAGGGGAAGATGGACGCTGGAATGTTGACAGGCCGCCCCCAGGGAGGGGCCGCTGCCCCGGGAACCACCCCTCCCGGAGGAGGGCGCCTAAGCCCCCGCCCCACCCGCCGGCCCCGGGGAAGCCGCTCACATGTCGGGCAGCAGTTTGGGCAGCACCTCGACGGTGAATTGGGCGCCAGGCCTCAGAACCTCCTTCGGAACCTTGTCTGTGGCCATGTGCTGGATGAAGAAGCGCACGTGCCTGGGGGCCTCTTGCCGGTCGGCCTGGCCCTCCTTTGAATTTGGGTCCTCGTCCACCGTCAGCCCGTGGGCCACCCAGGTGTACGTGACAGGGTCGATGCTCAGGCCGGGGCCCAGGCTGCTGGAGCACAGCTCCCCTGCGTCGGGCCTGGCCGGCAGCCCCTCGAGCCGGATGCAGAGGTAGCAGTGGCCGAAGCTGATGTCGATGCAGTGCTTGCTGAGGAAGGCGGCCTCCAGGCGGAAGGCGCCCTGCAGCCGCCCCTGCGCCGCCCGCTCCGTGCCCCAGGCGATGCGCACGTGCTGCAGCGTGACGGCGTCATTCTCGGCCACCACGCCGGTGGCCGACTCCAAGGAGCAGAACGGCTGCCACACGCGGGCATAGTCGTCCACGCTGCGACACCGGTCCTGCCATGCCTGGGGCGCGTGGCCCGAGAAGCATTCGCCCGGCCGCTCCACGTGCTCCAGGCAGAGGCTGAGGCCGGGCGCCACGGCCCACAGCTGCACGGCCGGCGCCAGGATGCCCCGCTGCAGGGTGGTGCTGAGCTGCACCTGCAGCACGTCCCCGCTGCCCAGCTCCCGGGCCACCTCCAGGAAGTGGCCGCAGCGACTGCGCAGCACCCGCCCCAGCTCCCGCTGCGGGGCCCCGGCCGCGCCCTGCTCCCGCACGAGGGCAGCCGCCTCCGGCCACCGCTGCTCCTCCACCAGCTGCAGCAGCTGCTGCCACAAGGCGGCGTCCACGGGCCGGGTGTGCGGGTCCTGCAGGGCGCCGGGCAGCGGGCGGCACAGCTCCTCCATCTGCACCGAGTAGATACGGCGTCGCCACACGAGCTGCAGGCCCGGCCGGCCCTTCAGGGCGTGGGGGTGCTCGGCCAGCTGCAGGGAGCGGTAGTGGACGGGGCAGGGGTCGGGCAGGGTGTCGCGGTTGGCCGGGAAGAGCAGCTTGAAGCAGCGGGCGCCCGCCTCCACGTCCACCACGAAGCCCAGCTTATCACGTGGCTGGGCCCTGAGCCGCGTAGCGAGGTGCAGGCTGCAGGCCCGGCGCTGGTAGCTCTGGGCACGCGTGTGCTGGCGGCTGAAGTCCTGGCACATCCCATCAATGTCCCTGGCGGGGTAGGCGTAGCCCCCGTGGCCCAGCGCCAGCAGGATCAGCCGCTGCAGCACCACGTCCAGGTACCTGCGGATGGGCGAAGTGGCCCAGGTGTACCTGTCCACCTGCAGCGAGTAGTGGCTGGCCAGTTGTTCCTCACCCTGGCTGGAGCGGCCGAAGACAGAGCGGCCCAGGGCCTTGCGGAAGTCCAGGCTGGCGGGAGCCAGAGAGGGATGCATGTCGTCCGTGGTGACGAGGTCCACCAGCCAGTTGACATCCTGGGCCTGGGCTGCCAGCTGGACGTGCCTCCAGAGGGAGGCCAGCAGGTGGAGCGGGGGCTGCCGCGTGTCATGGGGGCTGCAGCCAGGCAGGTGGTGGCGCAGGTGCAGGGACAGGGGCACCAGGTCCCTGTGCTTCTCGCGCAGGGCCTCGAGCTGGCGGCTGCTGGGCGCCGGCTGCCACCGCAGCGGCGTGATGGTCCGGGTGCACTCGCCGCCCACCAGGAACTCTGCCGCCAGGCTGTTGAACTGGATCATGTACTCCTTCACCATGGCGTGGGCCCCGCGGAAGCCCAGCACGCTGTCCTCGTCCGGCTGTTCGTAGTGGCAGGCGGCCTGCAGGCGGCGCCGGCGCAGCACGTGGGCGTAGTGGCAGGCGGCGGCGAGGCAGGCCTCCACCGAGTCCAGGCGGGCCGGCGGCTCCAGGCCGGCCCCCGGCTGCTCCCTGATCACCCGTTCCGCCTCCTCGTAGGTCAGCTGGCGGTCAGAGCGAATCACAGACAGTGCGAAGCGCAAGCTCTTGAGCCGGTCGCTGCCCTTCTCGAAGGTGACAAAGAGAGAGACAGCGAAGCGGTCCTGGCCGGGCAGCAGGCTGAACGCGCCCTGGCAGAGCTCGGCCGGCAGCAAGGGCGTCGGCTCTCGGTCGGGGGCATAGAACGCCGTGCCCCGATTGCGGGCGTCCACGTCCAGGGCCCCGTCCCTGGGCACGAAGCTGGCCACATCGGTGATGTGCACGGCCACTTCATAGCTGGGGCCCAGGTCCCGGACGCTGAGGGCGTCGTCGAGGTTGCAGGCGCCCTGTGGGTCCACGGTGAAGGTTGGGAAGTCGCGGCAGTCCTCCCGGCCGCCGGGGGCCCGGCCCAGCTCGGCGCGGTACCTCTGCAGCACCTTGGAGACCGAGGCTGGGTCCGGCGAGGGACTCTCCAGGCCGTACTCCAGGTCCAGGACGCGGAGGCCCTGCTCCCAGGTGGTGGCCTCGGGCAGCACCTCCAGAACGATGCCCAGCGGGTAGTAGAAGCGCTCCCGCCATAGGACGACACGCACCCAGAAGAGCCGGCGGCGCCAGGCCTGAGGCGGGAGCCGCTCGTAGCGCACGCGCTGCACGCGGCCCTGCAGGAGCCGGTGGATGGGCACCTGCTGGGGGTCCTTTAGCTCGGCCACGAAGATCTTGGTCACGGAGCCGTCGATGGGCGTCAGGATGCGCGAGTCCCACTCGTCCATGCGGCACACGAACGCCAGCTCACGGCGCCGCCGCTTCAGCACGCCCAGCACGCGGCCCTGCGGCCGCCCCGAGGGGCCGCGGTCACGGCCGAGGACCTGCACCAGCACCTCGTCCCCGCTGAAGGCCATCCCGCAGTGCAGGCGGCCCCGGACCTGGATGGGGCCGGGGCCGCCGTCGCCCAGGGGCACGGCCGTCGCCCGCTCGAAGGTCTCCTGCACGAAGGCGCAGCGGTGGTACAGCCCGGGCTCTGCACGCAGCAGCTGCCGCAGCGTGGCCCGCGGCAGGTCCACGTAGTGCCGGGCCTGGCGCGGGGACGTGGGCCTGGCGACAGTGTCCAGCAGCCCGTCCTCCCGCACGGTCACCATCACGTTCTGGCTCTCGTCCAGGAGCTCTTGCAGGATGGCGTCGTCGGCGTTCAGCTCCCCGTCCGACGGCCAGAAGTCAGACTCGGAGTCCTCGAGGTCATCGGCGTCCTCGCCCTCCGTGGCCACCGAGTGCCCGGTTACGTCCTGCCTCACCGCGTCCCCTGCCGACGGCAGGTCCCCGACGGCTGGGCGCTCCTCGGCCTCTGCCATCTGCGTGGCGGTGTCCTCAGCCGCCAAGGTCCTGGGCAGGACTGCGCTCCCCTTGGTCCAGGCCACGGCGCCCGGCTCCAGCTTCGCCGCGTCCGGGTGCTCTGTGGCTGGGGCTTCCGCTGCCCCCTCTTCTGGGACAGTGTCCGCAGCCACTGCTGCCGAAGACCCCTCCACTGCCAGGGCCGTGGGCTGCTGGCATCGGGCCCAGCGCTGCCTCTGGAACACGCCCTGCTCTATCTGCTCCAGGGACAGGCTCTTGGGGCAGACGCTGTGCCGATCCACACACTCCCGGATGAAGCTCTTCCAGAGCTTGCTGCAGGCCCCGAAGGAGCAGAGGGCCACGGCGTCGCCCACGGCCACCACCTGGGACTGGGCGCGGGTCATGACGGTGTTGAGCACGCGGGCGTCTGTGAAGAACTGTACGGCGGGTGGGCCCGGGCTCCGCAGGCTCTCGTGGCTGTGCACCGTGCTCAGCAGCACCACCCGGAACTCCCGCCCTGCGAGGGGTCAGCGTCAGGCCGGGCGGGCGGGCGGCCCCGCTCTGCCCCCACTCCCGATCACCCACCTGGCAGGATCTCAAAGCTGCCCACAGACACCTGGCCCAGGTTCCTCTTCCTCAGCTCCTGCCTCAGCACGCCCACCTGGAAACACAGGGCCAGACAGCCCGCCTGGTGGGCTCTCTGTGCACAGGGGGCGCCCCCGGCAGTGACGCCCTCCACCTCGAGTCAAGCTCATGGTTCACGCCTCCGCCCTGGGCGACGACTCCCTCGGCCACTCTGACAGAGGAGGCCCGGCTGAGGGCACACTATCCCCTAGTCCACAAGGGAGGCCCCGCCTGGAGGATACCGTGGAGCAGCCGTGCTGGCAGCTGGGCTCACCTGGGCCCCGTGGGACACGACGCAGATGTGCCTCTGCTCCTGGCTGCCCCAGCAGCGCGGCCAGGTGTCATAGACCTCCTGCACCTGCTCGACGACCTGCATGACCTCGGCCGTGTTGAGCCACGACGTCATCGACATGTCGCGCTCGGGGCTGCCCGCCACGTGGCAGAACATGAGTGGGTAGCGCTGGGGGTGGCGCGGGACCTTGCCGCTGGCGTGGATGGGGTTGCCCTTGGCCACGTAGAAGTGACGGGAGACGAAGGTGATGATGGCCTCGGTGGAGCGGTAGTTCTCGTGGAAGATGACACGGCTATGCCGGGCCACCTCGTCCTCCTGCTGTTGGTAGTGTCGGAAGAGGCGGTGCAGCAGTGTGTGCTCGGCCGCCTGGGCCACGCTGAAGAGCCTGGGCGTCACCTGCATGTGGTCGCCAGCCAGGACCACGCGGGTGCCGGGCTGGGCGTAGCGCAGCGGCGTCAGCGCCTCGCACTCCAGCATCTGGGCGGCCTCGTCGATGAGTATGTGTGAGAAGAAGCCGGCGGGTACCTTGAGCTCGCGGGCCTGCGAGGTGGTGGCCACCACGATGCGGTGCCCCTCCAGCTCGGCGCGCGTGGGCGGCCGGAAGGCCCGGCGGTCCTCGCTCAGGCAGCAGTACTGCAGCGTGGCCGCATCGGTCTGGCTGGGCGGGCGGTCCGCGTACATCACCCGGAGTGGGGCGGCCTCGGGGTGGCCGCTGCTCACGTAGCTGTGGAAGTGCTCCTGGATGTAGATGTCAGCTGCGCTGTGGGGACAAGCGCACGCGGGGCCTCGGCGGCTGTCTGCGGAAGCGCCCGCCGTGCACCCCGCCTGGCCTCGGGCCGGGAACCCAAGGGGGCAGTTGGACCCGTGCCCGGCCCCACGAGCTGAAATCTGCTTTTCTCTTAAAAGCCACATCCGAGCTTCGCCCCAGGAAGTGCGGGCCACAGGAAGGGCCAAGCCACAGCCCGCCCACGACCCTCCTCATCCAGGGTCTCTGGGGCTGCTGCCACAGCCCCTCACCAAACGGCAGACCCCAACCCCCAGGGCACCCTGCACTGGGCCTGAAGTCTGCACGGCCCCGTCCCCGTCAGCCCCGGACTGAGCGTCCTGCAGATCTCGGTGACCGGCCTGCCGTGGGGACGCACTGCTGGCCAGTGTGCCCAGGGCGGCCAGAGGCCGTGAGCCCAGCGCCCACTCCGCCAGTGGCAGCCCCGGCATGTCTGTTCTAGAACTAGCCTCCCAGGCCCCCAGGGAGCCTGGGGACCAGCCAGACGCCCGGCCCCGGGCCCCCTGCCCTTGGAGTGCAGCAGCCGGGGCGGGGGCTCACCTGTTGGTGTGTGTGCAGATGAGCACCCTGGTGTGAGGCTGCCGGATGACCTCCAGGGAGGCCATGGCCAGAGTGTAGGTCTTGCCCGTACCGAAGGGGCCGTAGATGAGCAGCGGGGCGACAGGCTGCGGGCCCCCGGGGCTGCTGCCCGCAATGAACTCCACGGCCAGCTTCTGCTTGCGGTTGCCGTGCAGTGCTGGCCGGCTGGGCCGAGGGCGGGGCACGGTGCAAGCGGACAGGTCGGGCACCACCAGCCGCTCCTCGGGCAGGGCGTCCACGGCCTGGTGCCAGAGGCGGAAGGTCAGCGGGTCGATCTGGAACTGCACCTCCAACACGGGGCTGGTGTCCGGCTGCAGCTGCAGGGCCGTGCAGCAGTGGCCGGGGAGCAGCAGCCACAGCGCCTGCTCCGAGCGGGCCCGGGTCTCCAGACGCGCCTCGAACACCGTGTGGTCAGGCGCGGGCACGGGCGCCACGAGGGCCGTGCTGACCGCTCGGCCCAGCAGAAAGCCCTGGTCCGTGTCTGGTGTCAAGGAGTAGGGGACGGGGACCTCGGCATACAGGGCCCCTGGCGGGGGAAACAGTATGCCCAGGGCTGGCGTCTGCAGTGCTGTCTTCAGGGACACGGGGCCCCGCAGGTTCAGCCTGGTGGGGAAGACGCAGCTTGCTGAGCGGGCGGAGCCCTGCGGCCGCGCCCCGGCCCCGCCCACTGGCCCGGGCCGCTCACCTGGCCACCAGCTGCTGCTGTGCGGCCTCCTCCTTGTAGAGAAACTGGTGCATCCTCTGCCGGTAGTTGGCGCAGGAGAGGGGACCGGGGTCCGGGCCGCCGCGGCGGAACCCCAGGGCCAGCGCCGGCACCTTGTACTTGGCCATCAGGGCCTCCTGCTCCGCCGTGCGCGCCACGTCAGGCACCACACGGCGGTTGCCGGTGTGCCAGCGCTCCAGCGGCTCGAGGTGGCTGGGCGTCCCCATGAGCGCCGGGCGGTGTGCCAGGCCCACCTGCAGCCCCAGCTTCCGCAGCAGCACCGGCCGGCGGCCAAAGTCGAAGACCACCCACTGCTCGAAGGTGCCGAAGGAGGAGCTCTGCACGCGCACACCCACCCGGGACGTGGCCGGGCAGCCGGGCTCCCGGAAGCGCTCCCCCTGTGCGTACAGCTGGCCCGGCGGGAGGTGGGGGGCCACCAGGGAGAAGTCTGCACCCGGCTCCTGTTTGAGCAGGGCCACGTGCTGCAGGGGCTCCTGGGGAGAAACGACAGTGTGAGAGCCCTACCCTCAGGGTCCAGGCCAGCCCAGGCCCCGCCCCACCCGCTTCGAGCCACAGCTGTGACACCAGCGGGTGCTCAGCCTCTCTGAACCTCAGTGTCCCCCTCTGCGAGATGGGGTCACAGACGCTGCCATGGATGCTGAGCAGCGAGACAGGTCAGCGTGGGCGGATGGGACGCATGGCGGGAACCAGCCCAGACCCTCGCTCTTTGCCAGACCCTCTGCAAGATAAGCCCACAGGGCCAGGCACAGACTCATCTCGTACACACGCACACACACACACACACACACACGCACACACAGGGAAGGCTGCCCGGGGCGGCGGCCCCAGACCCCGGCCGACTCAGGGCTATGCTGACCCTTTACCTCAGAGTGGATGACGAATGTCCAGCTGTGCTGAGTTTTCTTCTCCTCGGCCTGGTACTCCAGGGGCTGGTTGCAGGTAACAGACACACCATCGACAGTCTCCGCCAGCTGCTCGAGGAGGCCAGGCCATGACGAGGGCGGCCCGGCCCCGCCCCTCCGCTGCCCGGTCCCGCCCCTCCGCCGCCCGGCCCCGCCCCCTCGCGAGGCCCCACTCACCACCAGGACCTCGCTGCTGCTGCGCTGGTACTCCGCCAGCAGCCGCACGTTGTAGGGCACCAGCCCCTCACGCCAGGCCGCCTGCTCCCGCAGCTCCGCTGTGTGCACCCGCCGCGTCCACTCCTGCAGCTCCTGCTCTGAATGCGCTTTCGTGCAGAGAGCCCCGTACTCGCACAGGTCAGGCCTGGGGGAAGGGAGGTCAGCAGGCTGCAGGGGGCAAGATCCCCTCAGCCCAAAGCAGGCCTGTGTGCGGGCACAGGAGCAGATTCCAGGCCGGGGCGGGGACCTCCTCCACCCTGTCTATTACCGTGCCCACAAGACAAGGCTGACGTGAGTGGCTTTAGTAGACGGCCCTTATCCCCTGGAGCCAATGAGGTGCCGGCTGGCCACGAGGAGGGGACAGGGGAACCCTGGTTGTGGCTGAAGGTGGGTTCATCCCCTTCCTCACATCCCACCCCACTGTTCTTACCTGGGGCAGAGCTCAAAGGTGGAGAGGCCAGTGGGCGGGCTTCGGTGCTCCCAGGACACAGCGTGGTCCAAGGCCACCATCTGCGCATGCTCCAGGGATGAGCAATGGTTCTCGAAGGCCTCCTGGGAGCGGCAGGTGACCAGGCAGGCGCGGCAGTACAGCTGGACTGCAGGGGGCTGGCTGTGGCAGGCTGTGGGCCCATCTCCCCTGGGGGCAGGGGGCGTGAGCAGGTCCCCTCGTTTGAGCCCACCCAGCTGCTCCGCCTCCCACACGGCCATCTCCACGGCGCTGTGGGCGTACTGGCAGCGGGAGGCCCCATGCCGACAGGGCCGCCCGCGCCCCACGAACATGCAGTAGGCCAGCGGCTGGCCGTTCCGGGGCTGCGGCCGCACCTCTACCACCTGCTGCTTGCGGCGGCCCTCAGAGCTCATGTGGGCCAGGAGCGAGGGGCAGGCCCCATGCTTGGGGCAGCGTCCCTGCGGGTCCACAGGGCAGAGGCGTGGGGGGCAGTGCCGGAAGCAGTGGGAGCAGAGCAGCTGGAAGCAGCCGCCGAACTCCTCACGGATGGCGGCCGCGGGGCTGTGCGGCTCGCCCCGGGCCCCGCCCCCCTGCACCGCCGCCTTCAGCCACAGGCGAGGGAGGCTGTGCTCGCGCTCGAAGGTCCAGACCAGCGCCTCCTCGGGGCTGCGGGCGAAGGTGCACTGGTTGCGGTGTCGCCGGCAGCCCAGCCCCGGGCTGTAGTAGCGGCAGACCTCGTAGCGTGCAGGCCGCGGGAAGCTGGGCCGGCGGTCCACCTTGCGCCAGAGCCTGCCCTTGGCAGCACGCTTGAGGCGGGCCAGCAGGACCTCCTGCGGGCAGCTGTGTTCCACGCTGCGCAGCAGGTAGGTGCTCTCGTTGAGGCGCTGGGTGCAGCGGGCGCAGCCCAGACACAGGTCCACCTGGGTGCACAGCCTGGCCAGAGATGGCTCCTTGGCGGCCGTGGGGCTCGTGGGCGGTGGGCCAGGCCTTGGGGACACCATCTTGTCCGGTGCTGGCCTGACTCTGCGGGTTGGCATCTGAGGCTCGCGGGCTCTGCTGGTCCTCTGGGGCTGAGCACCGCTGAAGAGAAGTCTGGGACGGGAAGAGGGAGGGAGGCCCCGAGGTCAGGAGGACCGACCCCAGGCCAAGTCACTCTGCCTCCGCCTCGGCAAGGGGCGAGGGTGCAGAGCAGGGGGAGGGTCCTGCCGCCGGACGGGACAGAGGGTTGCCAGAGCCCAGGAAGCTGGGCCCCACTGACCTTGACCCAGCCCAGAACCCTCCCCTTCTGAAGGGTCTCAGGGGCCCTGCTGAAAAGGAGCCAGCCAGCTGCAAGGTTGCCCAGCAACAGGAGCCCTGGAGGCCCTCGTACTCCCCGACTCCCCCAGTACCCCCTGTTCTGTGAAGGGACAGTTGGCTCCTAGGAACGGCGCACCCCACGCCTGTCTGGAGGGGACTGGTTTCCTCCTGCCGGGTAGGGGCGGCGGGAGCGGGGGTCAGGAGGAGAGCACAGCTGGCGAGAGGAGGCGCAAGCCTGTTTCGGAGCCCCCTGGGGACATGGGGGTGCCCCTGGGGGTTTCCCGGCCCAGCTAGGATGAGAAAGGGGAACTAACTTCTGCGAACACCCGGGTTTCCTCTGAAGAGAACTTAAAGGGACACTTGGAGGGAAACAGTGATGTTTTCAAAGGAAATGGGGGGAGGTCAGCCCTGAGGGAGAGCTGCCTCACTCCAGAGCACAAACTGCGGCCCCTCCAGAGGGGGCTGGGAAGACCCCCTTCCCCAATATTCAGAAATAGGGGCGGCTGCAGGCGGTGAGGACAGAACTAAAGGGCTCAGAACTTGGGGTCCAGGGGGCGCCCCCTTTGCAGGTGCTGCCAGGGTCGCCAAGATGACGATGCGCTGCTACCTGGGCAGGGGTGGGGGAAGGCGACGCTGAGTCAGCACCCCAGGCAGCGGGCGAGGCGGCCCCACGCCATGGGGGTCCCTGGGCACCAGCCCCCTACTCCGCTAGCACTGCCTGCAGCTGGGCGCCGCAACCCCCCCTCTCCCCGGAGCCCGCCCAGGTCCCAAGGAGGCCCTGGCCGCAGGGTGCGGGGGCTGGGAGCTGCCACCGTGGCCGAGACCCCCCGCGAGCCCCGAGTGCTTACCCCCCATTCGCATTCGGCCGCGCCCGCTGCGATCACTTTCACTCTTTCGATTCTGCCCCCGGGTGACTCACAAACCTCCCCTGACGACGGAGCGCGAAATTACCTCACTGTCCCCTCGCCCGCCCCCGCCATGCCCCCCCACCCTGCCCACTCTTTTTCCTCCCGGCGCCGCCCCAAACCACAGCGGGCCCGCCCGCCCTGCTCCAGCAGCGCCGCGGGATTCGAACCCGGTGCCCGGGCGCCCGCCCGCTGGAGTGCGCAGCGCTCGGCGCTTTGGCCAGAAACCAGAGCAAGGCGGGGAGGTGCGCCCCGCGTGGTCCGGGGTGGGCGGGGCGCCCCTTTCCTCCGTGGCGTGTTGACAGACTCTAGGCTGCTCTGCGACCCGAAGGGCGGACGATGTGACTATCCGCAGCAGACCCGGGGTCCCCGCAGCAGGGGGCACGATCAGGAGGGGGAAGGGCTGGGAGCTGGGGGCTGACCGCAGGCACCGCGTCCCGAAAGGCATCAGCCAGCCTGGGTCGGAGAGCACCTGCCATCTGGCCTGGGCAGGACCCTACCTGGGGGCTTCTTCCTACCTGGCAGGCTCCGATGCGGTGGCCAGTCCCCTTAGACCCCCGGTGGACATCGGGGCTGGGCCAGGGCCTGGGAAGAGTGAGGGAACCTCCCAGTTCCAGGCGGAACCAGCAGGAGAGATTCTGATTCTCCCCACTGTCCTGTGCAGGAGCCGCCCTGAGCCCCACTCAAGGACACCGAGGCGCCCTCGTCACCGAAGGCTCAGCGGCTCACTGGCAGCGAAGCGTCCAGCGCCCACCATCACACTCCACCCTGGCGAGCCCACTTTCTAGGTTCACACCCTTGAACAGGAGAACAGCCGACCTGTGGAACCAACGGGTGTGGTGGGAAGGACAGAGTGTGGTGACCGAGGCTGGGTCACAAGGACACTGAGCCGCCTCCTTGCTCTCCTGGGCCGCTGCTCTGTGGGAAGCCAGCCACCATGCCGTGAGGACGCGCAAGCAGCCCCGTGGACAGGCCCACGCCAGGAGGAACTGAGGCCCCTGCCCCAAACCAGCACCGGCTGCCGGGCGTGTGCGCGAGTCATCTGCCACTGAACCCTCCCTCAGACAACTGTAACCTCATGGGACACCCCAAGCCTGAGCCACCGGCCAAGCCACTCCCAACTGTGAGATAATAAGTGGGTGAGATAATAAATGTTTATTATTGTTTTAAGCCACCAAGTTTGGGGGTGATTTCTCACAGAGCAATAGGTAGCTGATACACCAAGCGCGTCGCTCAGACAGCAGAGTTCATCTGCACCAGCCCAAGGCCAACATCCTGTTGAGAAGGACAGTAACGGAAGCTCCCCGTCTAAGTCAGGAAGTGGGCCAAGCACCACTAAGGACCACGCCAGGAGCCTTGGCACAAACACTGAATTAGAGACGACAGCAGGGGAGAGCACTTCGTAAACACCAGCAACGACGGACCCAGGAATGAGCCAGCAGGAAGTACCAGGAAAGGGAAACGTCCCTGACGGGCACGACAGAGCTCAGTGGAAAGTGGAAAGAAATGTGACGTTCTCGGAAAAGGAGCCACGACATGACCTAAAGATGTCAGTGCTCCCTGCATTTATTTTAGGAAGGCATTTTTTTCATACAAATAGAAAAAACTGCCCTAAAATTTATTTCGAACCACAAAAGACCCCAGATAGTCGAAACGATCCCGAGAAAGAACAAAGCAGAAGGCAGCACATGTCCTGATTTCAAGCTTTAGTACAAAGCGACAGTCATCCAAACAGTGTGGTACCGGCATAAGAACGGGCACACAGGCCAGTGGAACGGGACAGACATAAACCCACACTTACATGGTCAACTAATTTTGGACACGGATGCCACGAACGCATAATAGGGAAAGGACGAGCTCCTCAATAAATGGTGCTCGGAAAACTGGGTAAGCAAATGCGAAAGAATGAAGCTGGACCTCTATCCCACACCACTTACAAAACTAACTCAGATGGACCAATGCCTGTCAGACCCGAAGCCATAAAAGTCCTGGAAGAAAACAGAGAGAATGACCCTTGACATCAGTCTTGGCAATGAGTTCTTGGATCAGACACCAAAAGCACAGGCAAACAAAAACTAAGATAAACAAATGGGACTACATTAAACTAAAAGGCTTCTGCACAGCGAAAGAAACCAACGGTAAACTGAAAAGACAACCTACAGAATACAGAAAACACTCACAAGTCATACGCAATAAGGGATTGATAGCCAAAATTTGTAAAGGACTCATACAACTCGATAGCAAAAAAAAAAAATTTTAAAATGGGCGGAGGACCTAAATAGACATCTCTCCAAAGAAGAGACATAGATGGACAACAGACATAGAAATGAAACAGAGAAATGACAATCCAAACCACAGTGAGATGTCACTTCACACTTGTCAGAATAGCTATTATCAAAAAGACAGAAATAACAAGTGTTGGCGAGGATGTGGAGAAAAAGGAAGCCTCGTGGAAATGAAAACAGTGCGGCCACTCTGGAAAACGGTGTGGAGGTTCCTCAAAAAAGTACAAAACAAGCTGCCTTACGCCCCAGCCCTCCCCGTTCTGCGCATCCGGCAGAAAGAAATGGAACCATGGTCTCCAGGGGCATCTGCCCTTCCACGGCACAGCGGCATTAGTCACAATAGCCAAGACATGGAAACCCCTGCGTGTCCTCAAAGATGCGTGGATAAAGGTGTTACACACACACACACACACACACACACACACACACACACACCTCAATGTCACTAAGCCATGAGAAAGAAGGAAATCCTGCCTGCGCCAACATGGACGGACAGCCGGGTAGAAAAAGACAGCTCCTGTACAATAGTGCTGACATATGGAATCTAAAAACGCCATACTCTTAAAAACAGAGAGGACAAAGCGCCCCCCATGGGGATAGGGACTGGGATGCATTATTTGAGGCACGAACGTGCAGCCAGCAGAAGCGGACGTCCTGGCCTCTAATGCCCAGCATAGTGGTCACGGTCAATGATACCGTGTTACGGACATCAGAGTCCACAAGAGACTAGACCTTAACGGTTCCCACTGCAAAGAAATGTTCCTTACGTGAGTGACAGAGGTGTTCCCTAACACTACAGTGTCGATCACATTGCAATCACAAATGTAGCAAATCAACCTGTCGTGCCCCTTAAACTTATACAATGTTACATGTCAGTCACATCTCAGTTTACAAAGAAAAAGAGTAAGGGAGGGTTCTAGTCCTGTCAAATATTAGAACACATTGTAAAGCGAAGAAAAGGGCGGGGTCCTGGAGCCGAGATGGACGCGCAGGTCAAGGCAGCAGAATGGAAAGTCCACAAATAGGCTGAAATGCACGCGGGTGTTTCACGCATGACGACGGACGGCATTGCAGATCACCGGGAAGAGACGGTGTATTCAAAAAGTCGTGTTAGGACGGTTTCATTCTAATGATTCGGTTAGAACAACTGGTTAGCATCTTGAAACAAAAATGGCGGGGCGGGGGTGGTCTCTACTCAACACCTCGCACCAAATAAAATGGCAGACGGATCAAAGATTTAAACAGAAAACAAACCACCCCGAGAGGTGCTGGCAGCAAGCGGGGCGGGGGGCGTGCATGTGCATTTACTGGCACACTCACGAGCTCACGCGGGGAGGTCTTTCCCACGTGAAGGCCAGCCCCAGCAGCCCCCGCTCAGGCCGGACTTCACATTCGTGGTTTGAAGTCTGTCCTGATGGAATGTTTACACCACGGAATCGACAAACAACATGAATCGTGTTTTCACTCCTCGGGGAGCCTGTTCTTAGACATCTGCAAACACCCCAGCAGCACCCCACTGACGAATTCACCCGCACACAAATAAAGCGATTATATGTGGAGGGAAAAAAAAGGCGTCAAAGGCCACGCACATGCACACGTGAGGCCGCACACCGGGGCCGCAGGCCGGACGACAGCATAGCATTTTTCTCCTCCGATCAGGAAGGCCAGGGTCAGACGCGGCACTGGGGGTGAGGGGGACATTGTCCAGAAGTGCAAGGGCACAGGCCCCGCCAGCACTGATCCCACAGAGCTCAGCCCGGCGCCTGTGGCCGCTTACCCGCCCCGGGCCCCACACCATGGGCCCCTCTGAGGCATCTCAAACGTCATGCAATGAATGTTTTTCACAGTAACTCGTTAGAGAAGAAACTCGAGGTGCACAACAACATACCTTGATTTGAAAAAGAAAAAGGAGAAAAACAAAGAATGTAAAGCACCGAACCAGCCACAGAGATCTGGAGTGGGCCCCGGGCCTTTTCCCGCTCCCTTTTGTCATGTGATTTGTATCGAGTGTCCTCCGTGTTCAAGCAGAGATGGACAGTGTGAATGGCACCAAGTCACATATGAAGCGCGGTGTGTTTGCACAGCGCCCCCTCTCTGGTCACTCAGGCCAGAGTGCTCGTCCCTTCACCTTCTGGCCTCACGGATCGTCCAGATGCTGCCGACGCCAATATCGTCACCTCCGGCTCGGACTGTCCCCTAAACTCCAGGCATGCACGGTCCTCAGCCTGGGGCCCACTCCAGATCTCTGTGGCTGGTTCGGTGCTTTACATTCTTTGTTTTTCTCCTTTTTCTTTTTCAAATCAAGGTATGTTGTTGTGCACCTCGAGTTTCTTCTCTAACGAGTTACTGTGAAAAACATTCATTGCATGACGTTTGAGATGCACCTTGTCCTGGCCATGAGGCAGGCGCTCGGTCCTCTGGTGGCATCCTGGCTCCATTACATGACAACCCGTCCTCCCAGCGCCCAGGCACCCTGGACGACTCCTCACCCAACCGTCTGCACGTGCCGTCTGATGAAGTGCAAGTCGACCCAGAACCCAGACGCCCGTCAGAGCCGAGAACCTCGCAGCCCCCCGGCGCCCTGCACCGCCCCTTCCGGGCGGGGGCACAGCTTGGGAATGACCAGTGCACGGAACCGGCACGGCCGCGACGGAAGCGGAGCCTTCGCGAGGTCGCGAAGCATCTCCCCAGGAGCCGCCGGAAGACAGTGACCTTGCGGCGGAGAACGGGCCGGGCTCGCCCTCCGGACAGGATAGGCGGACAGGCTGAGCCAGGTGCGGGCGCAGAGGGCACGGCCCCCTCCTGTGGTTCCAGCCCCAAATGCGAAAGCAGCAGAGTCTACCCGAGGGCTCCGCCCCTCAGAACGTCTGGGCCCCGAGGACGGAGAAAGGAGGGAGGCGGAACAGGGAATCGGCTCGAGAAGACGGCTCGATGGCTTCTGATAGTTACGTGAACATCCACGTACGACCCAGCAGTTCCATTCCCACGGGGCAGGTGCAGACAGAGCCTCCTGCTTAACGAGGCCTTGGGCAGGGGCGTCAGCAGTGCCGGCTCCCAGCGGCCGAATGCTGGCAACCACGGCGACGTCCCCGGCTGGGCCACCAGTGCAACTGTAAAACAGGACACGGCTCAGGGAACACCACGAGCCCGGGACACACGACAGCACGAGACTCAGAGACGTCGGGCTGAGCGAAAACACCCAGACCCGAAAGGGGACGTCGTGTGCGGCTCCGTGCACGCGCGTTTCACGACGAGTTCACCCCGCCCTCACAGGCCCAGTGCAGTCTGAGCCAGGAACCTGCAGGTCCCGCCTGAGGCCGGGGCAAGACTGCCCCGTGCGAACCCCGCCGAGGCAGAAAGGCGCCCAGCCTCAGCCAAAGAGGGGCTGAGCGATGAGCCGCCTCCCTAGGTCCGGCCCCTTCGGCCTCCAAGCGGTCAGCGGGACCCAGCCAGTGCCACATGTGGCTTGGATGGAGAGAAGCTGATCGAGACACAGTGTGTCCCAATTGGTGCGTTTCTGTAACAAATGACCCCAAAACTCAGTGGCATAAAACAATCGTTTATTATTCTCATGAGTTCTGTAGGTCACTTAGAGAGGGACCAGTGGGTTCAGCTCTTCTCTGCTCCATGATGTCCAGGGCCTCAGGCAAAAGACGCAGATTATGAGGCTGGGATCATCTGAGGTGCTTTGCTCCATGTCTGGCACCTGGGCTGGGGGCTGGCACCGGGGGCTAATGGAGCATCTGTCTCTGTCTCTAAAACATGGCAGCTCTGGCTTTGGAACGGGCATGTTGAGAGGGACAGAGGCAGAGAGACGGGCAGGGACACAGACAGGGACAAGGTCAACAAGAAGAGCAGGTGGAAACGATGGCCTTTTCCCAGTCTGGCCTCAGAAGCCACACAGCAGGATGTCTGCCACATCCTAGTCATTAAAAGTGAGTCACGAAGGCCAGCTCACATGGAGGGGAGGGGATTGGATGCATACTTTTGTGGGAGGAGCATCAGAGTCCGTGGACATGTTTTACAGCCACCACGCAGAAGAGAGCCGAGAGTCACCCACAAGGCAGGAAAGGAGGGAGAGAAGAAAAGCTCCCGAGGAGACGCCCCACGAACACCGCCTGCTGTCGGACGCCTCGGTAAGAGACGTGGCTTACCAAGAATCGCCACCACGACGCTGAGAAACACAGACTGGATTTCTAGAAACCGAAAACAACGCAGCTATTTGCTGCTTACCTGAGGTGCACCAAACACAAAGACACTGCATGGTCGCAAAGGAAAGAGAGAGCTGTGCCAGGCGCCTGCCAGCGCTAAGCAGGTAAGTGCTGACCTGGTGGCAGTAACGCCTGACACACCACAGAACGAGGGGACTAAGAACGGGCGTCATCAATGAAAGAAGGAGCCACGAAAATAGCACTTCTCACATTCTTTCGACTGGGATCTGCAGCCGAAGTTCCCCAGAGTCCTACCTTCACCACGTGGGACGCTCTCTGGGCTCTGTCTCACTCTGTTCCATTGTGTTCCGCCCCTCCGTGTTTAAGAAAACGCGACCTTCTAAATCAGTTCCAAACCCACCATGATGTGTTACCACCTGTTTGAAAAACACTAACCAAGAAGCCACAGCAATGTGAACACGTATACGCCTGATAACCTGACCCTAAACACACACAGCACCCAGCCTCATCTGCAGACTCAGCGCGGCCCCGATGAGAGCCCCAGCTCGCTGCCCCGTGCGCACGGGCAGACTGAAGCCGAAGCTCACACGGAGAGGAGGCAAAGACCCGGCACGGCCAGCACGGCATCGAAGGAGGAGAGCTAAGTCGGGGCACGGACGCCACCGACTTCGGGACTGACGGGCAAGCCGCGGTGACCGAGACGCCGCGGTGCGGACGAAGGACAAGACACGCAGGTCGGCGGACAGCGCGGGGCGCCCAGAAACAGACCCCACAAACACAGCCAGCCCGGCTCCGACAGGCGCAAAGGCGACTCGGTGGAGCAGGGACGGGCTCCTCAACAAACGGGGCTGGGACGACTGGCGTCCACGTGCAAGGAAAGGAGTCCACACGCGGACCGCACGCCCGCCGCAGACGTGAACCCGAAACGCGCCGGGGAACCATGCGAAATGCAGAGCTACGAGACTCCCAGGAGATGACAGGAAAACTGCGACGACCCCGGGTCCGGCGAGGACTTCTCAGATGCAACACCACGAAAGAGAAAACTGATGAACTGAACTTAATGAAAATTAAGAACTTCAGCTCTACGAAAGACACTGTCTGGAGAACGAGAAGACAAGCCACAGACGGGAGAGAGACTTGCAAAAGACACATCTGATAAAAGACTGTTATCCAAACAAACAGAGGACTCTTAAAACCAGTAAGAAAACCAGCAACCTGATTAAAAGTGGGCAAACACCTGAGCACACCTCACCAAAGACGATCACACGATGGCGAATGAGCAGACGAGAGGACACCGCGCATCCGGTGTCACCGGGGAAAGGCAGCTTAGAACGGGGAGACACCAGCGCCCTCCTATCAGAACGGCCAGACGCAGGGCACTGACGCCAGCACACGCGGGAGGATGAGGGGCCACAGACACTCGCGCCACTGCCGGGGGACGCACGCGGAGCAGCCGCGGGGGGGACGGCCGGGCGGACCTTACAGAACCGGACGCGGCCCTACCGCGTGAGCTGACGGTCGCGCTCCTTGGCGTTCGCCTGAGGAGGTGACCACCCGTGTCCACACACAGACCTGCACGCGAGGTCTGCAGCAG
Source organism: Pteropus medius (assembly GCF_902729225.1). Taxonomy (NCBI): domain Eukaryota; kingdom Metazoa; phylum Chordata; class Mammalia; order Chiroptera; family Pteropodidae; genus Pteropus; species Pteropus medius. The sequence continues at coordinate 27,606,648 of NW_024342471.1, forward strand.
CTCACTCAGAGGCGCCAACATCTAGAAGCCCCGGGACGCCCCTCGGCAGGTGGACACAGGCTCTGTGCCCGTCCAGACGGCGGGATGTCGCCCAGCACTAGGAAGAAAGGAGCTGTCGCGTCACGAAGAGACACGGAGGGACCGTAAGCGCACGTCACTAGGGGAGAGAAGCTGATCTGAAAAGGCCACACACGGTGCGATTCCAGCTACGTGACACTGGGAAAGGCAAGACATGGGGACAGTAAAAGGATCGCTGGTCCCAGGGCTGGTGGGGGAGGACGGATGGACAGTGGGCACAGGGGACTTTGGGGGCAGCGAACACACTCGGTGTGACACCATGACGGTGGGTACGTGTCGTCACACATCTGTGCAGATCCATGGACTGTATGATACTGAGAAGGACCGTGACCTGACCTGGGGACTCTGGGTGACAATGACGTGTCAGTGTAGATTCACTGATGGAAACAAATGCACCATCTGGTGGGGAGGGTGACGGCGGGGCATCTGAGCGGGTGGAGCTTTGAGGGCGCAGCGACGTCTCTGTACTTTCCTTTCAATTTTGCTGGGAGCCTAAAGCACTCTAAAAAGAAAGGGAGATTGTCACTCACCTCCCTCGGAAACCACAGGGCCCGCTGACCAAAAATAAAGAAAGATACAGAAACGCCCAACAACACAATTCACGAGCTCGCTCAGACAGGCGGACGCAGACATGGGCTCGGCCAAGAGAACATACCTGTTCTCAGGTGCGCATGGCCACCTACCAGACCGGTGCGCCTCCGCGGCAGAGGTGACAGCACAGTCCGGGGGTCCGAGTGGAGGCGGCAAGGGCTGCAGGACGGCCTTCGGAAGGGACTGCCAGTTCAAGCCTCAGATCTGCCAGTTCAAGCCTCAGATCTGCCAGTTCAAGCCTCAGATCAGATCGCTGAGGCGTATGGAGACTACTTAGCAAGCGGCCTTGGCGGTCTGATGGCACTGGGCCTGGGGGGGACGCCCAGCTGAGACAGGAGGACAAGGCAGGCATGGCTGCAGGGCAGGGCTGGGGGCCACGGTGGGGAGGCCCAGGCCCAGCACCCTGCTTCCCCGCGAGCACCCACTGCATACCGACCGCGCGCCCTAACCCTCAGGTTCCCAGGTCTGCTACGCCCAGCGAGCGGCGGGGCAGGTGCCCAGAGCACACGCAGCAAGTGCTGGGGGCGCGTCCGACAGCCGCAGCCAGCCCCTGGGGGGCGCGGCCCTCTGTCCCCCGCGGGCTGTGCCAAGGGCACCCACGTCTTCCCACCCTCGTCAGCGGTTCTGGTGACCAGAGCAGCAGTGTCCGCGCGCATTCTGCAAATCCCGAGCACAGGAGTCCAGTCGGGAGGGGCCGCCGACCTGAGGCTGGAGTAAGCGGTGCGCCCGCCACTGGGCAGTTCTCAGACACCCTCTCCGGCCACATCCGCAACCCCGCCCCCGGGCTCAGCTCTGGACCTTTCTGTTTGGCTGTCCAGCCAGAGGCTGCCAGAACCAGGGCACAGCTGGCGCCCCCCACGCCGAGCCCGCAGTGTGGGTCGTGGCTTGGGAGGAGGAAATGTGTCCTGCCCCCACTGGTCCGCGTGCTGAAGGCAAGGGGCCCCCTCTGCAGCAAGTGAGGCGCCCGCCCACGCGCCCCACCCCCTGCATGGTCCACCCCTCCTGCAGGGTGTCCGCGGGCTTCTCAGAGTTTGGGGGCGCCGCTGCCCAAACTCGAGACCCCCCTCAGGCACGTTCCCTTGCACCTCTGACTACGGCAACCACCCTGCTCTGGCCTCGGGCCCACCCCTCCCTGCTGCCTGCTCTCCACGCATGGTCTCTCTTGGCCACCCAAGAGCTGACCCTGCCCACGGCACCCCCATGCTCTCTGCCCTGGGGAGGGCTGTGCCCCTCATCGATGCCCCACGACAACACACTCAGGCAGGAGCCTTGTGCCTTGGTCAGAGGAGGTGACATTCAACCGTGCCCACCGAGTGGATGTCCCCAGAGCAGGCACCAGCACCAGCCACTCCACAGCTGAAGATGCCACCCGGGCTGCAGGGCCCTCCTACCCGGCCCCGCCAAGAACACAGGCGAGGAGGCAGCCAGGCGTGGCTGGGGCTTTCCTCCTGAGCCACGAGGAGCCTCCACAGCATCTTTAGTGGGTGGTGTGGCAGTGTGGCGGGCGAGACACCTACGAACCCACAGGCGAACCCACAGCCTCTGCGGTCATCAGCCCCGAGGGTCAAGACGCTGTCAGTGCCCTATGTTGTCCGGCTTCCAGCTCAGGGCCGGAGAAAGGCAGATGTGCTCACTCCCAAAGCCAGCTGGACGCCCCTTCCCGAGAGCCGCGTGGGCCTGGGCCTGCCCTCGGCCCCGCCGCTTCCCCCGCCCCCACGGCAAGCCCCCGCTTGCCTTGTCAGGGTTGGAAGGGGGTGACCCTGGAGGTGGAGGACAGTGCAGGGGGCCTGGGCAGGGAGACCTGCAGGTCTGGGTACCAACTGGGGGTGGGGACACAGCACAGAGAGGGCGGGCCACCCCCGGCCAGACTTCCAGGGAGTTGGCCCACTTGCCGGTGCTGCCACCCTCCTGACAAGTGGCTCCATGTCCCTCTGTGGACCGGGGGTTGTCAGCCTGGCTACACAAATCTCCGGGCTCCTCGTACTCAGGCCACAGACCTCAGCAAGGGGCTCTCTCCAAGCTGCCACGTGGCCAGCTAAACCTGACCCCACTCAAGCACACACGGGGGGAAGGATGCACCCGCTGTCGTTGGGAGGACGGTTTTGTTGGGGACAGCAGATGGACCTTGGACCCCAGACCACACCTCCACCAGAGCCGGTGTCAGAGGGAGCGCGTGAGCCTGCACGACCTGCATCACGAGAAGCAGACCCGAATTATGAAAAACTGTTTATTTTAACTCCAAGTACTGAGCAGATATCTGTAAAACATACAAAGTAGAACTCAGATGCTCCCGCCTCCAGGCTGCCTCTGAGCACCGGTGAGAAAAAGCCACTCCATTCGCCTTCCCAGGACCAAGCGGCCCAGGACAGAGTGTTCTGCCCCCAGGGCTGGAGGGGGGGAGGCTCCGCCTGCAGAGCTGGCTGGGGTTTCCTGAAGCTGGTGGCCCGTCCCCGCACCCCGGGTCCCTGCTAGCACAGATGTCCAAAGCCGCCGGGCTGTGGGGCTGGGGGCAGTCCTGAAGCTGCACGAGGCTGTGTGTGTGGCTGAGTTTAACGCTCCCCCAGTGGCCCGTGGTCGGTGCACAGTGCAGCAGCTGGAAGGGCACGCACGGCATGCTGCGCCAAGGACAGCACGCGGCTTCCTGTGGGGAATGCGCTGGGGGGCCACGCCTTCGAGGCCACACTGCCGCACCGAACAGGACTCAGGACTTAGTCAAGATGCACTTAAAAAACGACACAACAGGAAAATAAACACCGCACTGAAACCAGCGGGCGTGACAACCACCACCGAAAAGGTAACAGAGAAAACAGACACCCTCAGCAGCTTGAAGTCGGGGCGAGGCCTGCTGAGCTGGGTCTGGGGCACTTGATGGACAGACGGACGGACGGAGCCCAGTGCCCTCCAAAGTGCGAGGGGGCCTCCCCCTGGGTCCTAAGCAGGCTGCAGGACAGGCGGGCCCTGGGACCCCGCAGCCTGCTGGAGACGCCCGGGATCTGCAGTCAGCCCGGCCTGGTCCTCCTCCAACTGCAGAAGCCTGGCTCGAGGTCAGCCCTGAGCGAGCAGGGGTCCCCGCCGTGACGACACTGCCCTGGAACGCCAGTGCAGCCCTGCCTCCACCGGGGGTCCTGGGGCCAGGCCGTCACGCTGTCACGTGGCCCCCCAGCAGCGTGGGCACAGGGGCCCTCGGCAGCCCGCGTCCGAGGGTGCATCCCCACCCTCCAGGCTTGTTCTGTTGATACCCCCGCCCAGGATGGGACAGAAGCCCAGGGCCACGCCCCCTGTGCGGCCCAAGAGGCTGGCTCAGTGCTGGGGGCTCCCAGCCCCAGCGACAGGGCCTCTAGCCCCCGTCACCATCACACAGGCTGTCGCAACAGCCGTTCTGTACAAAACACTCCGGAACCTGAGCAGACTCCAGAAGCCTAGGCACTCAGCATTGTTCGGATTGAAAATGCTATGATTTGACCCTTCCTACTGAACCACTCTGAACACGCCGCAGGCAGGGAGACAGGGAGCGCGTGCTGCAGGGGCCCCTGGGCCCCTCTGCTCAGGCGGGCACCCCCCGTCTGCACCCCAGGCCCCAGGCTGACCTGCCGCACCTGTCACAGCTGTTCTGGGGGTGGGGCGGCAGCGTGCCGGCCGTGCTACACCTACAGAAAACTGCGGGAAGAAACCAAATCCATAGGATCCATGGCTTTCCACACTTGGGGACAGTCCCCAAGACATGTGCTAGTGACGTGACCCCGCTGCGCAGGATGCTGTGGGCCCGCTCCCCGGCGCTGCTTCGCGCCCCCGGCTGCGCCGAGGCCTCTGCGAGCTCCCGCCTGGCTCCTGACCCGGCCCAACGTAAACAGTATCGGTAAGCAACAGGGGGAAAGTGTATTTCCCAAGAAAAAAGGGGGAGGAAGTTCGGAACTCGCAGGTCAGCGTCACAGGTTGCTGTCACCTTCGATCCCTTTCCTCTTCTGGTGGGTTTTGGCGGGTCCTCTCTTTGGTTCAGCAGCTGCGCTCCCTGCCCATGAGGGGCCTCACCTCCGCCAGCAGCTACTTGTGCTCACGGCCCTCTGCCATGGCGGCCACCTCAATGGTGGCCGAATGTTCCTCGGGTCCCGGGGCGGCCACGGCACTTTCCACGGCCCCCGTGGGCACTGTCACAATGGTGCTGCCCCCGGGTGACACCTGGGCCACGTTCTGCAGGGTGGGGCCCAGGCCTGGCAAGGTGAGCAGCTGCAGCGGGCTCACCACCTTGACCACAGTGCTGCCGTCCTGCATGGCGGCCGTGCTCAGCACCGTGAGGCTGGGCGCGTCTGGATGGATCTCCACCGTGCCTGGGAAGGCGGTGCCTGGTGACGCCAGCACCGTGTAGCCCCCAAGCAGTGGCGAGGCCGGGGAGCTGGCAGGAGTGGCCTGCGGAGGGCCCTTTCCCAGCATCGGGGAGGGCAGGGCGGACACCACTTTGCCGAGCGGCACGCCAGTCAGTGGGGAGACAGGCATGCCTGGGCTGAGGGTGAGCTGGGCGGACTGGCCGAGCATCTGGGAGGCGATGGCGGCCGGCCCGGACGTGGCCCTCGCGAGCCGGGGCCGCTTCACGGGGGGCGGCAAGGACACGGGGGTCAGCGTCATGAGCACGTTGCTGAGGTGCTGGGACTTGTGCTTCAGCTCCTTGGCCCGTCGGCGGTGCTCGTCACACTGCTGCTCCAGCGCTGCGGGGTGAGGCGCAGCGTCAGACCCCACCCGCCCGCCCAGAGGGGGCCGCCCCCACGGCGTGCGCCACCTCGAAGGCCCCGTCACTTCCCGACACCGATCGGCCACGTGGCAGGGAGGGGGGCTGCGTGACCCGTTAAGGTAAAAGCGGGTCACAGCAGCACCTGTCACCCGCCCGCCGCCGCCCGCCCTGCAGGGAGACACTGAGGGGCCACAGAAACGGGCTCGGGGCTCAGTCTCTGCTGCTTTCTCACGAGTGACTGCACTGAGTCTCAGAAACTCAGGACAGGCAGCTGTCAGGGCCACACGGTGGTCTGAGCGTCACTGCCCCTGCGGTCAGTGCTCAGCATCTGCCCATCCCGCCTCCACACAGGCTCTGCCTCTGCAGGTCTCAGAAAGAGCTGTCCACGCTGCAGGGACCAGGGACCTGGGCCCCACGCACCTGCCAGGTCGCGGGCGTATTGCTCTCGCGAGCGGTCCATCTGGCACTTGTGGCTGGCCAGCACCTTCTTCACCAGGTCCAGCATGCCAAAGTTCTGCACGACATTGTTGAGCAGGATGGCGTCTGAGGGGCGAGATGGCTGCGGTGAGGACGGCCAGGTCGCAGAATGTGCGAGGCCTGCTCCCCGCCAGCTTGGCCTCGCTGCCAGTGCCCAACCCACAGCCCGGGAGGGCTGGAGGGAGCAGGGCTCGCTGCCCACCCCTGCAGAAGCAGCTGGGCTCAGCCTGGAGCCACAGGGAGCAGGCTGCACCCTCTGGTCCTGAAGGAGCCAAGCACCCCGGCCCGGCAACAGCGGAAGAGGCCCCAAGGGCCTGTCTCACCTCGGAGCTGCAGGGGCGGGTCCTGGACCCTCTGCTGCAGGCCCTTCATGGTCTCCACTAGCTCCTGGTGGAACTCCTGGATGACCTCGTCCAGCAGGCCAGCATCCTTGAGCCCTCGCCAGAAGGCAAAGGTGTCATCTGTGGGAGGAGGGAGAGGCTCAGGGAGCAGGAAGTCCTGCCCGGCCCGCCACGGGCTTCTCACCACAGGGAGCAGAGAACTGCTGGGGGCCAGAGCTCGGGGGCCAGCAATGCCCCCGCCGAGCTGAGCCCGAGCAGGCCGGCGATCGGCCAGGCCGGACGAGCTCTTGCACTGCCCCTTCTTACACGAGGACCCGGCCAGGCCCCCGCCCAGGAGCAGCCCGCGAGAAAGCCCGCACCTCCAACAGTCGTGGTCCAGTCACTGGGGTCCTCGCACGTCTCGATGGTGATGGTTGCGGAAGACCCGTTCACTGCAACCGAGATACAGCGGTGAGCATCGCGGCCGGCTGGCCCGGGCCCTCCCCGGCACCGGTGCAGGCCTCCGTGGCCCCAGCCAGGACCAGCGCACGTGCTCGTCGTCCTGAACTGACTTAACCGATGGACCACAGGCATCTCAAACACGCACGAGGAAACTAACACAGCCCCGAGCCCAGCCCCCGGTTCCGAGTGCTCAGTGCTGCGCTCTGCTCGTCAGCTGGACGTCAGGGCCATGGGCCACCTTTCCACCTGGCTGGCACCCCACGTGCAAGAGCCTGGGGTCACTGCTGCTCACGGGGTCTGCGCCCTGGGTTTCTCCCCCTTCTCACATCTGTCTCGTCGACACTACTGTACGCCTCAGTGTCTGTTTCTAATCGTCTAAAGAGGTGGGACTTCAGAAAGGCATAAGCTGTCACTCAGGCTCCAGTGCCTGCAGCACACAATTGTGGATAAAGTGGCATCTGGCCATTTGTAGCTGTTTTTGATAGAGACCTGGCTTCACAGAGACCTGGCTGAAAAACAAGCCTTGTGACCGGGTGACGTCTGCATAAGCTTTTCAACCTTAGGGTGAAACTCTCGTTCACCGTCGTGCACGTCCGACAAAGACGTCGTGCTGGGGGTGCTGCCTGCCGGGAATAACTTGGGCCCCAAACAGCTGTTCTTCACAGTCTGGGCCCACACAGGTTATCTGACTGGCCACACAATAGGGCTCCGGCTGAAGAACCACCACCCAGAGAAGTCACAGTAAACAACAGACCTGTCCGCACCACGAAAAGACAGCGGAATCCAAGGGACTAAATCCTAGACCAGGCACCCCAGATTGACCTTTGTACGGCAGAGCAGAGCGCCTGGACCCAATCACCCGAGGAGGCCCCATCCTCACGAGAGCTCCGGCCCAGCGGGAGTGGGGTGCACGTCGGATGTGTCTGGGGGTGTTTTGCGGTGACCCAGCCCCTCCCCACACTGCCTGTGCCATCTGAGGAGCCTGGGACTCTGGTCCAGAAAGAAGCCGAAGGGCCCGGGCCCTACTCGCCTGGGTGACGAAAGCTGACAGGTCCAGCCTTCCGACCACCAGCACCTGTGTGCCCCTGGAGATTCTCGGAAAGCCTCCAAACTGACCGGCGTCAGCACTGCAGCCCGCCCGCCACTCAGGGTGCAGGGGGCACCTCCGGGCAGACGACGGGACCTCACTGCTGCCCCCAGCCTCCCTCTCCTTCCTTTAAGGACAGGCTGAGGTCCCTCGACTGGCCACCATCTGGTCAGCATCAAGGACAGTCCCTGGCTACACGACAGCATACGCAGACTGACCCTGGGCAGTGATAGCGTAGGGACGATGCCAGGGAAATCGCTAGAAATGCGACACCACGAAACCACGAGCAGGTGACGTGAGGAGAGATCCTGGGACCTAAGCTCACTCTGATTTCTGCATCCCGTGAGCTGTGGTGGCTCCTGAGATGCTCTGTCCTACTGTGATCAGTGATGTCAACATGGAAGAGCGTCACGATCGTGCCTGTCAGCACCCAAGTGGCAGGAACATGCAGGCCGAGCGGGTGCTGCGGGAGGGACAGGCTCCACCGGGGTGCGCCACGGGGGAGGACATGTGGGTGGGGATGGGGGGGCAGGTCCCTGCCAGTCAAAGCTGGCGGTGGGTATGGCGTTCAGTTAGCATCCCTCAATGCTCCCCCACATGGGAGCGCCCGCGTTTCACACTAAAAGTGGTTTCAGAACAAGCACTTGGGTCTCCCCGTCCAGGAACGCAGCAACTCAGCCCACCTTCCTTGCTGAGGAGCAAGGTGCTCTGGCACCGAGGGCCCAGAGCTGCAGGGCGCATCAAACCCCTGCCCGCCTGGCCCAGCCGGGGAGTGGGCTGGGGGCCCGGTGGGTGTGGCACATACCATCAGCCGTGGCGGGCGTGAGCGGGAGGAACTCGGCGGACGTGGGGCTGCTCAGGGACACACGGGCTCCTGAGAGGTCGATCTTGGTGCTGCGACAGGTATTGGAACAGACCTTGTCGTGCTGGTAGAAGTCCAGCTCCCCGGAGTCCATGATCTTCCTGTGTGGCAAGGACGGGGGCGTCACGTGCGCACGGCCACGGCCTCTGTGTGCACAACTGGACCCAGAAACGCCCCGCTCGCCCCCAGTAGCACATCCTCAGGCCCCCAGAGGGAGAGTGGGAGGGAGGCCTGAGCTCCCAGGAGGGGTGACGGAGGCTGTGTCCCCAGGAGGCTCCAGACAGGCCTCTCCAACAGCCTGGCACAGGCTGTCTCAGACCCTGTGGGGACACCTCAGTAGGCGTGCGGCTCTGACTGTGGGAAGCCAGGCCGCAGCCACCGGTGCAGGAGGGAGCGACGAGGCCCCGGGGGCAGATCCTGCTAACAAAGGCGTCAGAGGCAGCACACACCCAGAAACAGAGGCGACAAACCCGCCAGGAGGCCTGCACCTCTGCCTTCCCACCGCAAACGCCACCGGGAAGGGCTCAGAAGGCTCCACGCGTCCCCGCCTCCCTGGCTGGCCTCTCCCAGAGGAATGGCCTGTTGCCTTCCCACAGCTGTGCCACCTGGACACTTTCTAAATCTGAGGGCCCCGTTCATGGGCAGGTGTAGGAAGAAGCCGCAGGCACTGCGGGAGGGGACCGCCTACTCCTGAGGGAAGGCGGACGGCTGCCGGCTGGCGCCTGGCCCTGGGCGGCTGCCTCAGACCCAGGTGCTGGCCCACGAGGAGACTGAGCGGGGCCGCAGGCAGGCTCCAGGCGAGGGTGTCATCGTGGCAGCCGCAGGCACCCAAGGGTAGCAGGAGCTGCTGCTCCCCAGAAAGGGCGTGGAAGAGAGCAGCTCGCCTGCAGCGGAGCGCCTGACCCTGCTCACGGTCTCCGGAGGACAGCGGCAGGGGCACGGGGGGAGCATGCAGGGGGCGGGAGTGGCCCAAGGGGGGAGCCCCCACCAAATCAGGAGGGGCAGTCACCGGCAAAGCTGGAAGGTCACACATTCCTCAGCAGGGGCATAACACTTCCTGCTCCATAGGTGATGGGGGTCAGAGGCCCTCTGTGACAGGCCACCCCCGGAATGCCCAAGCAGCGGGCACCGGTCCCCATGCACAGCAGTGAGAGGCCGCCTGTAGCTGACTTCCCGGGATCCTGGATCTGCCACCTGGGCGTCCGTGGCTCCCACACGGTCCAGTCAGAGTTGGCAGGGAAGGAGGTCTGAGGACAAAGCGGGCCCTTCACCAAGAACCTGGCACTGATGAGGGCCAGTGGCGGGCGTGGGCCCTGCACAGCCGAGCCTAATCACAGACGAGACAGGCTAGGGTCCAGACCGAGACTGCTGGAAACTCAGCGGAACGCTAAGCCGAGGAGACGGGACCCTCGCCATGAGACCAGCCATGCCAGAGAGGCCAGTGTCCGGGCAGCTGGCCAGATGGACACGCGCTGCGGGCCAAAAGAAGTGGGCTCTTGACCCACACGCCTGGGCCTGGGGACGGTGGTGGGAGGTGCGGGTGCACGCCCGGGGGCGGGACACTGCCCGCGGCGACCTGGGGGCTCTGCCGTGAGGGCACAGTGAGGTGGCCGGAGGCTGCACCAGCAGTGGGGCCCAACAGCAGCCTGGCCGCCTGCCTGCTGTGCACACTGCACCCCACCGTCACCATCTCACTGTGACTATCGCAAGTGCCTCCTGCTGAGAACTGGTGAAAATCGAAACGAGACAACAGAAGCTCCTACACTCGGGGGGGCGGGCGGCACACGATGGCAGGGGTGTGGGCAGTGCAGCCTGGGATGGTGGCAGCTCCCCCCATGTTCCAACGTGCCTCCTCTCCAAGACCTCACCTGTGCAGCCCTGCCCGCCGCCGCCGCCCACCTGAGCATGATGCCGTTCATGCGGATGGCCCTCTTCCAGTCCTTCAGGGTGGACTTGCCGGCCAGGTGCACGAACTCCTTTGGGCTGATGACGTGCTGGTCGTACTGCAGGAAGCACAGCGGGCTGGGTCAGGACGCAGACGCCCACAGCCTCTGCGCCCACCTGAACTTTGTCCGAGCCCACCCGGGAAGGGGCGCAGGACAGAGCGGGGCACCTGCACGGTGCCGCGGGGTCGCTCCCAATGCGACACCTAGGCTTCAGCCAGCAGATCTGGTAGAAGAGGGAATGGCCTGCACCGGGGCCGGGTGAGGGGGGCGGGAAGCTGGCTTCTGGTGTCAGCAGCAGGTGGCCAGCACTGCCCCCGAGGCCAGGGAGGGAGCTGAGCAGGCAGCTGTCCCTCCAGGCACACGCCCAGGGCCCAGGGAGAACGAGGGGCCCCACCACTCAGAAGGATGTGGCACTCTCTCTCAAGTGGAACTCGGCAGATGTTAGGTGTGACTTCCTCCACAGCACGTTACAGAAAAATAACACAAGATGTGGCACGGAGGATCTGAGTGTCCCCTTTGCCACCCGTCCCACTCCTAACACCACCCTTCGGTGCAGGAGCGCTCGGCAAATGTCATTTCCAAGTCAGGGACCGGCCCTCTGTGCTCAGAGGTTCTCCACTGCCGGAGCTCAGATGGCCTGAGAAGGGGATGAGTCCTATTCCATCTTCATAGACCAGCAGTTATTGGAACCAAAGAACCAAAGGAAACTGCGTTTGCCCAGAAATCACTGCGTGAGCCCGGGATTCGGCAGAGACAGAGGGAAGCATTCCCGGGGGCCTGCATGGCCATGGGCCCCCACTCCCTGCCGTCACTGTCAGGTCTAACGGGCACCTCGGGCCTGTGCCTGTCGGATGTGGTCGGCCGTGGCACACACAACCTGGGGACTCCTGAGGGTGGCAGCACTGTCCCTAACTCCCGGAGCACGTACCTTCTTCTCCCTGAGTCCGAGGGCTGAGGGGGTCACAGCCCGGCAGGCGGAGTCAGAGCCTCTCCGCCTCCTACCAGCAGGAAGTTCTCGGCGGGCCTGCCTCTGCACCCTCGGATCTGCACACCTGACCCGCCCCGGCCGCCACCTGACAGTCCACCCTCCCCGAGTGCTGTCATCCTTGCTTCTTGCCTTCACTTGGTTGCTCTCCCCATGCCCGATTTCCTTCTCCCAGCCAGGAAGCTGCATCTACCCTTATGGGGGACACCGCGTGCCCGGGGCTGAGTCCAGAGCTGTGTGGTCTCACTCGGACCTCTCCCAGCCATGCGGCCACGCACTTGACCCTTTCTAGAATCTCGCTGAGACGTGACATTGTCACATTCCAGCTTCCTCTACTCTTCACGCCTTCCTCCACCTAGACTCCTGCCTGGATCGCCTTCCCTCTCTGCCCGAAACACTGTTCTCACGATATCCCTCAGGATGACTTGCTGGTGGCAAACGCAGTTGTGTCTGAAAACGTCTTCACGTCTCCCCAGTTTTCAAAGCTGACCTCCCCGTCGCAGGTGTTCCCGCACAAGACACAGACCCAGGGGCCACAGGGCACCGCTGCCGGTCCCCACCCCAGTGCTGGCCGCTCCCGGTTACTCACAAGGTCTTTCCCCCCACTCTGCTCATCTGTGGTGTCACCTATGATAAACCCTGTGTCTCCGGGTTCTGCTATCATTTCAAACCTACAGGACAAGTGCAAGAACAGCACAAAGTGCTCGACGCCCCCGGCGCCCACGTCCGGCCCTCGCGTCCTCCTCCACTGTGAGCCCGCACCTATCCCTCGCTGAGCTGTTGAGGCGAAGTGCGGGCATCAGGCCCTGGCCCTCAGCACGGCAGGTCCTTGAATAACGTCCTCACTGTGGCACTGACGGGAAGTTGGCTCCCGTGAGGGCCGCTGTCTGTGCGGAGCCTGCATTTCTCCCGCGTCCGTGGGTTCCCTCCGCCCACCACGGATGTGCCTGTTCAGTGAATCGGCGTGTGGGTGGCCCCACAGTGGACAGACGTCCTGTCCAGGGTGGGTCGCCCTGCGCCCTGAGCTGCCAGGATGGGCTCTGGCCACACATGACCCAGAACCTGGTCAGCAGGTAAGAAAACAGTGATCTGACTTGTTTCCCCAACGTGTGTAGCGCTCGCCGGGGCCCAGCGTCTGCATCAGAAGCGTCTGTGTCTTAGGAAGTCAGTGGTGTCTGGTGACCAGAAATGCACCACAGGAAGTGAGCACCCGTTCAAGGCAATCAGCATCGTGCGCCGCTTCCCTGAGCCAGTCCCTAGCCCGCTGTTGCCGAGGCTACGGGTGGACTCTCTGCGCTTCCTCCCTGTCTCCTGAGAACAAGTTTCTCTTACGTGCCCAGGACGACTCTCGACAACCGGAAACGATCCACGTGTTGTCTGACCCGGAGGCAATACTCAGGCTCCCGTGTCAACAACCGTGTTCCCAGATACGGATGTAGCCCAGATGGTGCTGCGCCCGCCGTCCGTCCCCACGCCCTGGAACCAGACCGGCTCTAGCCACCCGTCGTCCTAAGCGCAACGTTTCTGGCCAATTCTGCTGTGGACCGTCCCTCAGAGTTTGCTGTTTCCTCTCGAGGACGACTGGAACGCCTCCCACGCGATCGGGAGACGGCGACGGCCCGTGCCGACACTGCCGCCCAAGCGGGGCCGTCCACCAACTTCCCACTGCGCTCCCTGGTTTCCTCGTGATCACCAGGGGACTCGGGGGCCAGGCGGGCACCGGGCCCATCGCTCCGTGTCTGCGCACCAGCTTTCTCACATGGCAGCTACAGGTGGAAGCGACACAAACGTGCCGCCACGACGTGGCCTCGCAGACCCTGATCCCACGTGAGTCACAACCCAGACTGCCGCTCAGCACCTGACGTCTGGCTGTCCCTTCTGTCCCTTCTGGAGCGGCGGAAGGCCCGGGGCTTCCGGGGCGCGGCGGTCTGGGCGCAGGCTGGGCCCCCAGGCCTGGGCCGCCTCTCCTCCACCACAGAAGCCCCAGCGCAGGCTCTCGCAGCCGGAACACACACCTCGCGGCGCTTCCGTTTTGCCTCTATCTGGGGTCCTCTTCTGGACTATTTCTCTGCCTCTATCTCCCCACCCGCTACCCCTTCCTCCCCGGTGCCTAACGTGTGAAGCCTGTCCGCTAACGGTTCAATTTTAATCGTTTTTTCACTTGTAGCTTGTTTTTTCTAAATCTGCTTATGCTTTACTCACATTCGATCCTCTTTTTTACTTCTTGAAGTAAATTAAAGTCGATGATTTTACACTCTGCGGCTCCGAGTGCCCCCGCCTGAGGCATCCGGGTCTGTCTGTGCTGTCGGTTTGTGTGCGCACACTCAGGTGCTTTGCATCCTTGCGTGCTCAGGGGTCTGTTTTGCTATGAACTGCTTCCACTTGGGGACTCTGCAGAGATTATCTGAACCTCCGACAAGAGCTTTTTGTCTGCCTGTCAGACTCTTCGGGGCCACCATCCAGCCACCACCTATAGCTAAGCTCTCGGCTTAAGGTTCAGGCCGCACAGGCCACACGGAACCCTTCGAGGGGCCCCCTGAACTGCGTGCTAAGCTGTAGGCGTGAGTTCCCTCGTCTGGGGGCAGAGCGGGGCTGGGAGCAGCGTGACTGGTGGTTCACCTGAACACCAGGAGAAGAGAACTTCGTGAGCAACAGCGTTCCCGGGGACAGTCCCTGCTCCCGACACAGCTCAGGGGCAGCTTGGGCTTCACCTCGACCTCAGCCCACAAGGCGGGGAAACCTGGCATCGGACCGAGGCTGTGCCAGCAAACCCCTCCAGACGCCACCTGCACTTGGGCTCTGGGCCTATTTCTTCCTTTTCACCAGCTTAAGAAGCATCTGGAAGATGCTTTATGAAATACTTTCACCGGCATTTGGGGCTGTTTTTGGCACAAGATGAATCTGACCTACCACGTTGCCGTTCACCTCGTTCCAGGCGGAGGACCGCGTCTTCCCAAAGCAAACCTCTCACCCAGCTTCCTGCCCAGCGGTCACCGTCCGTGACGTGAGCAGAGCTCTCGCCCAGCCTCGCCCGCAGCGACAGCCCTGTCCAGCCTTGGAGGCCCCTTCTCTGCTCTCCCGAGCGCACGGTTCCTGCCTGCTGACTGCGGGGTGGGCAGCCAGCCCATGAGGCGCCCCGCAGCCCTGCACGTGGCGCCCGGCCCTCACCTGAACACACTTCACGTTGATGCCGGGGCACACGAACTTCCTCCAGATCAGGTTGGCTCTGCTGTCTCCGCAGGTGATGGGGTACACGATCTCAGCCTCCAGGTTCTCCTCCTCTTCAGCCATCTTCACTTCTCACAGGCGTATTGGCAGGAGAAGGGTTAAAACAGAAAATCAGTGACGACCTCTCCAGAGCACTTCCCGCGAGAGCCCGAAGGACCACCGGCCTGGACGCTGGGATTAAGGGCCAGGTAGGACCAAGACGGGACCAAGGCGAGCAGCGAGCCGCAGCGCTGCCAGTCAGAGTCCAGGGGACCCCCACGACCAGTCTAACAGAGTGACACCGGCATGATTACGTGACACTGGGGGTCGACTTAAGGACATAAACTCAAACTTTACTTGGAATAACCGGAGCAGCTCATTCATAACGTTCTGAAGAATTCTGAGACCTTTAACGTGAAAGGTCACACAGAATTTTCACCACCATCCACTGACAGTCGAGGTACGTCGGGCTGTAAAACTGGGGCTCCACTCCCCGCCCCCCACCATAGGCGGGGCTGGGCCGCTACACCCGCCCAGGAGGATCCCGGAGCCTGACCCCGCCGCTGGGCCACGGGTGTCTCCAGATCAGAAGGCAGTCCCCTTGGGCCAAGCGCACGTGGAGCCGCCGGTGGGCGCCCTACCTAGCACGGCCTCCTTGAGCTGCGAGGACGCTGTGAAGGCAGCAGCCGCAGCGGCCGCCGCGTTCTCTGTCTCCATGTTGTCTTCACTCAGGTCGCCCCTGGAAGAGCGGGGGGGTAGGGGAGACACTGACGGGCTGGGGACAGCAGGCCTCGCGCATTCTGCCGCCAGCGGCCATGCCAGTCGGGGGGCCGTGCACTGACGGTCACTGCAGCCAGCCGGCGTTTCTCCAGGTGGCCCGCCAGCTCACGGCTGCATCTCAGGCGCACAGCAGCAGCGGCTCGCGACTCCGGCATGGCGCTCGTGTGGAGGCACCCAACGCCAAAGCCCACCCCGCTTTCTCGGGAAAGTTCTTTGTTTCGACTTCAAACAGTTACAGAAACTACCAAGAAACGTAAAATATTAGAAAAAAGGAAAAAAGAATCACCCATGGCCTAACCTCGTCTCACACCGAAATAAGTTACGAATGTAAATGTGAAAGGCAAAAACGCAGAAGTGTTAAAAGGAAAAACAGGACAGTTTTTTTTTTTTAAAACGTTTTTCTTCCAAGATTTTTTTTAATTGAGGTGCTCCCCGCGAGTACCCACCTGGCACTACACACTATTGTTGACCGTGCACCCCATGCTGTGCTCTACGCCCTGAGATTGTGTTCTAGCTACTAATTTGTACTTCTTCATCCCTTCACCAAAAAGGACAACTTTAAAAATAGTTTCAAAGTGGTGAAAGGTTTTCTTATAAGATACAAAACCTAGATATAAAAGACGATAAACTTGCCTTAGAAAAAAATAAAACCTTCTGTGCAGAGGGAAAAACCCTCATACACAATTCTTTGTAAAGAGACCTGGGCGGACTGTACACCACACAGGAAGGCAACAGCTCGCTTCCTGATGTGACACAAAGGGCCCCCAAGGACCCACGTGACGGCCCAGAGGCCCACGGGAAACTCAGGCCAGGCTGCGGCCAACTCACCTTCACCAGCGCTGTCTGCGGAAAGCCGCGTGATGCGGCGAGGGTGGTCTGTCCTCAGCCCAGCACGCACAGCCCTTCGAGCCAGGCACCCCCTCCAGCAGCTAACTGCACAGAGCACAGCCGCGTGCAGCCACGTGCAGGGCGGTCTGGAATGCGGGGTGCTGGGCCAGGCAGGGTCCGGGTGGGGGTCCCCAGGTGAGCTCGCCTCCTGACCCGAGAGCCCAACACTGTCAGGAATGGCTCGTGGCGTCCACCCCCTCCCTCAGTAAATACTCGAGGCCCTCCAGGAACCAGCCTGGGGACGAGGACCCAGTCCCGACTGGGAGGAGCAGGCACACTCCTCCGTCACCTGGGCCGTCACCCGTCCTGGGACACCGAGCCGGGAAACACTGAGCAAGAGTCGGCGCGGAAGGCGTGCGGGAACCCCCGCAGCACGGGGGTGCAAGGGCGGAGGGCAGCTGGAGGGACAGGAAGCCTCGGATGCTGAGCCAGCAGCCAGGGGGTCGGCTCTGTTGGAGAGACCACTGGGTGGTGTGGCGGGGGCTCGGCCAGGACAGGAGACGGCTGAGACTGCGGGCGAGAGGCTTCCGAGTGGGACCCTCGGTGGCCAAGGGCACGGTGGGCTCATAACAGGCTTGGAGCAGTTGTGGGCTGCAGCTGGTGCCTGACCGGGGGACTCTGAGGCACAATTCACCTGTGGAAGGCTCAGACCCCAGCAGCAGCAGGGGAAGGCCACCGGGGCACCCTGAGGTCCGTTTAGTCCCTGCCCCCATGGACAGCCACCGTCCCAACTCCTAGCACCACAGAGCCGTGTCCAGCCTCTGAACTTCCTGCAGACAGCCCCAGGGGTCTGGCCCTCGCTCAGCAGGTCTGTGAGGCCCACTCCATGGTGACACCATCGCTCGGTCCCTCTCAGCAGGTGTCTGTCCCAGTGGGCCTGCCACGCAGGGAGCTCAGGGCTGGGCCCAGGCGTGGGGTTATGGTGAAGCCCAGGTTGCACAGGGGACCCAGGAAGAGGAGGGACCCAGGCAAGGCGACGTGAGCCTGCCTGAGCCTGAGGGCCGGCACCCAAGCAGCAGCGGGGACGGCAAGGCTCAGGGGAGAGGCTGCCCCGGCAACAGTGTGCCAGGTGCACTGGCTATGGGACACCGGGACCTGCTGGGCCCCTGGGGAGCATCCCGAGGGCTGGCGGGTAGGGGCAGAAGCAGCAGCAAACGCGAAGGCTCGGAGGGAGGGTCAGGGTGGAGGAGCCCACAGAGAAGACAGCGGGGCACCCAACAGGGACGCCTGGGGCGCCGGGTCTGAGGCTTTTCCCCTCCCCCTCCCCCCACAGGGCCGTACCTGCACTGTGCCCCCAGGCCATCTGTCCCAACCAGCCTCCTGCCCTGGGTGGAGGTCAGGACGCTGCCCTGGCACAGCGCCCCCTCCACGTCCCCAAGGCCTTTCTCGCCTCCAAGCGGCTCAGAAATGAGCACTGGCCAGAAACACCAGGGGCAGACACGAGGGCACACGACGGCCACTTCCCTAAGGCACACGTTGGTGGGACTGCTGGCCACCCACAAAACACCACTCCTCCGTCCCCAGCCGCCGGCGTGCCCATTGCCACGGCAGCATGCTGGGCGCAGGCAGCCCAGGGGCTTCGGACCAGGGCCGCCCCAGACATCCGGCCAGAGGCTGCGCCCACAGTCTCTTCTTAAGCGTGCAGCGAGGGGAGCTCTCGGCCCCCAGCAGGCAGGGAGACAGCAGAACTGCCCACGGGGGGCCTCCAGGTCGTGGACAAGGAGCCTGCGCCAGCAGCCCGCTGCATGTCTCCTTTCCCTTGGACCTGGTCCGTGACCGCGGCACGCAGCCAGGCCCCCGGAGCCAGCCTTGCTGCCCCACACCTGCTGTGGATGCTTCTGCCATAGAGACACCAGGCAAGTGTCCCGGGAGGTGGGAGGCACATACAAAGCACCCGCGGCCACCCTAGCTCGTGCCCTAGGCAGCCTGGCGAGGGCCCGCAGACCGCCTGCTGGGCTAGCCCACGAGTCCGAGGCGGGCCAAGCACATGTTGCTCGGGGCTCTCAGTTCAAGGTGGTTAAAAGCAAGTGTCACTGCCATAAAAGCTCCGGAAGCAAGCGTGCTACCACATCGTCCTGGGAGGCGGCCAGGCGCCGGTCAGCAGGGCAGCTGGAGCGGCAGCAGCTGTCACAGGCAGGAAAAGGGACCCTGGCTGTGCGGGGAAGAACCACCAGCCCGAGTGTAAGCCAGGGCTACAGAGAAGGGGAAAGCCCGGGACCTAGGGCTTCCTCAGGGCTCAGGCAGAAAGCAGAAGGTGTCCCCTGGCTTGGCGAGGGGCAGGCGCTGACGGGCGAGGAGAGGGAGACCGCCACCCCGTGGTGTGCAGAGCTATAGGGAGCATGAGAGTCAAACTGGTCTGTGCCTAGTCCCTCCGGGCAAAAGATTTTCAAGATAAGAAACGGCCTCAGGATAAAAACCAAATCAAGATCCTCAGGTTTCAGGCCAGCCTGGCCAACGCACTGAGCCCCCAGGGTGCAGCCCTGTAGCAGCCTGTGCCCGGAGCAGAGAGGGGCCCCCCAAAGCGCTGTGATGACAAAGGTGCAGGTTGCTAACCAGGGCATCTCATCTGAGTGACTGGAGGGGAGCGGTGGGGGCGGCAAAGGCTCTGGCCCAATGTTCCATGAGCCTTGGAGCTTTCTGCGTCTGCGCCGTGTCTAACAAGCTCTAAAGAAAGAAGCGCTCGCACGTCACGTGCACACAGGACGACCGGAAGGGTCTCTGCGCAGGGATCAGCTGTAATAGCTTCTGCGTACTAGGGATACAGTCTGCTTTTAGTTTCTAATCTTCCATCACTTACATTCTGTAATAACAGATCCTCGTTTTCAACTTTAAAAAACCTTCTGTAAACTTTCCAGCAAAATGGCAAATTAAGTGTGGGATGATGTGACAACTGACCCAATGGATGCCCCAAGCCCCTGAACCCAGAGACCTGGGAGCACCAGGTGCCTCTGGAACAGGTGTGAGAGGGGTCAGAAGACTTGGCTGAAAGCTGGGAGTGAGCAGCTCCCCCCAGATGCCCCGCCCTGCTCATGCAGTCCCTGTCCCCAGCCCCGCCCCACAGAGGAAAAGCTGCCCTGCCCACAGGACCCCGAGCACAGCTGCGGCAGGCAGTGTCCTCACGGGGAGGGGCACAGACAGCCCAAGCCTGCTGGACAACGAGACACGTCCTGCCCAGGCCCAGCTCCCAAGACACCAACAGCAGGAGCTTGCCCTCCGGGAAAGGGTGGGAGCCAGGCTGTGGGCTGAACTGGCCCCAGTACACCGAAACCCGGATCCCCAGTGTGACTGCACCTGCAGATGGGGTCGCTAGCAGAGCAGGGTGAAATGAGGTCATGAGGACAGGCCCCGCTCTGGCAAGACTGTGGCCTTAAAAGACGAGGATGAGAGCTCGCTCTCCCCGCCAAGTGAGGACCCGGAGGGGTGGTGGCCCCTGCCAGCCCAGAAGTGCTCACTAGGACCCAGCCTGGCAGACCCTGGCCCCGACTCCAGCCAGAACTGTGAGAAATCAAGTATGTCCAGTGAAAGCCGCCCGCCTGTGGCACGCTACGGCAGCCCACATCAACAAGACAGGTGTCTTCCGGGGTCTGGCCGGCCCAGACAGACCCCGTGACACTGACAGGGCTGAGTCGGTCACCCCGCAGGGACCCCCACCCTGCCGGCCGGGCCCACGGGGCCGGAGTGCCTCACGGCAGTGGCAGCATGGGAGCCCCTCGCAGCGCCCAGGGCACCAGGTGGGCGCAGTCTGTGCATGGCAGGCCAGCCCCAGCCCACGGGCGTCAGAGGGCACTGCGGAGCATGTGGGCGGGGGACGCTGGTGTCAGTGTCTGGAACCCTGGCCACAGAGGCACACATACGAGGCTCAGAGAAGAACCGAGCTAGGAAAATCCAATTAGAAGGTGCTGCGTGTCCCCAGCTCGGTCATGTGCCGTCAGTGAAGCAGGTGACGAAACCAGAAACTGAACAAAGAGCCCACATCCTGCACGCTGCCTGCAGGCGGGCGGGTGGAGCACGGCCCAGAGCAGAGCATGGCACGGTAGTGAGGACAAGTCCCCAGGCCGGGCACGCCACGTGGCAGCTGCCAGCAGGCTGTGCAAAGCACTGAGAACCCAGGGTCCTGTGGGCCAGGCCCTGGTCAAGCACCTTCCTCCAAAGTCCTATCGAGACAGGGAAAAGGCCGCAGCTCAGCTCTGCAGAGGCGACAAGCGGAGGTCATTCTGAACAGGCCACCCAGATGACTGAGCAAAGACACCCGGCAGGGAGGCCTGCCCCAGCCACCGCCCCCCCGGGCAGTCCTTCCTGAGAGCACAGAGGCGGCAGGCAGTGCAGGGCGGGGCCGCTCTGCCACCACACGGCAGGCCCGTCTATGGAGATGGCAAGAGGGGGCCAGCAGTGAGCTCGAGTGCCAGCTGCCAACTGAGAGTCTACTTGGCCGTCCCCACGAGCCGTGTCGCATCACTGGCTCTTCGACTCCATGTGAAAACACAGTCCCAACCGTCTGTGCCCACATCTGACCAGAAGAGAAACCACCAGGTACTTCCGGCAGCGGACTGCGGTGACGCGGGGACAAGGGCAGACGAGCCTTTGCTGCGATGCCCCACCTGCTCCACCTGCTCCCTGGAGTCCGCGTGCAGGAAGGGTAACCGAGACGCGCCTGAAGCCCCCACGCGGCCCGCCGCCTGCCAGGCCCGGCCCCGAGGGCAGAGCCCACCCTCACCCGTGAGCAGCCAGGTTGGTGGTCACCAGCACCGTCTTCACCTCCTCCACACCGCTGCCGTCCACCGCGGTGTCAGGCGTCGTCACCACCACCACCTCCTCCATGTGCACACTCACGTCCGGGGTCGCCATGCTTCAGCGGAAGAGGACGCCCAGGACGAAGAGCGTCACTCCACGAGGGTTCCAAGTCCTGGAGGGCACAACAAGGCAGAGCACAGGGTTAAAGTAGGTGCTCACGTCTGCACAGCATCTTTAAGTATCGCCAAAGATCCGTCCTTCGGTCCCAGCACACGAAATGACAGCAGAAGGGCTGTGCCCAGGAGGCTGCTCTGGCAAGGACGTGGTGAGCACTACCATCGTCCCGCTGCAAGAGCTAAGGTCCCCGAGGAACCAGGCGCCTGAGACCTCAGTGGCCACGGCAGGGGCATGGAAGGAGGCCAGAGTCCCAGCAGACCCCCTGCAGCTGGGTTTCCCTTGTCACTCGTCCCTCTGTGTCCCCTGGCCAGAACTGAGAAGCAGCCGCATCCCAGAGCTGTGCACAGGAAGCGCTCGTAAACAAATCCTGCCCCTGGTCTGGGGAAACGGAGGGAAACCCACACAGCCACTCCGGGAAAAGCATCTGGACGTTTCTCAGAAAGTTATACGCTTATTGTGGGCTCCAACTATCCCACTCCTAAGTATTTGCCCAAGAGAAACGGAAACATGTTTACTCAAAACACCTGCACACACATTTAAACGACAGCTTTATTTTCAATTGTCAAAAACTGGAAACAATGCAAAAGACATTCGGCGGATGAACAGACAAGCAAAATATGGTCCATCCATAGGACAGAGTACAACTCAGAGATTCAAAAAACACCTGGGTGAACGTCCAGGGAACCGTGCCGAGAGCATCCATTTATACGAGGTTTTGCAAAAGACGAACCACAGTGATGGAGAAAAGTCAGCGGCTGCCGGGGCGGGAGAAGGGTGTACCCGAGAAAGGCGACCGGGGTGGGCGGGGCGGGCCCGTTCTGTGTGCTGATTGTGGAGCAGGCACGCAAATGTACACATGTTAAAACTCAAACAACTGTACACCAAAAAAAACACGAGAGTTTATTTTACCTTTTGCAAATCTTTTTTAAAAATTAAATTGGCACCAAAAGAAAAAAAACAAAACACGCCACTGCACTCTCACAGAAGTGGTCGGTTAGTGTTCCGATGAGGGCTCCAAGACTGCTTGCCAGGGTATGGGGACAGTCCCTTCACAAGCGGTGCTGGGAAATGCGTGTCCACGTGTAAAACAACACAGCTGGCTTCTTACCTCACACCACATACAAACATCAACAGAAAATGATCGCAGACCTAAACGTGAGAGCCAGTACTGTAAAACTCTAAGAGGAGAAAATCTTCATGACCTTGGACTAGACAATGATTTCTTCGCCATCCCACAAAAAACAGAGGCAACGAAAGAAAAAATAGATGAATGAGACTCCATTAAAATCAAAGACTACTGTGCATCAAAGGACACTCTCAAGGGAGTGAAAAGGCAACCTTCACAGTGGAAGAAAATATGTGCAAAGCGTCTGCCTGGTAAGACATAAACATCCAGAATATAAAAAGAACTCTTATAACTCAACAACAAAAAAAGACCCAATTTAAAACATGGGCAAAGGACATAGAATAGACAGTTCTCCAAAGAAGACATACAAATAGCCAATAAGCCCACGAGAAGATTCTCAACATCGCTGATCATTAGAGAAATGCAAATTAAAACTGTGAGATACCACTTCACACCCATGCAGAGGGTTAAAAAAAAAAAACACAAAAAAACAGAAAATAAGTGTTATCCAGACGTGGAGAAACTAGGACACTGTGTGCTGCTGGCAGACAAGTTAAACGGAGCAGCACTGTGGGAAGCGGCTGGGGCCCCTCAGAGAAGCCAACACGGACACCCCGCAGGACCTGGCGACCCACCTCTAGGAGTACATGGCCACAAGGCGTGAGAGCAGGACCAGCACAGATCCGCACAGCCACGCGACGCTGTCCACACAGACGAGAGCAAGCGGCTGCACACAATGCACCTCCACGCACGACGGAGGGTCATTCAGTCTTCGAAAGGAAGGGATGCCAACCCATGCTGCAGCACAGACGGACCTGGAGACCAGTACGCTCAATAAAATAAGGCAGACGTAAAGGGACAGATACTGTATGGTCCCACATGTGCGAATAACGGGAACACGAACAGTCCGATTCTGCAGACAGGAAGGAGAACAGAGGCGACCAGGGCCATGGAGGGAGTGGCGAGTGCGTGTTTGATGGGGACGAGGGTCAGTCCAGGAGACAGGAAGGCTCAGAGGATGGCGGTGGCTACACAGCATCTGCACAGCATCGTGAATGTGCGGAGCGGCACTGAGCCACACACCTCAAGATAAAATGGTAAACTTTATGTTATGTATATTTTGCCACAATTAAAGAAAAAACTGTTTTAATGCTATTAGCAGAGAATGACTAATTAGGACTAGATACAGACTAGAAAGTAGAGAAGATAAAAACTTGCTAACAAAGAAACATTTTCAGAACTTCGTTTTTATCATACTTATCAGTGTGCAAATGACGTCAGCTGCCCAGCACTGGAGGGAACAGTGAGATGTCCAAGGCAGGGCGGGGCCCCCCCAGAGGGAGGGAGCCCAGACCGTACTCGACGGGGGTGGAAGCTGTGCAGGCATCCACCCCCCACCCCGGCGCCCAGCATCTTCACAGTAACCAGCCTTCCGAGCCACACTGACCAGCCCCGATTCAGGGAACAACTACGAAGCGCGGCCTCCGGGGCGGAATCCCCGCCAGCTCGCACTCCACACTCCAGCCACCTCACATAGCACCCGAACTCTGCAGCAACCGCTGCTGGAGGGAGACAAGGCCAAGGACCCCGCGGCCAAGACTCAGTAGAACCTGTGGGCCGGCTCCTTCCTAGCTCGAAATGGGTCCCCAGACAACCCCTGGAGAAAGGGCCACAGGCAAGACAAATGGGAGACGAGAAAGGGCCATGATGTCCCTGGCCACTCATCGAAAATGACAGCACTCTTATCATTTACCCTTGACCCAGAAATGCAAGGGACCAAGAGACACGGGTGAGCTGAAGAGGGGATGGTGGTTAAACACGGCTAGGAAAGCAGGAATGCGTGCTTGCCAAGGAAGAGGCGAGGAGAACGCAGAAGAGACCGGCAGCCCCTGGTGTCCCTGTGGGAGCAGTGAGGGCCCTGCCGCCCACGGGGAGGGCCTGGGGAGACGCGGACGGGCCTGGGCGTGGAGGGCCGGGGACAGCTGGGGTCAGGACGCTCGGCCAGGAAACGCGCAGCAAGCTCAGCACGGAGAACTCGGGCCAGGTGCCGCACACCAGACGGGAGAGCTGCGCCTGGACGCGAGGGACAAGAACGCCGTCCCCCTGCCTTCGGAGGACATGGGGGACGAGTGAGGGGGGAAAAGCAGTGGAGAAGAGCAGGGGAAACTCAGATTTAAAAACCTCGGTGCTGGAGGCCCAACAAATAAAAACATCTCTAGGATGTGGTTCCAGAGTGGAGCGGTGAGCACGTCTGCTTCACACGCAGAAGGTCCGGGGTTCGCGCCCCAGCAGAGCCACAGTCCATAGTCTACGGCCAAGCCACCCTGAACGAGTCCGATCCCTTCTGATCTCGGAAGCTAAGCAGGGTCGGGCCTGGTTAGTACTTGGATGGGAGACCATCTAGGAAGACCAGGTGCTGTGGGCATTAATAATAATAATAATAAACCTCAGAACATTCTCAGAGGAGCTATTTACTCCTACTCCAGCTGAGACCTGGCAACCACTTGGACGCCTACACAGGGTGGGGCCGCCACCTGTGCCAGAGTCGCCAGGGTCTCCAAGGCTGTCTTCAGATGCTTTTTAGCCATAAAAGCTGCAATGATGAATTTGCTGACATTGACATACTGCATATTTCTAAAATATAAGTTTTGTGTTCTAGATTAAGGCTTTGAATCAAAGAGCTGCAAGCGAACACCAACAGTTCCCTCTAAAACCACGAACACAGTTCTGACCCACGGTGCTGAGCTCACAGGGGCCAGCTGCCTCACCGAGGTTCCTGCACTTTCGGTGGGGCTCTGCAGGGGCCACAAAAGTCCCACTTCAACTCAAAGCTGCAGAAAGGCAGGAAGTCACCCTGAAAGCCCTGTCCTCACCAAAAACTGAGTCCTGCCCCTCCAACGACAACTGTGTCATGTTTTCAAAACGACTCATACCAAAGTTATTTCACAGAAAATACAGTGAAGTTTAGATGCATCATCTTCATGATGGAGCCAAGACCCAAGCCCAGGTCTGATCCCAAAGCCTGGGTTCCTTACCAGTGCAGACTGAGCCCAATTAATTTAGAGGTTAGTAAGATATGAGGAAATATTTTTTAAAAAGCTTTCTTGGGCATAAACATACAAAAATAAGAAAAATGTTAGTATGAGGTCAGTTGTTTCAATTCAGAACCAGCTTTCCACATCTTCTTCAAGATCGCAAATATTTTCCTCTTGTGGACAAAAACAGGGTGCAGAAAGTGACCTCATAGAGGTCAGATCGTCAATCCCCACCTGGGCAGGTCGAGATGGGTGGTCAGGCCCAGGCCTGTCACTTCTTCAGGTAAAGGCTTCTCTCGCCTTCAGGAAGCCTGTCCACTGTTTCTGTGCAGCCAAGCTATCACCCCTTTGAAATGCCCCCTCCACGCCCCTCCTTCTAAAGTGAGACCACCCGCAAGACCCCTCCTTCTCTAGCGTGAGAGCCACAATCCTAAGGGTCCAGTAACCCCATCCCCACCCTGCTTCCTCCCATCTCCATGTGACAGTACTTACGTCCTTTCCTTAATTCCAAATGCAAAAAAAATGACAGAAAACTGTCATTTCTGGGAAGCATTTTTCTCTGTCTGGAAATCTTGTTTTCAGTCGTATCCTCTGCTTAGCTCAAATTATTATAAAAATTTTCTACAGGTTTGGCTGTTCTTACATCAGCACTGTAATAATAAGACCACTAGAAACACAGTGGAGATCGCATGTCAGTGGCCCACACCATTTCTTTGAGCCTCACAGTGTTTCAATATTTTTAATTAGTTGCCAACTTTTTCAAATTTTACAAGGTTCACATTAAAAAATGTTCGGATTTCCAGCTTCTCTTGAAAAATGTCAGAAGAGGCAAGTCCTGGAGGTGGCCCTCCTAGTCCTGCCTTTCCCCAAGAATCTGTGTCCCCGCCTGAGGGGGATCAGAGGTGCACCAGCTCTCCACTCAGCCAGGCTGCACCCAGCACCTTCGAGTGCAGCCCCCCACACAGAGGAATCTGTCTGGCGGCTCTGAAGATATCTGAGCAGCCTGCCCTTCCAGCTCAGGCATGAAACGGCTTATTGTTTTAAGGCCTAGGCTTGACAAGTTTTATGTGTTCTAAATTCACGGACACAGTTACATGTTTGCGCACATACATACAAATTCCTCCCTGTCCAGTATCTTCCCACAATTTTTAAGGTATACCCTATGAAGAAATAATTTCTGAACCAGCACTCTACTTATCTTGTTATATTCGGCGTTAACTTAATCCGTTTCAATTTTACCCGTAGTAAGACTGTGTTCTGTACTGTTGGTAGGAATGTCAGTCGCTGGAGCTACTACGCAAAACAGTATGGAGATTCCTCAAAAGACCAAAGATAAAACTGCCATGTGACCCTGCAACTCACTTCTGGGCGTTTATTTACCCAAAGAAAATGAAATGAGGATCTCTGAGACAGCCGTACCCCATGTTCACTGCAGCATGATTCACAAAAGCCCGCAATACAGAAGTCATGTAAATCAACGGCTGAGTGGATAGCAATATGGTATATACATGCTGTGGGAGTTCAAAAAGGAAAATCTGCCATTTGTGACCATGTGGATGAACCTGGAGGACACTATGCTAAGTGAAATGAGGCAGACACAGGACAAATACATGACTCCACTCACATAAGGAATCTGAAATAAAGTCAGAGAAACAGTGGAATGGTGGCTGCGGGTGGCGTTAGTCAAACGGTAGTTTCGGTTGTGCGGGGTGAGTGTGCCCTTGAGGCCTGCAGCACAGCGCCGGGACACTCCGAAGCTTGCGGAGAGGGCAGCTCTGACCGTGTTTTTATCACAAAATAGTAAGAGGGTGGGAGGAAACTTCTGGAGGTGATGGACATGATTACGGCCTACACTGTAATGGCTTCCCGTGCACGCTTATCTCCGAACTCAACGTGTATACATCAATTAAGTGCAGCTTTTTATGTGCAAAAAAAAGACTTATGTTATTGAAATTCATAGATGGGGTGTTAGCAAAGAAAGAGGAATTTGGATCGATGGAAAAGCCAACCCACTAAATGAATTATAAAGTTAACCGAGCATGTGACAGGCCATGCCTAGCGACGGGCCCATATGGATACAGTTCCTACCAAAGGGTCCATACTGCCAGGGTCCCCACTAATGGGTTCGAATTCACACGGCTCCCACGGGGCCCCGCGTCCACACACCAGCCCGGAGCCCTCACCCCGGGGTCGAGCCCACACGGGGCCCGCGTCCGCACCGCGGGCCGGCGCCCCCCCAGGGGCCGGGGCCCAGGCCCGGGCCGGGGCCCACACCCGGGGGCCCGCGTCCGCGACCGGGCCGGGGCCCACACCCGGAGGCCACCCACAGCGCCCGCCCGCCGCCTTCCGGCAAGATGGAGGCGGGCGCCGCCGCCGACGCCGCCTGACGCGGGCCCGTGACGCCCGTGACGCCCGCCGCGCGCCGCCGCCCCTCCCCCGCTCCCCTCCCCCCGCCGTAACGTCCTGACGCTCCGCAGGGACCCCTGACTGGACGGCGGCGCGCGGCGGAGCGGGAGGCCTCGCCGCGGGGGGCCGCGGGCGCTTACCTGGGCCGCGGCCGGGCCTGCGCGGGCGCCGGCGGGTGGGCGGGCGGCGGCGGGCGGCGGCGGGGACGGCGGCGGCGGCCGCGGGCTCCACTCCTTGTTGGGGATTCGGCGGCGGCGGCGGCGGCGGCGGCGGCCCGGGCGCGCGCTTCCTAGTGACGCAGGCAGCGGGGGCGCGCACGCACGGGCGGGGCGGGCCCGGAAACTTATTTGGCGCTCGGCGAGGAGGTAGGCGGTGCTGAGAAATAAGGCCCGGCGGGGCCTGGCACGCGTGCGCATAGGCGCAGGCCCGGCCGGGGAGCAAACGCGGCGGCGCCTTCGGGGGGCTGCTGGTCTCGCGGCCCCGCCCTCCTCGCCGGCGTATCTGGCGGGCGCCCAAACACCTGCCGGGGCGGGACCGACCCCTCAGTGGATACGAGCGGGAAGAGGATGCGTGGGGAGACTTGTTTAAGGATGGGGGAAATGTGCGTGAACAGTAAGGGACGAAAACCAGATGCAGGTCCGCTTGTCATCTCAAGCTTGTCAAAGGTGGCGACCCAGAGACGCCGGGAGAGACTGCTCCGAAGAAGCAGCTTGCCCCTGCGGCCTTCCGCTCGTCGCATCCGAATCCTGCAACGATCACGTTTACTCTCTCACAGTAAGCCCTAAAAAGGGCTTCGACGTTCTTATTTCTGAATCTGCGCAGTGCCGTACGGTGTTCTTGTGTTGACCCCAGCCGCGCCGTCAGTGCTGTAGCCACTGTTCAGTTATCACTAAGCCATAAAAGACACCCAGATGTACAGTTAGGGAGGCGCTGAGAAGCTCGTTCCTTCTCTCTCTCTCTGTCCCCATCCCTTCCTTCTCTAATTTTGGGTAAAGGACTGGAATATAAAGCCCTTGGGTTTTCCAGAATGTAAGAAGATAGGCGTCACTCAGCTTTTATAGAGCTCCTTTGACTTAGGAGCCAGGTACAACTAGGCCTTGCTGTTTGACTGGGAGGTGCAGTGGGGGCCCCAGGGGGTGGTTAATGGGATTCCTCTGCCCTGCCCAGAGCCCGGCAGTTGTGAAACGACCTGCTCTTGGCTGGAGGACTTATGGAGGGAGCTCTGGGCAGCGTGGTGTCCGCAGTGCCCAGAGGGTGGTTGATGCCGGTGGTTCTCAGGATGGGGTGGCACACCTGTGCTCTCCTGATCTGTTCAGCATCATCACCCTCACTGCTGGCAGCTGCCAGAAAACTTGAGCACGGAGGACAAGCGACCTGATCCCTGAGTGCTCCCACTCAGGCACGGAGCAGGCAGGGAACAGATGCTTGTATCCAGCCAAGCAGCGGACCCGTGTTCACAAGTAGGAAGACAATTTAAAGCCATTCTGGGATATTTCAAGCAAACTTCATTTTAGTGGTTACAATTAGGAGAGGCACACTTCCATTCTCTCTTCGGTAATGTAGAGTGTACTCAAGCCAGGGATGGAAAAAGGCTTTTGAAAGATAAGCTGTCGAGCCTGTCAGTGCTGCCTGCTTTTTTATCACCCAGTAAATACAAAAGCAGGTGTGTGCAGTCTGTGTCTGTGTCTGTCGTTTATCTGGACTTAAATGCCCATGAAGTAGCGGAGAAGCCCCAGAGGCACTGGCATCGGGAACCAGGTTAGCATGGCACTGGAGAGTGCTGCCAGTGAACTGTGCCTGCTGCTCTCTGGTCAGGGTCTGTGGGCCTGGGCCCCCGTCCGAGTTTCTGCTGCTGCAGGACTCCGGGCCTGGCATTTGAACCTGAGCTCTCACCTCTTCTGTCTCCAAAAGAGCGAGGCTACAGCGCTGGGCTCCACCTGGGTAACGGGATGGAGTAGTTCCTACTGGGCACAGAGTCCTACCGAGGAGGATCCATGGGAAGTGCCCAGCCCACCCTGGGTCCCAAGGGGAGGGAACTTTTACTCTTGGTTCATTATACAGGAGAGGAACACAGTGTTGTGCAAATCACTGACTTCACACCCTCTCCTGGGGACACCTGCACCTCCAGCTTTGGACCAGACAGGAAGCAGGACAAAGGCCAGCCCGGCTCGCCCAGCAACCTGGCCCTCTCCTCCGCAGCGCAGGCTAAAGATGCGTCCATCACTTGACAGACTGGGCGGCTGATGTCAGAGCATGGAGACCTTATTGGTGTGGCTTCAGGTTCACATTGCAGCCAAATTTTAAGAAGCCGCCCCTCGTCAAGCTTCGGTTTGGGGTCAAGGAGCTGTTAAAGCATGCTTTCCTTTCCCAGCCTCAGATCTCCGTGAAGGCAGATGTCTTCATATACTTTATTCTAATCTTTTTAATTTCATTGTTTTGTAATGAGTATATCATTTTTAAATGAATTACTATTTTTTAAACTTCTGAGTTTTAATTCCTGGGTAACTGTTGATCCACATAACCCACATAAACAAAGCTCTTTGGGGGTCTTCCATAAATGTTCTAATATCGTAAGGGGTCCCTGAAACCAAAAAGTTGGAGATTGTTTTTCAAAAGTCCTGGTACACCCATAACATAGATGACTATGCAGCCACTGAGTGACACTTTTGAAGACCGGGAAAGGGAGGCCATCTCTGTTCTCCGCCCATTGCTGGGATGGGCCCTCTGGGGGAGGAGCTTTGGTGGGTCAAGACTTCTGTCCTTTGCAGTAATGCAGTGAGCACGCATTACATTTGTAACCAGAAAAAAAGTGAACGTCATGAATCAATGCCAACCCTGTTTTCTTCAGTAGACATGGAAAATTGAAAACATTTTGAAGGGCCTTGGAAAACCATACACTACTGTTCACACATAACTTTTAGTTGAATAGCATTCAGGCCTCCAACCCCATCTCCCCAGAAGGCCCTACGCACTCACCAAACCCATGGCGAGTACACGAATGAACGCGTGTGCTTCGGGATTATTGATTATATATATACCTACAACTGCTGTCTCGGTTGAATCGTGTTCCCCAAAGGCACATTCCATCCAGCCCCCCAGGACCTCAGAGTGCGGCCTTATTTGGAAATAGGGTCCTCGCAGATGTGATTACTGTAGTTACCATGAAGTCATGGTGAGGGTGGCCCCTGATGTAGTGACCGGTGTCCCACAGAGACTGACACATGGAGGAGACAGCCATGTGGCCACAGAGGCAGCGGCATGATGTGTCTACAAGCCAAGGGACACCAGTGTCCAGTTGAACACGGTCCGGTTCCCACTGCCAGGGAGGGTCCGGCTGCGTGGAGAGTGAAGCTTATTATCACAGTGCCAACCAGCAGGGGGCGAAGTCCACCCCTTCCATCCCCTGACCTGGCATAGGAGTCACCAAGGGAAGTGCAAGGCGGCCAAACCTCTGGTGGGACATGCTGCACTCACGCAAACAAACGAAGTCCGCTTCGGCGGCAGTGGGCTCTGTCCCCATGCCACGGGGGCCTGCGGAAGGACCCTCCTTCCCCCAGGAGTCTGAAGCACTGAAAACGGGGCGAGGGGCGGGCAAGGGTTCAAGCTGTCACTGAGCTTGCAACAGGAAAAGCTATTCCTTATCTCTCGGAAAGAAGGTTCTGGGCCCAAAGCCCATTCATAAGACGGCCTTTCCCAACAGTGAAGTGAAGCTGGGAGAGGCCAGGGTGCCTCTCCTCTGCAGGTTCAGAGGGGCGTGCCCTGTGACACCTTGACCTTGGACTCCGGCCTCCAGAGCTGCGGAGAATAAGTTTCTGTTGTTTTAAGCCCCCAGTTTGAGGTGCCTGCCATAGCAGCCCTAGAGAGTGAGCATAACTGCTCAACAGCAAAATTGTTTTCCTTCAGCAGAGAAACAGTCGTGATTTGCGTGACTTGTTTCTGCCCTCAGGCCCACGCAGCAGCATCTGAGACGCCCTGACAAGAAGACGTGCCAGAATCCTGTTTGGGGACAGGCACCTGTCCACGTCACATCACACCTTCTGGACAGCCTGCTGTGGGGGGTGGGGCACTGAGCCATGGGGCGTGTCCCTGGGATCTAGGACACCCACATCCCAGCAAGCCCCACTGCCCCGAGGCTGCAGTGAGGAGGGTGAACTCAGCCCTCAGGCCCTGGTCCTTCCTCCCACAGCAGCAACCTGGGCCTTGGGGGAGAATGGACGGCCAGCCCGCACAGGGTTCTGCCATCTCCTGGAGCTCCAAAGAAGAAAGTGAGCTTGCATGTCATTTATGCGCTCATCTCTCCAAATTGCCATTGTCACTAGAACTAATCCTAGTTGTGCTGGTATAACCAGCCGGTAGCCGGCACTCTCTGGCCAGCGGTGGCCCCCCAGCCCATCCCCACCCACAGGAGCAGGGCACACGCTGGGACAGTGCAACCATTTCTTAAACACACAGTTTTTTTCTTTAATCGTTCAGTTAAGTTCACTTTCACTACGTGATGAGATGGGTGCATATTACATAGGCTTTCGCTATGAGAGCTGCCGCAGCTAAGAGAAATCCAGCCCTCAGGCGCTTTCCGTGGCCCTTGCTGAGTCCTACAGAAGCTCCTTGTGGGTTCCACTCCCGACTTGTCACCCCCTCCGGAGGCTGTCTCCGTGGGGACAGGGAGCGGGGGCATGGGGCCCTACGTCCCCCTAAGCCCACTGCAGGCAAACCAGTGTCCACTGTGCCCCCTGGCTTGTCCCCCACAGGTTTCTGCAGAATGCATGCCGGGGCTGTGAGGGCTGCAGCCACCTGGTTTCTGAGGTGCTGGCTCTGGGTCCTGCAGAAACTCGTGGTTTGTCCCTGCCTGCTTCCCACCAAGAGGATGGTCAGCAGAGCCCCTCCCCCCAGTACCCAGTCGTGAGTTAGGACTGCCACGGAGAAAGGGAGGATACAGCAGTGGCACAAAAAACAGACAACCCCCACGTCCAGGCAGGTGGCAGTCCTCAAAGGCCGCAGTGAGGGATCTGGAGACCCCCGGGCTGAGGGAGGGGAGGGAGCCCGGTCCAGCAGGGGCTTGGCCGGAGAGGCCTGGAGCCAGGCCTCCAATCTGCAGGCTGACCAGAGGGGGCCACGGGCAAAAAATGCCAAGGATAGACCAGGTGGGGAGGTGGCTTGGGAACTCTGTCCCCTGCTGTCTGTTAGGGGCTCCCTGAGGGGAACCTGCCACTCACTCAGACCTGGCCACATTGGGCCAGAGGTGAGCCTCAAAACCCAGTGGCCAGGAACATCGTGAGAGAACACCGGAAGGGGCCAAGACTCCAAAGAACTCTAAGGACAGGTCTGCAAAGCTCAGGGGAGGAGAGGAAGGATGGCAGGAGCTGGGCTTTCTCCACACAGGTGCTCAGCCGGAGGCTCCAGGAAGGAAGGGCCAGCAGGGGGTGTCACGCTACCCACAGCCCTCGAAGCTCGGCAGTCAGTTCTTGGGTCCCGGGAGGAGAATGCTCATTCCCCTGAAGACTCGGGCCAAGCACATCCCACACTGGCCACAGGCAATGGCCGCAGGTTCCTAGGCCAGCCCAGGGGGCCCGCTGCAGTCAGGTGGTCTCAGACCACACCAAAGGGTACTGCAGCCTCCACCCGCCCGTTCCACAAAGCGCCACTGGACACCGGACAGGGTGACCCGGCCCCACACTGCCCAGAGGTCCCTCTCTATCCAACTTTCTTCCTCTGCCCGCTTCTGTGTGCCGAGTGCCCCGCCCCCACAGGAGGACATGCAGGTGGTGCTGCCTTTGCTTGTTGGCGGGAACTGATTCGGAGGATGCGCCCTACGTGATAAGGTGTTCACAGGACAACACGGCATAGGGACCTGCGTGTGTCTGCCACCACCACTGGATTTAGTGAGGTCACCA
Organism: Pteropus medius; assembly: GCF_902729225.1. Classification (NCBI taxonomy): domain Eukaryota; kingdom Metazoa; phylum Chordata; class Mammalia; order Chiroptera; family Pteropodidae; genus Pteropus; species Pteropus medius. The sequence continues at coordinate 27,640,420 of NW_024342471.1, forward strand.
TCACATCCACTAAGAGGGCCGCCAAGAGGGGAACCCAGATACCACCGGCCTGGTGCCTGAACTGAGGGACCGTGTGCCACGCCCTGGTGGCTCCTACAGGGAGAGCCTGTGGTCAGCGACTGCCACGAGGACTGGACAGCTCAGAGTGCGGAAGGAAGCATGAAGCTGGGACTGCGGGAGGAGAGGGACGAACGGGAACAGAAGTCGCATCTAAACAGCTGAACAAAACAAAAACAAAACCCGAATGTGTTCTTGTCTCGGCTCAAGATCTGGGCGCCGCGGCGTCCGACCGAAGCCCCTTAGCCGGACATCTCCTCTCGCTGCTCCTTGTTCCTGCGCACTTCGGCCGCGTGCAGCTCCTGCAGAGACAGGGCAGCGATGGCTGAGGTCCCGCGCTACCCCCTCCTCGCAGCGTCAGGGCCTCGCCTTGCCCTGGACTGGCCCCTAGCAGGGCGGAGTTACGGGGCAACCGGATGCGGGCGCGCAGGTGGTGCAGTGGGCGAGGCTCCTGGGCTCCGGGGGGACTTACCTGGCCCCCAACCCAAAGCAGCCCCTCCCCCTCTCCTAGCTCACACCCGGTTCAGCTTTTTTCAGAGCACTTGAAAAGCAGCAACTGTCCACTTATTACTGCGGTCGTTGACTGCGTCCCCAAAGAACCGGATGTGGTCCCTCTTCGGTGCGCAGCTGGAAGCGCGCAGGAAACGCCGGCTGAGCCCCTCCAGCGGCTCCGGGCGCCGGCCCCGCCCCCGCCTCGCCCCGCCCCGCCCGGGCCCCGCCCCCCGCCCCGCCCGGGCCGGCACCTTTTCGCGCAGCCGCTCGCGCAGCGCCGCCAGGTGCGCCTCGCGAATCTCCTTGCTGAGCTCCATCTTGTAGTTGAGCTTCTCCTCCGCCAGGCGGCTGAAGTTGTTGTTCTCCTCCAGCGCCTTGTGCAGCACCTCGCGCTCGTGCTCGCGCCGCTCCGCCAGCTGCTTCAGCACCTGCGCCTCCTGCGTCTGCGCGAGCGGCGGGTGGGCGCGCGTGAGCGGCGGCCCGGGGTACTCGCCCTAGCTCCACAAACCCCCGCGTCCCCAGCCCGGCACCCCTCCACTCCGCGCTGCAGTTCCTGCGCCGCCCAGTGCCCGTCACCCTGCTCTCCTGCCCTCTGGACACATGACCTCGAGGAGCTCGGACCTACACTGTCGTGCGTCCGCGACGGTGATCTCGTCCAGATTTGCGTGCACTTCCTTGGGCGTGAGCTTTGGAAGCTCTGCGTACCGCGAGATCCCTCAGCCCCGCACCCTGTCGTCCGTCATCAGCCCCCCAGCAGCCTGCTACCCACTAGGCAAGAAAGCCCTTGTCCTCGGCTACCTGCTGTTCCCAGCCTGCGGCGCTGAGCACAATGCAGGTGCTTAGGGCATGCCAAATACTGAGCTTTCTAAGGTGTTGGGGGACGTGGATGAGTCTCCAGGGCTGCTGGGGAAGGGACAAGTTGGAGCAGGGAGCCTTGGTCTTCTGGCGTCACACTATCGGCCTTGCAGACGGCGAGGCTGCCTGGTGGTCCCTGGAGGAGAGCCCAAGGCTCCCAGGGGTAATTAGCGCCCCGGGCCCCCCTCAGAAGGCTGCTGGGCCCCTCCCCTGTGCGGGTCACTGCTAACTAACTCTGCGAAGCCTGGGTCCTCAGGTCTCCCTGGGGCCTGCTCCAGCGGGGTGGAGCCACTGCCCCAGGCCTGTGGGCTCCGGCACCGGGACAGCACGCCTGAGCACACTTCTTTTTCTGTGTTTCAGTCTCAGAGGGGCCGGCGGGAGGGGAAGGGGCAGGGAGGGGTCCTGGGGCCCTCCCCACTTTTCCTGGGGCGCTCGTTCTCGGAGCTCCTAGCGGGTCTGTGTTTGCAGCCCTCAGCACGTGGAGGCCCTTCCTTCTCCCTTTCTCGCCCGGGGGAAGATGCCAGCCCAGCCTCTGACCCAAGGCCACCACCGGACCCCTCCTGGCCATGGCCAAGGGCACCCCCCCACACCTGTGTCTGGTTCGTGGCTCCCTCCAGCTGGCTACCATTAAGGATGCTTCCTCCTCCCTATCCCATCTGCTCCCTCGGGAGGAGGTCCAGGGAACCATGAGGCCTTCTTCACCCCAGGCCGGCAGCCAAGCAGGGGCCTGGAGCACCCCGCCCCTTGGGGACCAGGCCCATGGCCAGCAGGGCCTCCTGGCTGCCTTCGTGATGACAGATGGTGGGGGCCCTTACCTTCCTCCGCTCTTCAGCTGCCTCCAGCCGCTTCTGCAGCTCCTCCAGGGAGGCGTCCTTCCTTTTAGGGGGGGACGAGAGCACGGGGCTCTCCGGCGACAGGTCGGAAGGGGACTTCAGGATCACCTCAAAGCTCTGGCCAGAGGCCCTCTTGTCCAACTGCTTCACCTCCATGTCTGCAGGGCCAGATGAGATGGGGGCTTCAGGAGGGCCAGCCGTGGAGGGGGCAGCCGGGGGGCTGTTCCCATCACATATCACAACCAAGGGCTGATCAAGGGGCTGTGGCTGCTCAAGGAAGACCCCGGGCCTGAACCCCAGACCGGCCCCTTCCCCCAAAGGCCCTCTCTCCAGAGGCCAGCCAAGCCAAGGGGTTGGAAGGGCCACCGGAGGGGAGCAAGGCACTGGCGCGCACTCACCCCCGTACTGGTAGATGGTGTTGGGGTGCGGCTGTGAGTAGAAGCAGGAGCAGATGAGTGACAGCACGGACAGCTCCTTCATCTTCTCCTTGTAGGCTGTGGGCAGAGGCAGCGTGAGCAGCCTGCGCGCCTCCGCCGTCTCCCTCCCCGTCACTCCATGTCTCTCTACGGCCCACATCCCTCCATCTCTTCCCTCCTTCCCCTCCCTCCCAGAGGCCGACTGCGCCTTTCCCTGGGCACCCCTCCCTGTGGGCCAGTTGCACCAGTCTCTCTGCTCCTGTCCCGTACTCCCCGTCCGTCTGCTTCTCTCCCCTCCTTCTTCTCGGGATTCGTCTGTCTCTTCTACATGGCCCCTTCGGTCTTTTATTCCTGCTGTATGTCTGTCTCTCCCTCACTCTGTCTGTGTTCATCCTTCTGTCTGTCTGTCTGTCTGTCACTCTCTTCGTATCTTTCTGTGTCTCTGATTCTTTGTCACTGTGCATCTTCCCGATTCCCATCTCCCCCTGCTCCTCTCCCTGGGTACAGTCCTCCCTCCTTCCTCCCTTTCTCTCTCTCAGACACTCGCCCCCTTGGTTAGACAAAATTAGTCACATGACTGGGACGGCAGGCATGGAGCGTCTGCGGGCAGCACTGTCTTGAGCTGTACACCTGGGTGAAGCCATCAAACCTTCTTATCTCTTCCTCCTCTGTTTACCCTGATAGCAGTGTGGTCACCCCATGAAACCTCAGCAAGTGGACTCACAACCACCACCCATCTAGAGCCCAAGGGAAGGGAGCTGTCCGTTCAGCACCACAGCCCTCCCTCTAGCTTTGCAGAGCAAGTACCCACAGCCGGTGTCCTCACTGCCCAACCAGAAAAGGAGGTGAGCTTGGCCGACGAGGCCATGAGCCATGTCGGGGGAAAGGGAACTACCCACTCTTAGAATAGAAATAATCGAGTTGTTCGTGGAATTCACAATGAGCCAGGCCCCAAAGTAGACACGTTGGTCCAGCGTCTCGCTAGTGCTCAACAATCTTGCAAGCCCAATACTGTCACTCAGCTGTGATGCCACTGGGCCCAGGCAGCTGGGGTGACTCTCCCAGAACTCCTTGAGCACAATTTCAGGTGGTCTGTGTTCTTTCCACCACTCTAGCAGTTCCCAGAGACTAGGAGGCTCAGAGACCCATGTGCCGCCTTTCTGGCTGGACAAGCTGTTATCAGTCTCCAGAGAGATGCTTCTGGGAGAGGGAATCTAGGGAATCTGGTTTCCAAGAAGCAGAAAGCACAGCTACCAACAGCATTCTTCCAAGGGGCATACAAGAATTTGGACAAGCACTTAGGTGGACAAGAAATTTTCTGATCAAATTTCACACAAGGTAGTTTTTTAAGGAGAGCTAACATGAAATTGCGTTGTGCAAAAACAGGACACAAGACAGAAATGATCAGACCTTGGTCTGAGGGGCAACTCCTGAGGGGCAGTGTCTTCTCACAACCAGTACAGAGAATAAGGTTATTTGATCTAAATATCCTGATGGTCCAGACTCTCCTGGAGAGAGCCCAAGAGGCCATGAAGGGAGCATGAAGGAACCCTGAGCAAACATCAGGGGGAGCCTTTAGGGTGCTTGGAGGGGAAGCGGGGCCAAAACACATCTTAGTCATCGGTTGCAGGAGGCTGGAAGCGGGGTCGAGGGAGGGCCGGGTCGGGGCATGCCTCCAAGAAGATTTCGGTCTGACTTGTCAACTTTATTTTTGTATGAGCAGAATCTATTCATGTATTACTTGTG
>NW_024342471.1:27644993-27645700 GCF_902729225.1 Pteropus medius
ACAGGGGGTCTGGACCAGAGGCCGTACTGGGTCCTGGGAGAGGCCAGGAAAGAGGGGGCTCTGTCTAACCCTGCCAGCACCTGCCACCCTGACAGCAGCCCCCATCCTGACGTTTCAGATGACGCTTCCTTATCACATGTCAAAGCCTCTAAGAGGGCATCCCTTACAGGCTGGGAACCGGGGCCTCACAGCTTCTCTCTTGAGCCTGACATTTTCCCAGGAGAAGGAGCTGCAGATTCATTACAGAGGAAGAACAAGTTTATGGAGAAATGCTGGTGGCTCCCTTCCGGGTGTCCCCTCAGCATGGGGTGAGGCTGGCAGTATTTCAGGAAGCACGATGGGGTGGGGGCTTGGGCAGGTGTGAGCACTGCAGAGTCAGGAGAGAGGGGAGAGCAGTGGGGGCTGGAGACTGAGGTCAGAGCTCTTGGAAATCACGGCTGTGCCCCGGGGACAAATGTCCACCTGGGAAATGAGGGACTGTGTCTTGCAGCTGCAAACAGGGATGCAGCTGAGCCTCTGATGGCCACAGAAGTTCCCCAGGTTGGTCTCTCAGGCGATGGCCTGTGAACAGCTTCCTTCCTTCCCAGAAGGCCTGTCCTCATGTAACCACGCAGGAGGGGGCTTGAGAGTGAGGCCTGTTCAGTGGTCTGGCTGCAGGTCGGGTGGGGGGGACTGGCCAGCAGGTGGGGCTCGGCAAACTTGGAGAG
>NW_024342471.1:27645918-27647077 GCF_902729225.1 Pteropus medius
TGGATGAGCATGAGTTCACAAAAGAGTGTCAAGAGCTGAGTGCCTGGGAAGGACACGGGGTGGCCACATCTTCCCAAGTAAGTCCAAGAACCCAGCCCCCTGAGTGACACTCCAGGGAAAGGTGGCAGGAAAGCTTTTCAGTCTGCACAGGATGGGAAAGCTACAGTCAGTCTGCAGTGGCTACAAGACCATGACAGTCAATGACTCTTCAGCCTAGTGACCAAGACCAAACGGAGCCTACCAGTGAGCGCGAGCAGACAGGCCACCACGGCACAGAAGGCTGTGGCTGCTGCAGACGGATGAGCCCCGTAGCTGGGGTTCCCTTAAACTGACGTTGGCACAATTACCGGCGCGCTCACGCGGCTACTTCCGGGCCGGGCCACCGTGCTGTCACACTTCGGTGCATGGAGAAGCCGGCAGTGAGCACAGGCTTACACACCCATGGGCAGCACTCTACGGGGGTGGCACTGGAGATGAAGCAGGAAAGCCCCATGTGACATCTGCCAGGGGGCGGTTCTCCAGCCAACAGGACAGTGTGTCTTCCAGGCGGTGACTGTGCTGGACAAACCTAATTGATTGCACTCATGGTTTCCCTTTTGACACCAATGGCAACTTGGACACCCAGAAAAATCATGAGACCAAATGTGGGTCAGCAGTGTCCCAAAGTCTGGCAAAGAAGAGAGGGCTGATGTTCGGGGGCTCTGAGGTCAGAGGGTGTTGAAGGCGAGGCTCTGGCTGTGCCCCTTCACTGCTGAATCTCGGTCTGCCTAATCCGTCGGATGGATGGCGGGAAGGAGGCCTACTGAGCAGGTTTTGCACTAAAGGGGTGAGTGAGAGAAAAGGCTGCAAAGCGCTCCCGCCAGTGGCTGCCCATTGTCCCCCCACCTGAGGCACAGGTGGTGAGCAAGGACCCACAGACCCTCCTCAGTGTGGGAGGGGCAGCACCCTGGCTCCGAAAAGAACCATCCTCAATTGCTGGAGGAGGGTCTCATTCTGCCCACAGCTGGTCCCAACATCTCTGTGAATGTCAGCGAGAGGATGAGAAGACGATGAAGCCCAGATGGACAAGACTCCCAGATAGGGCAGGGAAGGAGTGTGGTCAGTGACACACCTGGTCCCTTCCCAGACAGGTGCAGAAGTCACCTGGGGCCTGAGGGGG
>NW_024342471.1:27650289-27802740 GCF_902729225.1 Pteropus medius
AGAGGCAGAGGGGTGGAAGGAGGGGAGCGGGGGAGGGGAGAGACCAGCCTGGGGTCCAGGACAGAGCCCTGCATGGAGATGCCCGTCCTCTCACTGCTCACCACCTGGATGGCTGCTCCCCCAGCTTGGCTTTGTGCAGGCTTTGGAGGATGGTGGAGACAGCCTCCGCCCTAAGTTGGACCCAGCAGGAAGGGATGGCCCCACCGTGAGGGTGGGGTCGGAGAGCCTTCACTGAGGTGGCTGGCAGCTGGGAGGCACCTTCTGTGTGCCCAGGTCTGTGCTGAGGGGAAAGCGTGTCCTGGATGGTGGCATGGGGGCAGGGCTGGTCTGGAAGATCTCTGAGAGGCGTCCCAGAGGAAGAGGTGGTTCTGAAGCAGAGAAGAGGCTGAGGGGGCGTGGTGACCAAGGCCCTAGGACAAAGGCTTTGAAGATGGAGGCAAGCCCAGCTCTAACGGCCACTTGCTGTGTGACCGAGGGTGTGTTTCTGAACTCTGGGCCTCCACTTCTTGGGTGTAAGATGAGACAGATGATGGAGGACAGATGTGCAAGCTTGCTGAGTGGCTAGGTGCTCTGCCTCCCCCGCTTCTCTGGCTCAGGGTTCTGGTCGACTCCCACAAAGGGAAAGCCTGGCAGAGATGGTGGGTCCTTTCCTGTAGTGACCACCTTGCCTCACTTTGGGAAAAGGAACTCAGACAGATAAAATGTCATTCCCATTTTATGGACAGAGCCGCTGAGTCAGAGAACTGCCCACTCCACAAGCAATTCAGTGCCAGGGCCAGGAATAAAACACTGGGAAACCTTGGAAACGTGGGTTCAGAAAAGTGAAAGACAGGCACAAATTTAAGGATCAGAGTCACCCTGGAGGAGGCCCAGCAGGTGTGTATATAAACATACCTTGACGTGCACACACCATGAACATGTGATGGGTTAGCATGTCTTGTGGTCCATATGGTACCTGGTCCACAGTGGGAGTCCCACAGAGTCTGTCAGAGCAGACACTCAATTCAGATTTGTTGGCTGGATCAAGATCCTTGTGCCTGCTTGGTGTGGCCTTGGCAAGCCTCGATTTCCCTGATCTCTCACTTCAGTGTCAGGTTCAGCACAATGGCACGTATGTGTTATAATTTAGAGGAGCCTGGGCAGTCCCTATGCATGATGTACGACCAGGCAGCTCATTCCTCAGCTCAGGGCTCAGTGTTCTGGCCATACCTTCCATGGGCTTCTGGGGAGATGAATGCTGTTGCTGTCACAAGACGGGGGTGAAGAAGGTGACTCCTGGCTCATACTTGCTGGCTGCTGGCTCTGGGCAGCTACTGACCACCCACCCTTTGCCTCATTTCCTGACCTGTGAAGAGTAGACAATAAAATAACTAGTCTCAGAGATCGTTAGGAAGACAAACATGTCGATGCCTGTATGGATGATGGTAGGGAAGCCCATGGCTGGTGAGCGCTCAGCAATGTGTGGCTGACAGTCTAAGACAGACGCTGTATAGTCCCCTCACCGGAACTAGTGGTGGAGGCAAATGCCAGTTTCCCCAAGCAAGATCTCACACATGATCATGGACACACAAGTGGCATAAACGTGCCATCCGCGGGAAAACATCTGGACATCAAATGAGCCCGTGAGAAGCTCTGAAATCAGCGTTGCCAGCAGGCCGTCGGCCATCACTGTAGCATCCATCTCTTCCTGGTGTCTTTGGAATATGCTGGGGTGGCTTAGACAGAAACCTCCGACCCTACAGAGCTGTGCAGACCCCTGAGATCCCCTGTTGACTGCTAGCCTGTGCTAAGTGCTGGGGATTCAGAGGAGCCGGCTCCGACTAGTGGGGAACATTGACTAGAAAAGTAGCTGGACCCAGGGGACAGTAAGTAGAGGAGCTGGTGAGGCTCCTGGGAGCCAGGTCATGGCAAGGGGCAGCCATTTTAAGGAGTGTGATTGGCTCAGACTAGAGTCTTAAATAGAGCTCTGGGTGTTACAGAGAAAAGAGGGGGGACGACAGGAAACTAATTAGAGGGCTTGGGCAGTTGTCCGGGCAACCAAGGTGGCTTGGCTCAGAAAGGGGTAATGGAATGGAGACACCGAAGGAGACGACATCGAGGTAGGAGACTGGCGGGAGCCCAGGTTACTGCCCGAGGGAAGTGCGCGTCCCCGGGGCCAGGGTCAAACAAAGGGGCCGCTGCGGCCTGGGAGCCAGCGCACGCGCAGCCCGGACCCCTCGGCTGCGGCACGGTTTCCGCTGGGAACAGCGCGCCGCGGACCGGAACTGGGGGCGGGAGAGCCGCGCGCTCAGTGACGACTGCGCGCCCGAGCCCGCGAAGTCCGAACCGGCTGGCGGCGGAGGACGCGCTGCTGGTGCCGCGGCCGAGCCGGGGGGGATTCCTGGGGACGCCGGGTCGTGGACGGCTCCCAGCGGAGACAGCGGCCGTGAGTCGCGAAGGCCCTGGATCTGGTACTTTTACCCGGCGGCGGCTTCCGAAACGACAGCTCCCGGCTGGCCCCACGCCACCCCGGGCCCGCTGCGCTCTGGGGCCCGTGGGCTCCGGGTGCCAGCGCCTTTTGGAGCTGGTCCGGCGGCGGGGGGTTCCTTGCGGCCGGGCCCTACCGGAAGGGCGGGCCTTCGGTGTTTACGTGAATGGGCCATGAGTCCCGGCGTCCGGGGGAAACTGAGGCCTAGAGAAGTTGAGAGACTCGCGGGGGCGGGCGGGGCACAAGGATTCGCATCCCAGCCCAGAGCAGGCGCACGTGATCCGTGACTGCACCTAGTCGACCACCTGGGAGAGCTGGGTGTAGCTCTGGGCCTGGGAGCAGAGGGTCGGGGGACGCAGGGGCGGGAGGCCCAGGCGGCCCAGGCTGGGGAGGGACGCTGCTGGAATCTGCCTCTCACGCTCCGGTGGGAGGAAGTGAATTGTTCTCGCAGGTGGAGCATGTGCACCTGTGCCCGGGTCCAGCCCTTTCTGTCTCCGTGAGCCCTGCTGGAGTTGTGCGGGGCGGAAGAACAAGGCAGGGCCGATGCTGGGCGGTCGCCTCCCCTAGCTCCTTGTGATGGGGCGGCACAGGCTTGCCTTTGACTTTGCCCGTGGGAGGGGCTGCCTGAGTTGACTGATGAAGTGGCCTGGCACGAACTGTTGTCGTTGTCCTGGTTTCTATGTCGTAGGGGTTCCTGTGGAGAAGTGTCGTGTCCCAGCACCACGGCTGGCATCATTCCCCTGGAGTGGCTGAGACCCTGAGATGTTCAGAGGGGTCTTTGTCCCAGACCCACACCGCTGCGTTTCAGCCAACTTCTGTGCCCTCCCGAGAACAGGCCAGCATGCCCAAGATAACCCTGAACGGTGTGACAGTGGATTTCCCTTTCCAGCCGTACAAATGCCAAGAGGAGTACATGGCCAAGGTTCTGGAGTGTCTGCAGAAGGTAAAGCCGCAGACCATGGGCTTTGAACGTCGGGCATGGGTCAGTGTGGGTGGAGCTCCAGCAAAGAGCCGACATACTTCCACCTTCCTGTTCACTCTGCCCAGGTCCCACTGGGTCAGAGGTACCCTTCTGGACATGGGTTCAGTCAGAAATAGTGCTGATGTTAGAGGCGATAAGTAAATAAGAAAAGATAGTTTTAGGTGGTGGTTAGTGCTGGGAAGAAAAGATGTAAGGTGATAGGCTCGGAGCACCTTTGGGACTCTGAGGAGGTGGCATTTGAGCTGAGGCCAAGTGACAAGGAACAGCCATTCCTTTGAAGATATGGAGGTTGTATTTCCACACGAGGGACAGCCGTTGCCAGCCCTCATTTGGAAAGTCTTTAGACCCCAGGAAGTGCAGGAAGGTGGCAGAGGTGCCATTCGCTGCTCTCTGCTGGGTTTCTTAGCTCTCTCTCTGGTACCCTGCTCAGGCGCCAGCCCCCGAGGGCCGAGTGCAGCGGGGCTGGTGGCTGCCGTTGCGTGCGCAGACTCCGGCAGCCGGCAGTGCAGCTTTGCAGAGTGTCCCACTCAGGCTCACGTCTGAGGGCCATCGGGTTCCATCCAGAGTGTGACAGCCTGGACACAGAATCAGACTCGATACTTAATCAGTCATCTTACTGTTTATACGAGGCTGCAAAACACTTTGCAAACCGTTTGCTAAAAAGCGCTGAATTAGCCACAGCTTTGGGTTGGAGAGCCAAGGTCATCCTGTGGAGTGATCTACGTCTCTTAGGGCTTTTGCCACCTGGTGGGCTTGTCTCAGGTGGGCTGGGTGGCCCGCTGCACCTCACCCCATGACCCTGTTCCCCCTCCTCAGAAAGTGAACGGAGTCCTGGAGAGCCCCACGGGCACAGGGAAGACCCTGTGTCTGCTGTGCACCACGCTGGCCTGGCGAGAACATCTCCGCGACGCCCTCTCTGCCCAAAAGATCGCTGAGCGGGCGCAAGGGGAGCTCTTCCCGGATCGCCCCTTGTCGTCCTGGGGAAGCGCTGCTTCAGACAGAGATGCCCCAGGTACCACTCTGGTCAGCCCCTCCTGACTCCGTGGGGGTGGAGCGGAGAGGAGCTGAGTGGGCTGTGTCATCGCTGCCATGTCATTTGTCACCATCCTGGCTGTGACCCTGGGGTCAGAGCCTTGTGGCCCGGTTAGGACACTGCAGATGCCCACTCAGCCCAGTGCCGGTAACGAATGTCAAGTGTGACGCTTTGCCACCGGAAGGGCCGAGCTAGCCAAGTTCCCCTGGGTTAGCCGTATTGAGGACACTCCCTCGTGGAGCCGTGACCGTCTTGCTCCCTGTGCCTGGACAGCCTGCTATGCGGACATTCCAAAGGTCATTTACGCCTCCAGGACGCACTCGCAGCTCACGCAGGTCATCAGCGAGCTCCGGAACACCGCCTACCGGTGGGTCAGGCAGCGCTCACGCGGGCGGTGGGGGAGGGGGTTTGGCCTCCGCGTGTGATCGTCGATGGTGTCCTGCCTGTAGTCCACCGTGAGCACACGCTGTGCTCTGGCCGTCCCCAGTGCCCACTGTTTGTGAGGGGACAGCTTTGAGTTTCCACGCCGCTTTTGGCTGCACCCTGAGCTCCTTGCGGCGCTGTTGTGTCAGCTGTGGGGACGGGCGGGCACGGTGGCGCACATGAGGGGTGGGAGACCCTGCTCTGTGTCCAGCCGGCAGAGGTACAGTTACCCCTCCTGGGCTCCCGTGAGGGAGCACGGAGACAGCAGCGTGTCCCCTCCCTCTCACCTGCCCAGTCCCCTTGCCTGCTTTTCTGCTCACCCTGGGCCCTGTCTCAGAGAGCCCCTCCCAAGCCTGGGTCACATTCTGGCCATGGCCACCCCTCAACCTGCCGCTGAGCTATTTCTCGGTGCTCCCTGTGTGTGCCCGCGCACAGCCCATGCTGCTGGCTGGCACTGTGGGCTACTGCTGTCCGGTTCTTGGACCCTTGACTGTGTCCCCAGGCCGAGGGTGTGTGTGCTGGGCTCCCGGGAGCAGCTGTGCATCCACCCCGAGGTTAAGAAGCAGGAGAGCAGCCACATGCAGGTGGGCTCCTGGGCTGCCCCTGTCCTCGGCGGCACTGCTGGGCGATCCTGCCGGGCTCTCCGAGCTCCCTGAGCTCCCTGCCGTGCCCCTGGGCATGGCGGGCCACGAGCTTGGTGGGGCGGAGCTGGCAGGGGGTGGGACAGCACGGCCGGCGGCGGACCCACTAGCCAGCCCAGGGCTCTGTCCTTCCGCGGCCATCACACTAGCTGGAGCTAAGTCCTTTCTCTCCCAGATCCACCTGTGCCGCAAGAAGGTGGCAAGTCGCTCCTGTCATTTCTACAACAACGTAGAAGGTGAGGGGGCTCATGGGTGCTGCTGTTGTCAGTAGCTCAGCACGCAGCAGGTGGGGAGTAGAGCGTGTTGCCCTTGAGGGCTGAGCTCAATGGCCTCATGGCCTGCTGGCTCTTGCCCCTTGGGACTCATGCTGTTGCATCCTGCTCAGCTAGTGAGGCAGGTGCCTAGCTTGTCCCTGACTGGGGATCTGTGTTGGGTCACGTGCAGGAGAGCTCACACAGTGGGCCTGAGGCAGCCTCGCCTGCATCTGGCAACGTGGATTTGGGGGGTCCCCACCACCTCTGGTAGGAAGGGCTCCCTGGGCCTCAGCTGCTTGCAGACACCTGCTTCTCCCTGAGAGTTGAACTGGGTACCTGCCAGGCAGGGGTGCCCACATGACGAGGTGTCCGGTGAGCTTCCTGGGGTGCAGCATTCTGGGGGAGTTAGCCAGGGACGGTTCCGGAAGCTTGCACCTGGTCTCCGAGACTCTTCCACACACTTCCTCCTTTGCGGATTGTGTGGTGTGTCTCTCACTGCGACACGTCACAGCGTGGGTGTGGCTCTCTCTGAGCCTTGGATGTACTCCCAGTGACTCCTGCAGCCTTTGGCGCTGTGGCGAACAGCCTCATTCAGAGGTGGGTGACAGTGATGAGCACAGGTTCGTGACAGCAGCCGGTTGTGGTGCTGCTTGATATGCGTGACTGCAGGTGCCCATGGCCCTCGGAAATGGTCCCCTGTGTCTCTCTGCCGACTTTCCTGGGGCCCAGGTGCAGGGGCCGGCACTGGCGCCCGTGCCCTCGCCCTCGCCCCTGCCCCGCTGCTCCCCGCCGTGCCGCCGCCCCCTGTGTCGGTCGGGCACCTCGAGCCAGAGGCAATGGCAGAGCGGCCTCTGCGTGGTGTGGTCTTTGCAGTTTCCAGGCTGCAGTCAGGGCTCTGTGGCTTGGGGGTTCGGGGTTCTCTCTGCGTCCTGCGTCAGGGTTGGGACGCAGACTCTGACGCAGAGGTGACACGGGCCCCGGAGCACTCCCGAGGCATTGGTGGTCCGCAGGCTGCCGTCTCTGGGTTTGGATTGCCCGGTGTGCCAGGCCTGTGTGGGCAGAGGTCGGGACAGCGCTGCGCTCCCAGAGGCCTGAGCTGGGCGTCCTGCCTCCCGGCACAGGCGCCCAGTGCTCTGCCCTTGGAGACCAGGCGGGACTGACGGGGAGTGGGGCCGTGCAGGCTCCATGCCTCCTGCACAGCTCGGCCACTGTGGCGAGGACGGCCCAGGCTGCCAGAGCGCACTCCTCGCCCGCTGTTTGTGTGCTGTGTCCTTCTGTCTGGTGGCCCGGGGGACCCTTGGGACAGGTGTGGAGAGTACCTGGGAAGAGTCGTTCACCCATTAGGCCTCAGTGACCCGGATGAGGGTGGCCACCAGCGTCTCTGCCTGTGGCAGCTGGTCTTAGCCCCAGGCTGGAGACCGCTGACTGCCTCATTCTGTGTCCTCTGCGTCAGGCCCTTGGGTGTCGGGGTCGCCCTGGAGGCCGTTGTCCCGTTCACCGCAGCCTCGCCCCTGCAAGGGCTCTGGCGTCCAGCCTGTCACGCTCAGTGGAGCCGTCCCCCTCTGCCCCACTGTGGCAACCTCCCCCGCCCATATCCCTGCCAGAGGGGGCGGGGTGCAGGCGCTCCATTCACTGTGCGCCGGAGCCTTTGAGCAGCACTGGGCAGGAATGCTCCCGCCCGTTTCCCATGGCTCCTGTGGGTCAACTCAACCCCTCTGCTGGTCCAGCCCTTACCGACTGGCTCCCCACCTATACTGCCCTCACTCGCAGGGTCCCTTACCTGGTGGGTCCCTTGCTTGTACTGCTCTTCACCTATAGAGTCCCTCACCTCACTTGGAGGGTCCCTGAGCCGGGAGGCCAGGGAAGGGGTTGGAGCTGAGGGGAGCTTTCAGCTCACAGCAGAGGCGCTGCGGAAGCCAGTGCCCTCTCGCCCCCTGGGCTGCAGACCCCGTCCCCAGTGCCCCAGGCCCGTGTGGCAGAGCAGGGGAGGCTGTCCCAGACGGCCTGCTTGCTCTTTCCCGTTTCTGCCCAGTCCCTAAGCCACCTGCTCTGCTCTGGCTCTTGCTGCTTGGGCTGTTGGGGGATCTGCTCACTGTAAACCTGGGTGTCTTGCTGTGTCTCATTTCCCCTGCCCACCCCCCGCCACATCGGATGGGAGGGTGATGTCTCCAGCAGCTGCCCAGCCCTCAGAGGGGAGTGAGGGGAGGGCAGGGACCCAGAACGGTCTGAGAGGAGAGGGCAGTTATATGGGAGGAAGGAGAGAGACATAGAGCTAGAACCTGCCTGGCCTAGGTCCTTGGGAGCCAGCCCACCAGCAGCGTCTCCACACCAGGCAGCCCTTGGGGGCCCTTCTTGCTGCAGCCCCTCCCCCTCAGCTCCTGGCTAGCTGCACAGCATATAGATTGGCTGCTCGGTTGCTAGCTGATCAGTTGCTATGGCACTGCTGAGTGGATGGCTCTTCCCCCTCCCCTCAACTGCTGTCTCTGGGCACTTTGGGGTTGGGTCACCGCTGAGGGCCCATTGTATTCTGGCCTCTGCACTTTAAGGCTGGGCCTGGCGCCTGCCACACTGGGGCTGGAGCCGGGGCGGTCTCCACATGCAGCTGCCTTGAGACCCTCTGGGCTGCTTGTCAGAGGGGGCCCCCAGTCCTGCCCCACAGGGCGTGGGCCTTGGAGTTGCTGGGTTAGAGCAGCTCTCAGCAGCTTCTCTTGGCCCAGCTGGGGGCCTGCGCCCCTTCTTGAGAAGGAGCCCTGGGGTGCTTGGACCTGGGCAGACACACAGGACAGACACCTGTGTCCTTGGGAGCATCGGGGCAGCAGTGACAGACTAAGCAGCTCCCCTTGGTCCCCGTGGTCCCTCGGCCCTCCTGGCAGCCGCCTTCTGGGTACAGAGCAGGGTGCCCTCCCTTGAGACCCACAGGACAGGGATTCTGTCTGGTGGGTCCCCAAGGGGCTGGGTGCCCCAGTTCTGCCCTGAGGTAGGGTCTCAGGGTGTTTGTGACCTACCGCGTGCTGCGCCCCTGGGGTCTGGGGGACTCAGTGGGCCAGAGGCATGTGCTGACCTCCGCCTGTGCCCCCAGAGAAGAGCCTGGAGCAGGAGCTGGCCACCCCCATCCTGGACATCGAGGACTTGGTCAAAAGTGGCAACAAGCACAGGTGAGACCCTGCAAGGCTGCTCTCCCTGTCCTAGGCCTGTTCTCCCGTGACTCGCGGGGGCACATTTTTTTCCCTTTGTTCGCCTTTTTTAACCATGGAACTAATAGATGTTCTGTGTGGAAAAGCGTGAGTGGGCCTGAGGACCAGAGAGCGAGAGGGGACCCGCGCTCCGTCCCTCCCCCGGCCCCCCGCAGGCGGCGGCTGTGTGAGGCGGACGCTCGCTGGCGACCTCTCAGAGCATCGGGGCTTCAAATTGTGACGCGTCGTTTCTGCCCATCTCACTGACCTGCCCGGGAACGGGTGGGGTTTTGGTTTGATGGGCTTTTAGTAGGTGAGCCACTCACAGCATCGAACACCGGTGGCGTGAACGGCAGTGCAGCAGACCCCGGGGCTGGCCCTAGGCTCCGGCTCCCGTCCGAGCCCCTGCGCACGATGCAGCAGAGGAGGCCGCGTTTGGCCTGCTGGGGGCTGTGGCCCGCTGTCAGTGCCGCTGTCAGTGCCGCACGGCTGGAGTGCCTGCTCCCGCCTCAGCTTGCGGGAGCACCACCGGGGCGCTGGCAGCTGCTGCGCGCTGGCTCACAGCGCCCTCTCTCGGTGCTGCCCAGGCTGTGCCCATACTACCTGGCCCGGAACCTGAAGCAGCAGGCCGACATCGTCTTCATGCCCTACAACTACCTGCTGGACGCCAAGGTGAGGCTTCTGCCTGCGTCACTGATGATCCCTGACGTCGGGTGTCCTGGGGTTGTGAGGGCCGTCAGAGCTTCAGCTGATCCGGGTCCTGGGGTGAGACCCTCTCTTGGAGCAGCGGGCACACGTGGGGAGACCGCCCCCCTCAATGGTCAGAGCTCGGAGCCCACAGGAGTGGGGGGCGGGCTGGTGGCACTGATGAAGCCGCATCGTGTGGCTGCTGCTGGGCTGGCCCTGCCCCTGTCCTGGCAGCTGTGAGCCTGGCTCTCTGGTCAGACACTGAGGCGGCCCAGGGAGTGGCTGGTGGCGAGGCCTCAGGATACATGCATACGTGCCTGTGTCACCCTCCCATTCTCATGCAGGGGTGTCCCCTTGCCCGATTCAGTGGCTCGCACTTCAGGTAACGACAACCTGCAGACGTCCCCCGTCTGGGGTTCAGGTTGATTGAGCCGCCGGGCTGGGCATGGGTCTGGGTGCTGGGAGGCAGCAGGGAGCAAAATGAGCATCGTGTGTGGAGCTTTACTTCCGGCGGGGTAGACCGCAGGGCTCAGCCTGAGCCTGCAGGACCTGAGGGCTAGAGGGTGTCAGCATGGGGCGAGGTGGTGCCAGCACCAGCAGGGCGGCCCTGGGCCGGTGAGCCGCGGGGGAGTGGTGGGCACTCTGATGCCTGGAACCCTGCCTAGAGCGCGTGGCTAAAGCAGGGGGTGGCGGGGTGCAGGAGCCCGCTGGGGGCCCGGCTCTGGCACCGAGAGCCTGCCATTGGCGAGCAGGCGCATGTGATGCTCCCAAACCTCACTTTCAAGCTGGCTGCTCGGGCCCGGGCCCGGGCCCCAGCTCAGAGCAGTTGTATCAGAACTGACCAGCTGCTTCCAGGAACTCAAGGAGAGGCAGAGGGTCACAGAGCCGGACAGAGTCGACAGAGAAGAGCAGGTGGGCAGCTCACTCCTAATGGCGAGACTCACCGCAGAGCCCGGAAACTTGGTGTGGCGAGTCCAGGACGGGCCACTTGCGGGCACTTGGTGTTCGACAGACTTGCCCGGTATTTTGGTGGGAAAGGCGAGGCGCTTCGTGCTGTCCACAGTGGTACTGGAGTAGCTGGATGTCTGTGTGAGAGGAAGTGGGCCTCGGCCAGCACTTCCGGCACGTCACGGGGAACAAACATGGACACGAGAGCTGCAAGGCCAGGACGCCTTTGAGAGGACCTGGCAGGGGCAGGCCGGGATCGCTTGGCCACACAGGGCACTCGCCGCAAAGGAAAAAGTTGAACTGTTCTTCGCACTTTAAAGCCTCGCGTGCTTGGAGGAGTAAGGAGAGTCGAGCACATCGGAAGGCGAGTCACAGGGAGGAGAGCGCTCCTGGCACACCTGTCTTCAGAGGGCCGCGCTCGAGGCGCGCAGCGCTCTCGACACTCGACAGAAGCCCAGCCAGCCGTTGGACGAGGCCCGAACAGACGCCCACGTCATGGAAGGGGCCAGCCGAGTCAGCCACGCACAGAAAACGTTTAGCAGATGCAGATGAAACGCCCGGGCTGATGGCGCCGTGTCCCACCGACGTGGCTGAATTTAAGACCTAAGCTGAGTGCCGTGGGTGAGGACGGGGCACCCCGGAGGTTCACCGTCACAGTGGGGAGGAATGGCACCCTACCCTGGAAAAGCCACGGCATTCTGGAGCTTTCACAATCACCAAAGCCAGGAGACAACCGTGTCCATCGACAGGCGATGTCCCTGAAACAGCCACATGCTGGTCTTGGGAGTCTGTGCTCACACGGGAGCCCCGGCGGGCTGGCTTTGTCCCAGTCTGCCAGCACGGGCAGACTCGGTGTCTGCTCGCAGGAAGCTGGTCGGAGGTCGTGTGGCAGGGATGTTGTCTCCTGCTTTGGGTGGTGGCTGCGCAGTGCACACGGGTCTCAGAACTCAGCTGCACACTTAAAACGGGCACTTTATTTGTGAAGATTAAAATTCAAATTAAGTTGATGACGAGAAGTACAGGTACCAGACCCGCCCTGAGATCACCGCCCTCACACCCTGGGAGTTAAACCTCCTCTCCAGGCGTGCGCCGGGCAGAGGGCGCTGGTCTTTCTGTGGCTGTGCAGCGTGTCGTGGCAAGGGGCCACGGGCTTGCTCCTTCGTGCCGTGCAAGTGTCACCAGGATGGACGTGGGTGGGCAGTGCCCGGCGACCGTGGCCGTGGTCAGGAGATGGCCTGTTCCCACATCCTCTGGCGGTGTGGGACTCGCTCAGGTGGGGAGTGCCTCCCCGAACCTCTCCCTGCCGGCTGCGTGCCTTGGTCTCCCCCTCCGCGGGCTCCGTGGGGGCGGCAGCTCCCCGGCACTGCAGCCCCGCTCCCTTCCCTCTTGCTGTAGAGTCGCCGGGCACACAGCATCGACCTGAAGGGGACAGTCGTGATCTTCGATGAAGCTCACAATGTGGTGAGTGTCGGGGCGGCCGTCCTGAGGCCTTCCTCCTGCCCACCTCCCTGTGGAGAGCAGTGCAGACCTTTCTGTCCCAACTGCTGTGGCCCCGGCTCTCAAGGCCAAGCAAATCTAGATGTCACCGGCATGCCCTGCCCCCCCGTTCACGTGGCCTCTGTGGGCGCCCCGTATTTCCAGGAATGGCAGCCTTGACCAGGGCACTGAAGGCAGGCCACTTGGGGCAGCCGCGCATGCTCTGGAGCCTGGGGCAGCTGTGCGAGAGCTTGGCGTCCTGAGTTGGTGGCGGCCATCCCCAGCCCCCACTCGGTTCCAGGCACTTGTGAGGGATGATGGGCCCGGTGGGCCAGAGCTGGCTTTTGAGAGCAGCTAGAAATCTTGAGGTTTTAATGGGCAGTTTTCATTTATGGCGTTGTTGGCAGCTCAAGCAAAGTGGTGTTCCAACACCAGTCTGGGTCAGGTGGCCATCTTGGGCCCATTTGTCACTTGGCCGTAAAGGCCGTGGGGCGGGGCCTGAGAACACTCCGCTTCCTTCATCTCCTGCATCCCAGCCCCCCGCGCCCCGTAACACGGTGTGCTTGTGCTCTCAGGAGAAGATGTGTGAGGAGTCGGCGTCGTTTGACCTGACCCCCCATGACGTGGCTTCCGGACTGGACATCATAGACCAGGTTTTGGAGGAGCGGACCAAGGCGGCACAGCACGGCGAGCTGCACCTGGCGTTCGGTGTGGAGTCTAGCGCAGGTGAGCTTCCGGGCGGGACGCGCAGACGGCGAGAGCGGGCCTCAGGTCCTGGAGGCCGAGTCGGCGCAGGGCCCTTTCTCGTTGGTGTTCGAGGACAATGTCAGCTTCTTCAAGAGGCTTCTCGGGGCCTCGCAGACCAGAGGGTGGGTACCGCCCAGTCAGTCATTCTGGCGTTTTCCGAAGACCTTCCTTTTCTAGCCAGCATGTACTTTCCCTGTACTGTATAAAAGGAAAACAAACGTGTTAACCACAGAAACACTTCACTGACCTATGAGCACCGTCCACACGGAGCCCCCCACAGACTTCTGCCCGGCGTTTCCTCAGGGGGCGCAGTGGCCACGCAGAAACCCGGTGGGCGTGGTTCGGCCACCCACTTGGTCTCTGCTGGCGGCTGGCGAGGGTCTGGACTTGCTCAGCCAGAGCCCGCTGTGGGGCAGGTTCCCGGCGGCGGCTGCAGGTTGCTGGCATGCATCGTCGGCTGTGCCCCTCGGCGTGCGGCTCAGGCACGTGTGGTCTCATGTCCCCGTCTTCTCACAGTCACAGACATGGACAGACTTCGGAGAGCAGGGCCCCCCGCCGGCTCCCTCTTTGCCCCCCTTGCCCAGGCGCCGCCTTCTGACCTCGCGTGGGTCTCTGGCTCCCTTTGACCCACTCATTCGTAAATGGCATTTGTTTGTTTAGCACGGAAGTTGTCAAATGTTTTGCCTTCAGGATGCTTTGAATTCTTGAAACTCACTGAGCTTGTTTTATGTAGGTTACATCTATCGGTAATCACTGAATTAGCAACGAAGACAAAGTTTTTAAAGATATAGTTATTCACTTAAATAATAAATTGTTACATGTTACTTAAGTTTCCTAGGGCTGCTGAGTGGTGTAAAGTGACAGAAACCGATCCTTTCACAGTTCTGGGGCCAGAAGTCTGAGATCCAGGTGTGGGCAGAGCTGGCTCCTTCGGGCCTGTGGTCCAGGCCTCTCTCTCAGCTTCTGGCAGCTGCTGGCGGTCCTTGGCTTGTAGACGCATCGCTCCAGTCTCTGCTCCATCTTCACGTGGTCTCACCTTAGTGTCTGTGTCACTGGGCTGGGGCCCATCCTGGTCCTCTGTGACCTCATCTTTACTCGGTCACATCTGCAGAAACCCCGTTTCCAAGTAAGATCTCATTCACAGGTGTAAGAATAGACTGCAAGCGTATCTTTTTGGAGGATGCAATTCAATCTATGACAAACTAACATAAGTAACGTTTTTCTTGAAAAATAACTTATAACTTAAAAATTAGACGAGTAGCATTGTTTTACAGTTTTGCAAATCTCTTTCCTACCTGGCTTATTGGCAGACAGATCTTACACTTTCTGCTTTTGATCTGATGAGGCATCACTTTCACGTACTGGTCCCAGTTCCTACCGCTGCTGCGACAAATCACCACAGACTCGGTGGCTGGAAGCAACGCAGCCTTGGCATCTGACAGTTGTTAGAAGTGCGAAGTAGGTCGGCAGGGCTGCCCTCCTTCTGGGGATTCTGGGAGGATCCTGTTCCAGCTTCCAGAGGCACCGCATCCTTGGCTCGTGGCCTCATGTCACTTGGATACCTGCTCCGTTCGTTGTCCTGTCTCTGACTCGGACCTCTTGCCTTCCTCCTGTAAGGACCTGTGATGGCATTTGGGGCCCAGCTGGGTGATCAGGCTCACCTCCCATCTCAAGATCCTTAACGTCATGACGACTGCGAAGTCCCTTTTGCCACAGAAGATGATATACTCGCAGATAACGAGGATGAGGGTATGGACATGTCAGGGTCACCGTCAGCCTCCCCGACTCAGCCTCTGGAAAATGGGAAAAGGCAAATAGCACACTGTCACTGCTGTTTAGCAGTAGTGACACCACGAAAATAGGTTTGGCCTTACAGTATCCTGACAGGTGTCAGGGCCCCGGTCCCTTAGCCACGCCTGACGAGCTGCCGTTTATGTAACCAGCTCCCCATGGCAGGAATTTCTGAGAGCTGCATCCAACACTGGGATACATGTGTCTGGGTAAACAGGTGGGTGTTTTTCTAGGACGTTACCTAGAAGCAGCTATCTGGGCCATTGGTTGTGCACCTTAAACCTCGTTATTCTAAAGTTGCGTTTTGTGTTAAGAGTCACGTGTTCTTCGGGGCTGCTTTCCTCGCGGCCCGGCCGCCATGCAGTGTGCAGAGCGTTGATTTTCCTGCGTCGGCGCTGCCCCTCTGTCGGGCCGTTACCGTGCGCTGCATCCGTCCCTGCTCGGCTGTCTCCCCCGGGGCCGCACGCGGTGGCTCCGCCCCGCGTTCCAGACGGCGCACTCGCTCCCCAGTCCTTCTCTCTGTTCTTCTTTGACTTAAAAAAATTCCCCCTTCACCTCCTTTTTTTAAAATTGAGGTAAAATTGGCACACGAGTTTCAGACGTGCCACACAACGATTCAACATTTGTCCCCCCCCTTTCCTCTAAGGCAGCGGTCCCGACCTTTTTGGCACCAGGGACCGGGGCTGCTGTGAGAATCTAGTGCTGAGGATCTGAGGCGGAGCCGAGGCAGTGATGCCAGCTCTGGGGAGTGCCGCAAACACAGACGAAGCTTCGCTCACCAGTCACCTGCTACGTGGCCCACTCCCTGACGGCGTCGGGGCCCCCTGGCCTAAGGCACCATTGGCGTCACATATTCGCTTCTGTGCTCTTTCTAATGCAACTCTTTTGAAATGAGTTTTGTTTTCTAGTTCCGTTCGAGTTCCGTCACTTCATTTCTGAGTTTTTGGAAGTCGATCTGTGTGGCGGTTTCGGGTCTCGTATCATGTTCTAAACGCTCGTTTGGTTTTTCTGAGCACCGTTTTCAAGCAGTGTCAAGCAGACAGGTCTTTGCTGGTAGAACTCCGGCTCATCCTCCCCAGGCTCATCCCCGCCAGGCTCCCGCTTGCCAGCGCCCTGTCCCATGTCACGAGTCCCCTCCATGAGGACAGGCGGTCTTGCTCTGCACTCTCCAGGGACGCCCCCTTCCCTGTGTCCGGCGTGTTTCCTGGGAACAGGGATGTTCTCCTGTGGCCAGTGCAGGACACAGGTGGGCGGTTGCCAACGCTGCGCTCCTGTCTGATGGCGGAGCGCATCTGAGGCTTCCCGCTGCCCTTGTCACCACCCAGAACCCCGCCAGTGGGACGTCCCGGCCCGGAAACCGAGCGCTGTCCTGTGTCTGCTCTCTGGGGTGTGATCTGTCTGGACAGTGGCTCAGGTGCCATCTTTCACAGCCTGGATATTCTTGATGAGGAGTCGTGATCACGTTGAGTGGCCTGCAACTTGGATGTGTCTGCTGCGTCCTGATGATTCGATGTGGGTTACGCGTTGGGGGCAGGAATACACCAGAAGGGATGTACGCACAGCCCATCATGTTGCAAGGCTCAGCTCTTGTCTGTCGCATTGTTGGTGACACTAACTTTATCACTGGTTAAGTGGTGGCGTACCTGGTTTTCTGCTGCGTGTAATTCTTGAGTAATGAATTAATGATTACTGTGACGTTTGCAAAATGGTGAGTCTTCTTGTCCCTTCATGCCTTCCGTTCCTGAGTCGGGATTTCCTTGTGGGGGTGCTCTCTGGCTTGCCAGACTGGCATGGGCACAGTGCTCACGCCTGCAGCTCCGGTCCGGTGTGCCGCCCCGCTTAGCCGGTGCCCTCCCCACGACTGTAGCCCCGTTCTGGGTGCTGAGAACGCAGCTTCCATTGGGCTCAGTGTTCTACTTACTTATTCGATCCTCAAATACCCAGACAGTTGTTCAGAATCACTAACCCACCCATTCGAAGTGCAAGTCCACTCACTGGAGTTAGATGTTGGTCCACATCCCTTTTGTCCTGAGCCTGAGAGCACGTAGTCAGAAGACATTATTCAAAAGTTTCTTGGGTCATTTCCTCTCGCTTCACTGTGGTTATAGCATTAACTTTAGGCTAATCTGTTTCTGTTTTTCTCCATTCACGTTGATTTTATTACTACTGTGCGTGTGTGTGTGCGCGCGCGTGTGTGTGCGTGCGCGCGTGCGTGCGTGCGCGTGTGGTTCCAGAGGTCTGAGTCGCAGTGTGCTGGAGAGAAGTGTCTTGCTAGTCTCTGGCTCATTCTCTGCTTTCGCAGCTGTGTCTCGTTGACTTTCTTCTTTTGGTTTCTCTTCCCTTGTTTTTTTTACTCTCTCCTTTCCCGCACTTTGCACGTTCTTGTTTGTCCTTCCCTGTTTGCCGCCTCGTGTGTTCTGGGAATGCCTCCCTGGAGAGACGTCCTGTTCTTTCTCCAGCTGCCGGCCTCCCTCCTCTGGGTCCCCTGTGTATCCCACTGTTTTTATGGCGTTTGGGTTGTTTCCAGAATTTTGCAACCACAAACAATGCGGTAATGAGTAACCTAGGGCGTGCGTACTTGCGTCATGCTTGAGGTATTTCTTCAGGGTGAATTCCCAGAAGTGGGGCTGTGGGTCAGCAGGTAAGCGCGTGTCGGCCGCCGTTAGTAGTGCAGACGCCTTGTCGTGGCAGCAGGGAGCCAGTGTGCGTGCCCGCCAGTAGTGGGCGCCAGTGTCTGTCTTGGCGGCCGTGCCACCGGAACGTCATGCCAGGCTCTTTAATTCTTGCCGCTTTGACAGACGAGAAATGGATGTGTGTGTAATTCTGATTTGCTTTTCTCGTACAAGTGAAACGGAACCTCTTCAGTCGTGTGAAGGCCTTTTCTTTTGATAAGAGCCATCCTGATGAGTGCGAAGTAGATGTTTTCACCTAGTGTCCTTTTCTGTCCCAGGACACCAGTCGTCACCTCTTGTCGCCTGCTCTAGTCTGTGACAGTTTCTCGGACCTCCTTGTTTTTGAGAACCGTGACGGGTTGGAGGGGGAGTGGTTAGTTGTTTGTAGACTGTCCCTGAATTGGGGTTTGTCTGATGCTTTCCTTATAGAGTTCCTGGGGTTGTGGGATTCAGGAAGAGCACAGATGCAAGGTGCCCTTTTCATCACGTCCCATCAAGTGTCCAGACTGTCACTTCAGCAGGATTTATGATGCTGGTTTCGACTTGGTCGCCTGGCTGAGGCCATCTTCGTCAGGCTCTCCGCACAGCGTCCTCTTGGGAGGAGGCCGAAAGAGCGGGGTCACCCACCTCGGTGTCCGTCCCTGTGACTGTGCACGAGGCAGTGGTTTCTTGGAAATGACACCAACAGCACAGACACCAAAAGGAGAAACAGATGAATTGGACATCGTCAAAACTAACAACTTCTGTGCTTCAGAGGACACCGTCTGGAAAGCAAAGAGACAGCGCGCAGAGCGAGGGGGATTTTTACCATCCGCACGTCTGTTAAGGGCTATGTATTTAACATATGTAAGAAACTCTTACAGCTCTGCACAGAGACAGCCCAGGTAAACTGGGCGAAGGGCATGAGCAGACACGTCTTCAGGGGAGACGCGCAGACAGCGGTGCGCACGAGACGACGTGGCGTTGGTTGTCAGGGAGGCGCGAGTCCATACCACGGGGATGCACCACTTTACACTCGGGGGGATGGCTGCGGTTAGTACGAGGAGCAGTGACAAGTGCTGGCGGAGACGTGGGACAGTCAGCCCCTCCCTGCTGCGTCACCGCCAGAGACAGAGCAGCGTGGCCGCTGCGGAGGACAGGCGGTCCCTCGCCGAGGTGCGTGTGAGTGGCTCCGTGCCAGCGCACAGCCCCACCGTCTTGGTGCTGCTGGCCTCAAGGCCATGCGAGGCGCCAGCAGTCGGCTTCGTCCGGCCTCATCCTGGCCGCACCCGGTCAGGCGGCCGCGCCCGTCGGCTAGACTCAGTGGCCGGTGTGCTTTCTGACCAGGAGGAGTGGTGGCTGGCTCTCTCTGTCTGACGTACCGTCGTCTCACCGGGTGCCTGGGCCCGTGCATCCGGGCCTCGCAGGGCGGGGACGTGCTGACTGTTCAGTTGGTCAGCAGGACTGCGTTTATCAAGCCGCTCTTCGCCTCCCTTGCTGGTGGGAGCACCGTTCCTACAGGAAAGAGAATAAATGCTGAATGTTTTCCCCTTTGCTTTCCCAGTTTTCAAATTTGGAGGTTTTAATTTGTTCCCAACTTATTATTGGTCCCTCGTGACCCTCGGGAGGGGAGCGGTGTTTACTGTCATCCATGGGCACGTGTGTCTAAACACAGGTGATGCTTTCGGTCTGTCGTTAAGTCACGTCGTGATTGAACTCAGCGGTCCCGTCTTCTGATGTCCTCACACGGGCTCCTCTGTCCTTCTGGCCCCAGTAGTCATCGACAGGAGTCACGACGCCCCACCTCACCCGAGCTTTTCCTGCCCCTGGCTGGAGTCAGCCGTGCCTCTGAGGAGTCCTGGTCGCTCTTAATGGGAGATGGCGTCTCAAGACCCACAGTGGGGGCACTGGGACGCTCTTTGTTGCTGGGTCACTCACTGTCTCAGGCGAGACACCCCATGAGCTCATACTGCTGCTTCCAGTTCGCGTCCGGCTGTGAGGACCAGAGCCTCTTTTCTCCTGTGTCCCACCCTTCGTACCGGCCCCTGCGCCGAGACATAGCTGGTCCACAGGAATGACGCAGACTGTGTCTGCTGCCTTTGTCTCTCCCAGGGCTGAACATGGAGCTGGAAGACGTCGCCAAGCTGAAGAGTAAGTGCCGTTCGCCCGCCCTGCTGTGGCTGGGGGGGCTGTCCCTGACCGCCCCTCGCCCCGCAGTGATCCTGCTTCGTCTGGAGGGGGCCATTGATGCTGTTGAGCTGCCTGGAGACGACAGAGGTGTCACCAAGCCGGGGAGGTGAGGGACCGGGAGGTGGCCCCTTGCCCCCAGGCCTTGGGTGGTGAGTGGTGGGGCTCGGTCCCGGCAGCGTTCCTCCAGCCTGGGTTGCCGAGTGGGTGTCGCAGGCTTTATGTGCCAGCGAGGTCTGTTCTGGTTCCGGAGGCCCAAGAGGGCCACCGACCGCATGCAGGGAGGACCGTATGCACGAGCTCGTGGCCCTGCGGGCCCGAGTCTCCTGCTCTGCGTCCGCGCCTCTGGTGCTCAGCCACCTTGCAGTGCCTTTTAGAACGAGAGAGACACCTGCTTCCAAGCATGCTTTCTGTTGGGACGAGAGCGCGATCACCCTGTGGCTTCTAGTGGGCCCAGAGTGTTCTGAACGGTCCCCAGGCGCTGGCCTTCTCAGCAGCCCAGGGCAATGGGGTGCATTTCCCATAGGCAAGTGCTGGGTAGTGGTCTGGGGCTGCTTGTACCTCCTTGCTACAAGCTGCTGGCAGCGCTGGGATCCAGGCCCAGGTTGTCGAGGGTTGGAATGTTGTGAAATGTTCTGGAGTGCCGGGCTGCCTGCTTGCTCTACTGTGCTCAGACCCTCGCAGGGCCCCTTGTTGCCTCCCAGGTGAACTGAGCCCCTCAGCCTTCCCTGCCCCGCCACAGCACCCAGACCTGGCTTCCCTCCAGAGCTGCTCTCTGGGGGCGCTGCCCAGAGCCACCACCTCAGGGAGGCCCTCATGAGCAGGTGTTGGCACCTCATTTGGGACCCGAGCCCTGGGATGCCATGGTCTCCCTCCCCACCAGGGCTCCTGAGGGTAGAGGCCCGTCACTTCCGTGGGCTCAGAGCTTGTTTCTGAGTGAGGAGAACTCGGGAAGCCGTTGGCCGTGGGGCTCCCTGAGCGCGGCCGGGCTCTGTGGGGCCTGAGCCTCCTCTCTCCCCACAGCTTCATCTTTGAGCTGTTTGCCGAGGCCCAGATCACGTCTCAGACCAAGGCCTGCATCCTGGACTCTCTGGACCAGATCATCCAGCATCTGGCAGGACGTGAGTCCCCGCCTCGCCTGCGCCCGCCTGGCACTCCTCTGCCCTTGGCTTGAGGTCACAGGCTGCTGCCTGCGCTGAGTGGGGCTTGAGCTCCCTTCCTGTCAGCACTGGTGCCATGTGAGCGCCGTGCTCTGTGCAGCATGGCCTGGCGTCCCCGTCCCCAGTCAGCTCTCTTGAGGAGTGGGAGGGGCCCGGGCGGGTCACTGAGCTGTTCACTGCTGGGCTCGGGTGGTGGGAGGCAGCAGGTGGCAGCACCACCTTACCGACCTTGGCCTGCTGGGCTTCCGGAGACGTGCAGGGAAGGGCCAGCCCGCTGCCCATGAGGGTGTGCCCCGTGGCCACACAGGCGAGGTCGAGCTTGGCGCCATCCGGCCGGCTCGTGGCTCCTGGTCAGACGGAGGGTTCAGCAGCCGCTGCTCCCACAGGTGCAGGGCTGTTCAGCAACACGGCAGGGCTGCAGAAGCTGTCAGACATCATCCAGGTAGGATGGGCTTGTGACCAGGACAGGACGGCCCGTTTCCTGGTCGAGGTGGGGGGCGTCGTGCTGCTGCGTGTGTCCCGAGTGAAGGCTGCAGGGCAGGGGTGAGGCGCCCGCCCTGCGTGCTTCCTCTCTGCAGCCTCGGGCTCTTTCTGGAGTTTCTGGAGGTGGGTGCAGCCAGCCGCTCGCGCCTTTTCTCGAGTCTTTTCCTTTTTTCTTTTTTAGGCGAGGCGACCCTTGGTTGACCTCACAGATTGCAAGGATCTTGTCAGCTTACAATCCCTTATTTTTTATTTTTTTCCTCCTACAGCATCTGGTCTTCCTAGGTGGTCTCCCATTTAAGGACTAACCAGGCCCGACCCTGCTTAGCTTCCGAGATCAGACGGGGTCGGGCTTGTTCAGGGGGTCATGGCCGTAGACTCGAGTCTTTTCCTGAAGCGACTTCTCAGAAGGAAGTTGTAGCATGGGTGGGGCGGGGGGTGCTCTGTCCCCCAGCCCCGTGTCTGGCTATGCCAGAGAGGCACTCAGTTAGATGTGGGGTGATGATGTTCAGGCAACGCCTGTGATCCCAGGTAGGGCCTATGGGGCTGGAGGTCAGAGTCAGTGGATGTGGTCCCCAAGTCCCCCGCCTCCACACTGGGCCAGACCAGCCTCTCTCTGGGCACCACTTTAGGATGGGGTGGGAGCCCCTCATCTGCCACATGCAGATCCCTGGCCAGGCAACCCGTCATGCCTCAGGGCTGCTGGACATGGCCGCTTCCTGTCCCGTGTGTCCAGCTGTCCTCAGGTGCAGCTGAGCCGCTTCCTCAGCTCAGATGGATGACCCAGAGCCCACTTTCCCTCAGCTGAGTGGCCTCCCCCTCACCTCAATGGGCTCTTCTGTAGAAGACCCTCAGTGGCCATTAGTCCTTGGAAAGCCCTGAGCACAGGGGTCCCCCCCCGGACACTGCTTATGGAGGAGATTTGTCCCCCTGCAGACTCTGGAGCCCAAACCGCTTAGCCATAGGCTTGGAGTTTCCTTTGGCAGCTGCTCTGAGTAGCCTGTGGTGGAGTCAGTGTCCCCTGCCTGCTCAGGGTAGCCTGCAGTGATATGCATGCTGTCTTTCCAACTGGAGGTGTGACTAGCAGGTGCTCATCCCACACCTGGTTCCTGAGTACCTGTGGTGCCAGCCCAGGCTTTCCCCCGATGTGGGTGTGCTGGGCGGGCACGGACAGGGTCACAGGACATGCCGCTGGCCTCAGCGGGGCAGAGGGCTGGCCAGACAGGCAGCCTGTGGACACACGAGCAGGACACACCTCTTCACACCCTCACGGTTTGTACCAGACAGAAGGTCTAAAACTGACCCAGCTGGGGACTGGACTAGGCCAGCCTCGAGAGGGACGGCAGGCAGTGAGAGGGGGACGCTTGGGACGGTGTGACATCTGCTGACCTGTGGAACCAGCCCCGACGGGATGCTGGCGGTCCCTGGGGCTGTGGGAGGCCCAGACGCCACCACGCATGGCCCTACCGCAGGCCCAGTGAGCATCAGGCAAGACAGGGTGGCCCTGAGCCACGTGGACAGGCCGCACACAGCCCAGACGGGCAGCCATGCAGAGTGGAAGGGGTCGTGTAGCCCTGGGAACTGGCGAGGAGCAGGCGAGGGAGATGGAGGCGACAGCAGAGCCAGGTGCCATGGGCAGGTCGCCACCGGGCGAGGGAGCTGGCCATGGTCTAGAGCTGTCCACTGTCCCTTGAGGTGTGAGGTCGGCGCCTTGGCTGCCGACTGCTCAGGGCTGCATTGGGCTCGGGGGGACGTCGGGTGTGCTTTCCGTGTCCGCAGGCGCGCTGTTGGTACGACGTGAGGCCAGGCTTTGGCACTCCGGACAGTGACACCGGCTTCGGGCGCCTCGCCGTGGGTGCTTCGCCCTCGCGGACGGCACCGTGCAGCCGCGCTCTGGGCAGCTCTGACACGAAGCGCCTGTGTGTGCCTGGCCCTCTGCTTCGCTTTCCCACTGATGGGGTCTCGGGGTCTTCCCAGCTGTGCCCCTAAGTCCCGCGTCCCTTTAGCCACTTGTGTTCTCCGGTTCACGTTTCCGTTGTCTGGCGCTTGTCCCCCGGGTGCCTCGCGGTTTATTCGGTGTTCCTTTGCCCGGTGTCTTGCGTGTGTTTGGCTAGTCACAGTTCCATCCAAATCACCTTTCCCTGAGTCACTTCCTGTCGCTGGCTCGTAGGCCTTCATCCATCCGGGTGCTAGCTGTGGCCCGCGCGCTCCGTCCACGGAGCCTCTGTCTTCTCTGTGTCTACAGAGGACTCGGTGGCGTAGGCTCCCTGTTCTCAGCTCACACCCCCTTCTCCCAGCCCCCACCCCAGGCCCTGGAGTGAAGGCGGAGGGTGGGCTGCCCCCTGGGCCTGCGGAGGAGGGGGTCATGGCGGGGAAGGGGGAAGGCAGGTGTGAACTGCTGCCCCTCAGCCTGGGGTCTCGAGCCAGGGATGCTGTGGGGCGAAGGCAGGGGCAGGTGACGACGATGCCCTGAGCCACGTCAGGCCTGCCGTGCCTGGGGACTGCTCAGCAGGAGCGTCGCCTCTGGTGTGCCTGCTGACTCGTCCTCCACCTGCCTTCCAGATCGTGTTCAGTGCGGACCCTGCCGAGGGCGGCCTGGGCTCCACGGTGGCACCGGGGGTCTCTCAGTCCTACAAGGTGGGGCCGCCTCCAGGGGGGGCTCCGGGCAGGGCCTCAGTCCTATGAGGTGGGGGCCGCCTCTGAGGGGGCGCTCCGGGCCGGGCCTCAGGGCGCCTGTCCATCCCACCCTGCAGGTGCACATTCACCCTGACACCAGTCACTGGAGGACGGCTCCGCGGTCAGATGCCTGGAACAGCACCGCGGCCAGGAAACCAGGTGTGGCCCGGGGGGCAGGCCACGTTCCTCTGCACGGCCGCGTGAGGCGCCGCGTCCAGCTGCGGGGCTCCTGGTCACTGCTGGTCCAGGCCAGCCTGGGTCCAGACCTCCTTACGTGACCATCCTCCCCGACTCAGGAGCTGTCAGAGTAGAACGGCCTCGCAATCAGCCAGCATGGATGGCACAGGGCCTGCCGGGT
This sequence comes from Pteropus medius, assembly GCF_902729225.1. Lineage (NCBI taxonomy): Eukaryota > Metazoa > Chordata > Mammalia > Chiroptera > Pteropodidae > Pteropus > Pteropus medius. Next base: position 27,674,424 of record NW_024342471.1, read on the forward strand.
CACTGGCCGGGTGTCCACCAAGCTGGGGCACAGCCGGGCCTTCTGCACTGCTGGGGACGTTTCCAGAAAAGGTTGTCAGACCTCCCGACAGCATACATGGAGGCCCAAAGGCCCCGCTTCACGCCACCAGCATGGTGGACAGATGGGGACAGGCTCGGGCCAAGGTCACTCGCCAGGCCTCTGGGTCGTGTCCGAGGCGTCTTCGGCCTTCGGTGCTGGCCCTGTCCTGCCCTTTCCACAGTAGCTTCACCCGCTGCCCTGTGTCCTGGGCCTGGGGTTTCTGGGGATGCTCAGGGTAGGGCTTGTGCCAGGGACACTGTGGCTCTTGGTGTGGGGCTGGCCTGTCCCGGTCCCAGCACGTGTTTCCATGGTGTCCAGTCCTGGCCAGTGTCCCAGCCGCCCTTTGGGACTTATTCTTTGGGTTTCGTAGCCTGACAGGTCCAGGGTGATGACACTCTGCGTCCCATCCGCTCCTCAGTGCAGCTGGCGGCCCACCAGTGCCCACCTGCGCTCTGGGCCCAGCCCACAGCCCTGCTGGCCTGTCCCGCTCCAGACTCTCCAGCCGGCAGTCCCTCTTTAAGCCGTGCCCTTCCGGGGGCTGCCCACCTACCATCCGGCGGGGCCGAGCAGGACAAAGGGCTGGGAGTGTGGGCGAAGTCGGGGCCTAGTGAGGGGCCACGGCGTGGCCTTGGCAGGTGAGAGATGGGGAGACCGTGTGCCCCCCATGCGGCATTCGTGATCACGGGAGGCGGTCTGTACTGCGAGCCAGGGCCTGACACCTCCCTCCACATCTGCCAGCGCTCCCCACAGGGCCGACCGTTAGTGCTGGTAGGCTATGCAGGTGCCAAGGGCAGGGGCGTGGTCACCCATATTCCACGTACCCTGAGAGCATGTGAATTCTCAGAAACAGCTTCTCCCTGGGTCAGGCATTCATAGGAAATGAGTTCATCTCCGGCGTTGCTGAGAAGCTGGGAGTGGGGTGGGGCCGGGCCGGCCTGGGACAGAAGCAGGACAGAAGCAGGCCTGCGGCAGAGCTGCTCCCCGAGCCCCTCCTACGTCACACCTGTCTTTGCTGTTGCAAGGCTGGCCCAGGACAATGCAGGGCTGCTTCCACCAGCCCTACCTCCCGGTCACAGGGCAGATCCCATCTTGAAAGAGGAAGAGGCTTGTTCGTTCTTGGAACTGTCTGCTGACCTGTGACCTAATGTCGGCTTTAGTCATATTGGAAGTCATTCCACTTGTGTTATTTTAATTCCCGAGCTTCCGGAGCCTGTAGGGAGTGAGTGGGTGGCAGGCATGTCTACTGTGGTCCCCTCCCCAGGTGGCCTGGCGCTCAGGAACTGCGACTCCCGAGGACCTGGGCCTTGGGGGTGGTGACAGCACCGCTGGTTTTGCCCCCCAGAACCTGGGCCGGTGCTCTCTCTGCAAGCCCGACATCGCCTGCTCCCTTCCTGGGGAGCGCGGTGGTGGCCTCTGCCTGCTCCGAGCCTTGAGCCACACAGCAGTCTCTGTGGATGTCTGGGGTTGGGGTCGGCTGGCCTCTTTGGAGGTGACCCCAGTGTCTGCCCCCCAGGGGCTTTTCTGGGTCTGCTCTCTGCCCCCGGACCCCCGAGGGAGGGCCCCAGCTCGCACAGGGCTCAGGGACGCCCCCTTGGTCGGGCTTGTGCGCGTGGCTGTGGGGCGCAGTGCTGCCCATGGAAGAGAGACGCGAGGATGGCAGTCAGGGGCCGCCTTGGGGGCCACCTGTCACAGCCTGCCACTCCCCCGCAGGGAAGGTGCTCAGTTACTGGTGCTTCAGCCCCGGCTACAGCATGCACGAGCTGGTCCGCCAGGGCGTCCGCACGCTCATCCTCACCAGCGGCACACTGGCCCCCGTGTCTTCCTTCGCCCTGGAGATGCAGATGTAAGGCTGCCCCGTGCCCTGGGGTGGGAGGGGCCCAAAGCCAGCCCCCAGCGCTGGGGTTCAGGATCTCATGGGGGCCACCCGCTGCCTCCAGCCCTTTCCCAGTCTCTTTGGAAAACCCACACGTCATCGACAAGCACCAGATCTGGGTGGGGATTGTCCCCAAAGGACCTGACGGAACCCAGCTGAGCTCTGCCTTTGACAAAAGGTAGGGGGCCTGACGCCCAGGAGGCGGTGGGCGGGCCGGCCGAGTGCTGGGACCCCCGTGGCAGCTGCCTCCTGGCTTTGCGCAGGTTCTCTGACGAGTGCTTGTCCTCCTTGGGGAAGGCTCTAGGTGAGTGCCGGGGGAAGCCCTTGGCCCGGGCTGGCCTGTCCTGGGCCCCTACCCCATTCCGTGGTGACGGGGGAGCCCCGTCTCGCCCCTCCCCAGCCCTGCTCACTCTCCTGGGGCCGCTGGCGGGAGCCTCTGGGTGCCCCTCCCACTGACCGAGGCCGCTACATTTCCAGGCAACATCGCCCGCGTGGTCCCTCATGGGCTTCTGGTTTTCTTCCCCTCCTACCCCGTCATGGAGAAGAGCCTGGAATTCTGGCGGGTGCGTCCCCCTCTGTGTGTCCTGGAGGTGGGAGGGGAACCTCGAATGGCCTAGTGTATACCTTTGTCTGAGAAAGCAGAGGTGGTGCTGGTGCAGCTCAGGGACCACCAGATCTGATGGGTGTGACAGGTGTCCTCATCTCTGCCTCCTCCCACAGGCCCGTGACTTTGCCAGCAAACTGGAGGCCCTGAAGCCTTTGTTCGTGGAGCCAAGGAGCAAGGCTGGCTTCTCAGAGGTCTGAGCTCGCCGGGGGTCACTGCCCCCATAGCCACCATAGGCTGGCCACCATCTCTGCCAAATGGCTCTGCTGCCACCCCAGGTCCCTGTGTTTTCTGTGAAACACGGGCCAGGCTCTGCATAGTGGGTACAAGTCAGCCCGGGAACCGTGCCATGAAGAAGGTGGCCCACTTGTTGGCTGGGACAGTCTTCCATCTCAGAGGATGAGGCCTGGGGTCTCACTCATGGGGGTGGGAGGGGCCAGGGCCTGAGCTCTGGGTGACCCACCTCTCCTTCCAGGTGATAGGTGCTTACTACACGAGCGTCATCCGCCCCGGGTCCCGTGGGGCCGCCTTCCTGGCTGTGTGCCGTGGGAAGGTAAGGCCCCAGGGGTCTGGGTCCCACACTGCCTGGTCCGTCTGCCCCTCCTAAGGGGGCTCATGACTCAAACCTGTGGGCTGCAAAGTGGGCCGGACGGGCCAGGCCCTCCGTTGGGCCCCAGGTCCAGCAAGCATGAGTTAGGAGAGCAGCGCTGCCCTGCCCCCCGCCCTGCTCGCCCCCCAGGGGTACTGGTGGGGGCCTCTGGATGCCCCTCCCTCCGACTGAGGCCGCCATACTTCCAGGTGACATCGGGCTGGGCCCTAGCTGGGGTGGGCACTGGGCCCGCTCCCAGGGCCGAGGACGTGGTCGCGGGGCTCTGGGGGCGCGGAGTCCAGCCAGGGCCTGGCCCGAGGTTGCAGCTCTCTCCCTGCACTGTCCACACCTGGGAAAGGTTTGCGGGCTCCTGTGGGACGGTGGGCGAAGACTTCACTCCGTCCTCAGGCCAGCGAGGGTCTGGACTTCGCAGACATGAATGGCCGCGGGGTGGTCGTCACGGGCCTCCCGTACCCCCCGCGCAAGGACCCGCGGGTCATCCTCAAGATGCAGTTCCTGGATGAGATGAAGGGCCGGAGTGAGGCCAAGGGCCAGGTGAGATGCCACAGGGCTGGCGGGTGGAGGGCAGGAAGGGCTAGGAGCCCCCGTGACTGAGCCCCCCGCAGTTCCTCTCCGGGCAAGACTGGTACCGGCAGCAGGCGTCCAGGGCTGTGAACCAGGCCATCGGGCGGGTCATCCGGCATCGCCACGACTATGGGGTTGTCCTCCTCTGTGACCACAGGTGCGGCCCCCCACCTGCATGGGACCCCTGCCTGGGAGGGGGTGGGGGCAGGCGGGCTCCCGGGCTGAATGCCCCTCCCTGCTAGGTTCGCCTGTGCAGACGCCAGAGCCCAGCTGCCCTCCTGGGTGCGCCCCCACGTCAAAGTGTATGACCACTTCGGCCACGTCATCCGGGACGTGGCCCAGTTCTTCCGTGTCGCTCAGAAAACAGTGAGTCCCGAATGCCCAGGTGGCTGTGCCCTTACGCCCTCCCCAGGGGAAGGGCTGGATGGACCCCCCACCCACCTCGTGACTATCTAGATGCCGGCGCCAGCCCCCCTGGCTGCTGTCCCGAGCCTGGGCAAGGGCGAAGCTGCCGTCGTGGCGGCCTTGTCGCCCAGCCTCCTTTCTACAAGGAAAGCCAAGAGTCTGGATGTGCATGTCCCCAGCCTTCGGCGGAGACCCACAGGTGTGTATAGCCGGGTGACATGGCTGGCCAGGGGGCTGCTTGCAGAGGCTGGTGGCAAACTGGGCCTGATGACCAGAGCACCCAGCTGGGGGGACCTGACTTGCCCCCCACCCCACACTTGTGCTCCCCCAGGACCACCAGCCTCCGAGGACGCTGAGGGCAGCCTGTGTGTGGAGTATGAGCAGGAGGCGGTCCACGCCCAGCGGAGGCCTGGGGGTCTGCTGGCCGCGCTGGAACGCAGCGAGCAGCGAGCGGGGAGCCCTGGGGACGATGCCCTGCCCGGGCAGGACGAGGTACGGGTACGGGGCGTCTCCACATCACCCCGTAAATTCCCTTGTCGGCCAGCGGTTGGAGTTTCATACGTGCTTGGCACTGCTGTGAGCCTCACCCCCCAGCAGGTGCGCCCCAACGCACCCCTGTGGCTGCTCTTTGGGTGGCCAGCTTGACACAGCTTACTCAGAGCCCAGCCCAGAAGCCAGTAATTTCCAGTCTGACCTGGAGCTCCCCACTTCTTGCTGGTGGCATCCCCTCTCCCCTCCCTGACTGTCCTCTGGTCCCTGGAGGGAGCCCAGCTGCGTACAGCTGGTGTCTTGTTCCGTTGTCACCTGTCCCTTCGGTTAACTGTAAGACTGCCCGCACCTGCTTTTGAGCTTGGCCCCCAACAAGCCCCAAGGGAGGCAGTGGGGACTTAGGGAGGGGGCCCTCCTCCCCTCACCGTGGGCCCAGGAACGCACGGGGCTCTGGGGGTGCTGAGGGCGTCGGTCAGGACCATGGCTGTGTCACCCTCAGGCACAGTGCCGCTCTGCCTCGTCGGTCCCGGGGGAGAAGAGGCCCGCAGATGAGCAGAGAGGAGGCCGGAGGAAGGTCAGGCTGGTCAGCAGGCAGGTAGGCAAGCCGCCCACGGATGCAGCTGCGGCGTGCATAGCGCCCTGTGCCCTTGCCCACGGCCGGGGGCCCTGACTGAACAGGCCAGTAGGTGAGCCACCCACAGACCCGACCACGGTGTGTGCGGCCCACCACGCCCTTGCCCCCGGCTGGTGGCCTTGACTGGGCAGGGCGAGGTGTGAGTACACCAAGCCAGTCTGTCATTTTAAGTCCTTTTGCTGTCCCGCCAGGGGGGCGGTCTCTGGAGGCCTCGGGGCTTGGCCTCTTTGCCGCCTGCCCGTGGGACACACACTTGGCAGAAAGTGTGGCGCGGCTGCTCCGAGGCCTGCCTGGTTCTGGCTGTGAGGTTTGTAGTGAGTTCAGACGTCCACCTTGGTTCTGACGGTCCCGAGACCAGCCCGCACCGGCACCAGCCTGCAGCCCCCTCAGTGCAGAGCGACACCCGGCACCTGCCTCGCTTCCCGCTGCACCCCCGGCTCCGGCCTGGCCCCCCACTATGAGGCCTGCAGTCGTGCAGCCAGATCTGGGCCGCTGGTTTTGGTCTCTCCTGAGCGAGCGCTTCGTGGGTGGCGGGGTCCGCACAGAGCCCTGGGCCCCTTCCACAGAAGCCTCCACCTGCCAGTGCATGGGGTCAGGCTGCTCCCCTGGGCAGTGCCGGCCAGGGCTGGGCCCGAGGTGTCTGAATGTGGGCAGGGTCTGTGCTCCTAGCCTCACGCAGAAGCAGTTAAGACCCACTGATTGAGCCTGGGCGGCGAGGCCTCCAGACAGCCCTGCACTGCCTGTGTCTGCCCCGTTTCTGGGAAGAGGCCAGCACTGCCAGGGGCCAGACGCCGTCAGGAAGTGGGCGGGCAGCCAGGGGCCTGGCCTCCAAGGGGCGAGCTGGACAAGACTGGGAAGCCTGGGCCCCTCCTGCCTGCTTTCCAGCCTCCCTTGCTGAGGGTCCAGCATTAGCCCAGGGTGTGCAGCATGAACGGGCCCTGAGGTGCTGTCAGTCCCTGGGGTGCTGAGGTGTGTCTCTGGCTGTGAGCTGATGGCCCTCTGAGCCAAGGGCACAGGGAACTTGTGGAAGGGTGGGGCCTGCACCCAGGGACACAAACTGCAGTTCACCCCTGTGCTACTCTTGGAGGGCCATTTTCCCCGCAGGTCCTTCCTGGCTGCCTCTGCTGGGATGGGACAGGGGTAGGCGGCATGCCTGACAGGGTGTCTGACGGGGCACTGGGCCATGTGTCCAGCAGGAGGGACCAGCATCCGGGGCGCAGGTATGCGGGGCCAAGCTCTTCATGGCGGCTGTGAAGCAGGCACTGAGCCGGGCCAGCTTCGAGTCCTTCACCCGGGCCCTGCAGGACTACAAGGGCTCCGACGACTTCCAGGCCCTGGTGGACCACCTCGGCCCCCTCTTTGCTGAGGACCCCAAGAAGCACAGCCTGCTCCGAGGTGCCCAGGGGTGGTGGCCATGGGGTAGAGGGGCCGCAGGGGGCCGCAGTTATCTCTGCTCCCTAGAAAAGGGACAGTGGGTGGCCCACAATTGCAGGGCCCCCGCTCTGGCATGGTGGCTGCAGCGTCCCTCCCAACAGGCTTCTACCGGTTCGTGCGGCCACACCACAAGCAGCAGTTTGAGGAGCTCTGCCTGCAAGTGACGGGCCAGGGCTGTGGCCACCTGCCCAAGCACAGCCTTCCCCTCGGGCAGCAGGTGCAGCCTGCCTCACCCCCTGACGGTGAGCGGGGCTTTTCCCGCTGGACTCTCAGACTTCCTCGAGGGTGGGGTGCACCCCGGGTCCTGGGGCAGGCCCTAGCGTGGTCTAGCTTCCCTGTTCCTGTGCGAGTCACTGCAGGGTACGCCACGAGAGTGGAGCTCGGCCGTCCTCCACCTGGGGTCCCAGGGCCCTGTCGTTCCCCCATCTCTCCCTGGGGTGGGCCCTGCACCTGCCCAGCCAGGGAGCCTCTGCCTCTGTTACAGCTGTCACGGGGGGCCTGGCTCTGAGAAGATCCCCCACTGCCCCTGGGAGGGGCCTTTCCAGCCTGAGAGTCGCCCCTCCCCGTGTGGGGCTTCATGCCACTGGGGCGTGCCTCGCACCAGCCCCTCCCAGCAGTCAGCTGTTGGAGGGTGTGTGAGTCGGATCTGCTGGGTTCTGAGGAGGCTTGTGAGGCTGTCTCCCCTCAGACAGACCTGCCTCCTCCCCAGGGAGTGCTTCGAGCCCTTGGGACCAGTCGGGTGACTCCTCGGTCACTGTTTCTTCAGGAAAGAGGGAGCTGGACCACAAGCTGACCCTGTCCCAGGGTGCGGCCAGGCAGCTGGACACCGGAGAGCACCTGAACCGGGGTGGGCCCCACCTGGTCTCGGGGCCACAACCTGAAGGTACCCAGTCTCTGAAGAGGCTTTGGACCAGAGCTGGAGCTCAGACCCCTGGAGGGGGGGTCTCCTTGGTTCTGCGCCCCAGGGCAAGGGAGGCTGTTGCGGAGGCGCTCCGGGCCCTCTGGGCCCCTGGACCCCAGTGCGGTCTGAGCCATGTCCTCTCCCCACCAGCAGGCCTTGAAAGCTGTCCGCAACAGGCGTCTGCAGTCCCTCCAGCAGAGGTGCGGGGCCAGCCTGCTGTGAGCGCCTATTTGGCTGACGCCCGCCGGGCCCTGGGGTCTGCAGGCTGCAGCCAGCTTCTGGCAGCACTGACCACCTACAAACGGGATGATGACTTCGAGAAGATGGTGGCTGTGTTGGCGGCGCTTACCACCGCGAGGCCAGAGGACTTGCCCCTGCTGCAGAGCAAGTGGCCAGCGGGTGCTTGGGGGCGGGCAGAGGGCAGCGGGGGCAGCGGGGGCAGTGGGGCCGGGCCTGAGCTCTGCTGTCTGCAGGATTCGGCATGTTCGTGCGTCCACCCCACAAGCAGCGCTTCCGGCAGCTGTGTGCAGACCTGAGCGGCTGGCCCGCCCCGGGCATCGGCACCAAGCCACTGGGACCCCAGGAGGGGAGCCCCACCGTGCCTCCCAAACCCACCCCTGGGGCACTCAGGCCAGGTAGGGTGCCCCGCCCTGTCACACCTGGAGCCCCACGTAGCTCTGGTAGGGGTGGGTAGCAGAGCTGCGCCAGGCACTCAGACTCACTGCTGTGTCCAGTCCCCTCATGAGAGACCAGAGGTGATCCAGAGCAAGGTGTCCTTCCTCAGACAGACAGCGGACTCCAAGTGCCCCTCTGGGACACACGCAGTCCCAGTGTGGCCGGTCTTCCAGAAGGGGGAGGCAGCCCCAGCAGCAGGCCTGTGGCGCTCACAGCGGCCCCCTTGCCGCAGGCCTGGCGTGCCCCAGCTGCAGGGCGGAGGACGCGGTCCCCTTCCAGTGCCCCTCCTGTGACTTCCACTGCTGCCGGGCCTGCTGGCAACAACACCTCCAGGTCGGACCCCAGGGATTCAGCTGCCTGGTGTCACTGCACACGCTGGGCGAAGGGCCGGGGTAGTCAGCGGTGCCTAGCAGGTGTGTCCAGCGCCTTCTTTGTCTTCACAGGCCTCTAGAAGGACGTGCCCGGCCTGCTGTGCCGCTGTCAGGAAGCAGAGTGTCACACAGGTGTTCTGGCCAGAGCCCCAGTGAACACGGGAGCCCTGCAGGCTGCGGGGTCTGACCAGACACTTGCCTGTCGGCTGGGAGTGGGCCAGCCAAGAGCCCCGCCACCAGGGAGGCTGGTCCAGTGTGCCCGGGGCCTAGGACTGCGCCCTTGGGGTCAGGGGTCTGCCTGCGCGTGCTTCCCCACAACTGCCTGGCTTGCGGCTTGTGGGTGCACCCTGGGAGAAGGGAAATTTCTGGGACCTGCGCCTGAGCGGTGGGCCTGCTCTCACTTGGGAGGACGCTCTCTAATAAAGCCATTGGCACTACTGGGGCACTGACCATGTGGCCTGGGCTCGGTAGTAGGGCTTGGTAGATGGTACCAGGAAGGAAGGATGGGGGTGTCTGTGCAGGTTCCCCCTTTCACCTCGTCCCACGAGAGGGCATCCTGAGCGCCTTGTCTCAATTTGGTTCAGCCTGTGTCATTGCAGCTGGACAGGAAACTATGGTGACACCAGAGGGAAAGGAGTCTGCCCCCCCACCCCCGGGCCACTTCAGCGCACCGCCTGGTCTGGTCACTGGGTCCTGAGTGCAGGCCCTCACAGGACTGTGCCCGGCACTGGGCATAGGCACCAGAGGGCTGACGCCAGGCTGGGTGGGGACTGTTGACGCTTCCCAAAACCGGCTCAGAGCATGGCCCCCTAAAGGTCGTCGGCCCCTCCCCTAGGGCGTGGCAGGGAGGCCCATATAGGAGGAGGCTGGGCTGGAGCCGAGCATGCGCGCTGGCGGTCGGTCGCAGGTAGGGCGGTCGGGGCAAGCGCCCAGGCGGGTGGTGCAAGGCTGCAGCGGGGTCCGGTGTCTCCGCTGAGTCTGGGGGACCGACCCCGCTCCAGGAAGGACCATGAGGGCGCCGGAGAGGCCGCCCCTGGCCCCGCCGTGGGCTCTGCCTGCCCTGCTCCTGGCTCTGGCTGTTCGCGGGACGGCAGCGGGCGCGCCCACCTTCCGGTGGCGGGACAGGGACACGCGGGAGTGGCTGGAGTGCAGCCAGTGCCCCCCGGGCACCTTTGTGCAGCGGCCCTGTGGCCGGGACAGCCCCACTGCGTGCAGCGCGTGCCCACAGCACCACTACACACAGTTCTGGAACTACCTGGAGCGCTGCCGCTACTGCAACGTCATCTGCGGGGAGCGCGAGGAGGAGGCGCAGCCCTGCACCGCCACCCACAACCGCGCCTGCCGCTGCCGCACCGGCCACTTTGCGCACGCAGGCTTCTGTCTAGAGCACGCGCCCTGCCCGCCTGGCACCGGCGTGGTCGCCCCTGGTGGGTGTCAGTCTCCCGGTGGGCGGCGCTGGGCTGGGACTCCAGCCGCTACTGAGGACACCCAACTCCCCTTGACCCCATCCTCTCCGTCGTCCCCAGGCACCCCCAGCCAGAACACGCAGTGCCAGCCGTGTCCCCTGGGCACCTTCTCAGCCAGCAGCTCCAGCTCAGAGCGGTGCCAGCCCCACCGCAACTGCACGGCTCTGGGCCTGGCCCTCAACGTGCCAGGCTCCTCCTCCCACGACGCCCTCTGCACCAGCTGCAGGGGCTTCCCGCTCAGCAGGCCGGAGCCGGGGGGCCCAGGTGAGATGGGACTGGAGGGCGACGGGATCAGCCTGAGTCCAAGCTTCAGCGGGTGTCTGGGTAGGGCCGCCGGAAGTGTTGTGGGGTCCGGGGGACCCCGGAGCCCCATCGGTAGCCCCGGGAGTGAGGCGGCGCTCATGAGTGCTCTGTGCTGAGAACTTACTACCTAGCCCGACACCCGGATATTGGGAAACTGAAACCTGAGAATTTAAACTTGCTTGAGGTCACAGCAGTGAAGTGGCAGATTGCCGGAGTGTCGCATCTCTCCCCTGGGGCTGGTGAAATCCGGGCAGGTCACTCCCAGGTGTTAGCACAGGGTGCTCTCCACTTCGTTGTGTGGCCAGCTGGGGCGAGGGTGGGGGGAAGGGGTGGCCCTGTGTCCGCTGAGCCCCAGCAGCCCTCGCCCTGACCCTTTGCAGAGACCGAGGAGTGTGAACGCGCCCTCATCAACTTCGTGGCTTTCCAGGACATCCCTTTCAGGAAGCTCCTGCGACTGCAGCAGGCCCTCGCAGGCCCAGGGACGTGGAGTCCGCCACTGCCGAGGGAGGGCCGCACCGCCTCACAGCTGAAGCTGTGGCAGCAGCTCACAGAGCTCCGGAAGGCACAGCCCGGGGCACTGGCAGCGGCGCTGCTGCGCGCCCTGCACTCAGCCAGGCTGCCCGGGCTGGAGCGCACTGTCCGAGAGTACTTCCTCCCAGCACCCCACTGAGCCTCCCCTATTTATGTCACTAACCAGCCTCGGCTGGACCAGAGGAGGCTACTGACTGGCTCCCTCGTGCCAACGAAGTTTATTTTTTATGAAGCCGGTTTATTACAAAACTGGTTGCAGACAGCTGCGTCCTGTTGGCTCAGAGACTGGAGGGAACGCGTCAAGGAAACACCTGGGCAGCACCGGGGCTTCCTGAGTCCTCAAGTTCTCCCCCAGGCACTGGGACAGAGCCTCAGTGGAAGGACCGTGGGTAGCCAGTGGGTGGCAGGTGTACCCCTTCCTGCTGTGGGGCACAGTGGGAGCCCCATGGAGCTCGCAGTGATCAGGACAGTGTGGAGGGTGGGTGAGGGCCAGCCAGGGAACAGCTCAATGTGGGGCGGTACCCAGGAGGGTCACACCAAGGCCAGCAGTTCCCCTGTGGAACAGGACCCAGCGGACTGACCAGTGCCCCTCCCCTGCCCTCCTTCTGCACTCCGCCCATCCCTCCCTCCGGCAGGGGACTTCCCAGGAGGGACTGGCTAAAGCCCTCCTGCTGGGCTTTCTGGGGAAACGAGGCTGCTCCAGTGCCAGGGGGGGAGGAGGAAGGGACACCCAGCCCCAGCCTGGCTGCCCTCCCCAAACACAGGCCCGGGAACCCCATCTGACCCCATGAGGGGCCCCAAGGGAGGGATAGAATCTGATAGCCCAGGACTCCCCATGAGTCACCCACCTGCAGCTGGGTCCCCGCCCCTCCCCTGACTCATCCTTTCCCAGCAGCCCCTCTTAGGCCCCCAGTAGGGAGGGAGGGCGGGCAGCCTGGAGGAGCCTGACCTGAGGACATGAAGCTACCAGGTCTGGCTATGGCCAGGCTGGTTCCATGAAAGCAGGTAGTGCTGGACAGGCCATGGCTCCAGCCTGGAGCCCCTTGTGCTGTGGTCACCACACAGCCAGAGCCCACAACCCAGCCTCGCCACGTGGAGGGACAAGGGACGGGAGCTGCTCGGACCACCTTTATTTTACTCGTATTACCTGTAGCCAGGCGGGCTGGGCGTGGCCAGCTCCCACATGAGCCACGTGGGGAGGATCTCAACTAGCCTCACAGTGAGGGCAGCTGCTAAGCACAGGCCTGGAAGGGGACCCCACCCACCTTCCCAACACCCCCATCCATGCCCAGGCCACCTGCCCCCAATGGTGCACCCGAGATGACAACCACGCTTGTCCCAGGTGGGTGACTGTTAAGCTTAGGTACAGGTCTGCCTGTTCCCAGCCCGAGCTCCCAGCCTTTCTCTCCTTACTGGGGATCAAAATGTGATGTTGGGCCCATGGGCCACAGGGAAGGGGGACATGGCCTCCCTGGCAGATCTCCTCCACCCCACCCTGAGACTGCATCAGAACCCAACTCCTGCTAGCCTTCGGGAGTGTGGGCCAAGTTTCCCGCATGGTGACCCCAGCGCCCAGCCACCTCCAGAATCAGGGTGGGTAGAGACTGAGGGCAGCCAGAGCCCCTCCTATCCGCGGCGAGCTGCGAGGTCTGGAAAACCCCGCTTCCAACCAAGACCCCTTGGGCCCCACCCCGGCTGGCGGGCAGGCCTGCTGCCAACGCTGAGGCTTTATTCCCAGGCCCCAAAGTGGGCTCTGGGCGGGTCCTGGCCTGGTGTGGCTGCAGGTCCCCGGCCCCTATTCCCTAGGCAGAAGCCTCTGGGTGCAGAAAGAACTCTTAGAAAATAAAGCAAACGAAAAGGCCCAAAGACAAAGCCAGTCCCATCCCCGGGACCGGGGGCTGAAGGTGGCAGAGCGCCCGCGGGCTCCGCAGGAGCTGTGGGCACGAGCTGCGGGCGCTGGCTGCGCCTACGTGATGTCCCTCTGCCGTGGCGGCCGGTGCACGTTCCGCACGACGCACTTCACCATCCACTCGATGCCCTCACGCACCCCTTGGCTGTGGAGACAGTGGGGTAAGGGAGGGCCGTAGGGCCCCCCAGCCGCAGGGTGAGGGCCCCACTCACCCGGTGAGGGCCGAGCAGGCCTGGGTCAGGCAGTCTCGCCTGCCAATCTTGGCGGTGCAGTCGCTGAATGCCGTCTTGATGTCGGGGATGGACAGGCAAGTCTGGGGGAGGCGAGGCTGTGAGCAGGCCCATCCCCCAAGGCTCTTTCCTGGCCCCAGGGTGGGAAGCAGTGGGGGCCGCCACGGCTTCTCTGCCCAGGAGCAGTCCCACGGGTGAGTGGCCTCAGAGAGTGAATGGCCCCCAGGACACCTACAGCCACGATACACACCCCAAACACAGGCCACCGTCCTGTGCAGTCCGTCCGTGGGGACAGTCACCAAGACTGGGCTTGGGGTCTGGCCAACTGGGGTCCTGGGAACAACATCTGTGCCCCTCCCCAGACTGCCCGCCAGGTCTTGGGGGTGGGGTTGGCAGGAGGCAGGTCAGGGTCAGTGCTGACGTTCCCCGAACCCCAGGGTCCTTCTTTTTTCTCCAGAGCTGCTACCTCGGTCTCAGCTAAGGCTCAGCTGAGACAAGGCACAGCTGCCCCCCAGTGGAGAGAAGGTGCCCTGCACTGCAGGCCTCTGGAGGGCACTGCACCCTATACAGCTCGGGGTGCCCCACAAAGGAAGCCCTTCCTGGAGCAGATACCCATCCCCCTGGCAACGGGGCAGGCTCACCTCGACATCCTGCTTGTTGGCCAGCACAAGGATGGGGACACCACCCAGAGCTTCACTTGTAACCATCTTCTCTGGAATGGGTGAACAGATGACAATAAATCCCCTTTGTCTGCCTGCCCCAGGCTCCCACATTCCAACCAACCTCCCCACAGGCTGGACACACTCCCCTGTGGCCAGAGCCCTTGTGACCTGGTGCGGGCCTGGCTCTGGACACATGGGACGTGCAGACTGAATCTGGACAGCCCCTCAGCACCCCCAGCCCTGGCCAAGCCGCACCCACCGAAGGCTCGCTTGGACTCCGACAGTCTCTCTTCGTCGGTGGAATCGATGACATAGATGACGCCATGGCACTCGGCATAGTACTGGGGGAAGGGCGCAAAAGGGGGCTGAGCCCTGGGCACTTGGCCACCCAGGGGCGATCCTCAGCTGCAAGACCCTCCTGGTACTTTCTGGGGATGGGGAGGCCAGGCGGAGTGCAGGTGCGCCCCAAACCCTTTAGGATGGGTGTGTTGACCTTGGAAAGGGTAGGCCCCGCCCCCGCCCTCTGCCAGGGTGTGAGCCTGCGGACCCCACACCGCCGCCTGATGGTGGCCCAAGGGGACGGATGGGGCCTTGGAGCTGGAGCCAGTCCAAGCTGCCTGGTGCAGACCGGATGAGGGAGAAGTGTCTCGGTAAGGCCTCGTGCCAAAGCCCACAGCAGCCACAGAAAGGCCACCGAGGGGCCAGGCTCATGCCACACTCGAAGCACCTCTGTCCCCTGGGCAGGACAGCAGAGCCAAAGACCGAGGCAGCAGCACCGAACTCAGCCCTGCGGCATGGGCCGGAGCCAGGAGGGCGTGAGCCGGGTTTGGTGACTGCAACAGCACCGTGGACCCTGCACAGCTTTCAGGGCCGAATCCTAGGTGTGGGGAGTCAGTGGGGCAAGTGGGACTGCGCCCCTGGGGAGAAACAGACGCACAAAGCAGGGGCTTTGGACAGATGGACCCACTGGGCCCAGGACACGAGGAACACAGCCAGCCTGGCAAGGCCCCTTCTGCAGCCAGCAGACCCACCAGAACAGTGCAAATGTCCATGCCCACAGGAGCAGGCAGAAGCTCTGCCACTTCACCCCAGCTCTCCTGCCTGTCACAAGCCAAGACCTGGCACAGCCAGATGTTCTGCTGATGGCGATCCAGTGGTCAGTGAACTGAAAGATGCTCTAGAGCATTCGTGGGTTGACCTCCACCCCCATCTAAAACAAACTTTGTATCTGCACTTGCTACGTAGAAGATGGCCCTGGGCTTTGTAGGCCATGAGTCTCGCAAACAGGGACTCCTCTGGCCTTCGTGCAGGGTCACACAAGGGGACTCCAAGCAGCAGGATAGCCAACTTACTGTTGATGGCTGGGGACTGGCAGGCCCTACAGTGGAGGTCTCCATGCAGAAAGGGACACTGTGGGTTTTGCAGCCCAGTGAGAATCATCATGCAGCCCTTGGGGTGGCAGAGAACTTTGCTCTCAGTGTGTGGCTGGGCCCTGGTGACGGCCCAGCCACGGCAGCAGTAACGGAGCAACACGTGTGGGGCTGCGCATGCGCAGGACCTGGGGCACACCAGGCTACACTGAGCCCACGGCATACACCATGTCCCAGACCCCAATGGCTGCGTCACATATGGCCACATGGGGGAAATCCTACAAAACCAGCGGAAAGAGAGCGGAGCCCAAGCGTGGCTTCTGGGGCAGGGGCACACGCTGACAGTCTCACAAGTGTGGCCTGGAGGAACAGAAGCCAGACGTCCTCCTGTGGCTGAATGCCAGGTGACCCCAGTTATATGGAAAGACATAACCTGAGTCTGGAACTGGGGAGCGGTCAGGAGCCCCACATCCATCCCTCACGGTGACCCACAGGGGACTCTGCCATCCATTCCCACAGCTCTGGGCTTGGCAGGGTTGGGGCTGTGGTCACCACCACAGCACCTACTCACCAGGGCACAGCAGGAGACCCGAGTCACAAATCCTGGCTACCTCCTGGGCATGCTAGAAGACAGCCCACCCTGGCAAGGGTAACTGACCCCGTGGGCAGCAGGAGGAGCACCCATCCCATCACGGGGCTAGGGAGACCCCGAGGAAGCCAGGATACACCAGAGGAGGGCTTGGCGATCAGGAGCTCACGCCACTGGCAGGAGTGGTGGCTGGGGGCAGCACAGGCAGCTGCAGGGCCAGCTTCCCCTCAGGAGATCCTGAGTCTTGGAGGAGCAGTTCCCAAAAGCAGAGGCACGGATACAGTCCCTTGGTGGGACTGGTCACCCACCAAGGCTTTGCTGCCAATGGCGGGCAGCATGTTGACGGACAGCCCCTTGTTGGCTCCTGCAGGACCCACAGAGAGTCACGGCTGCGCAGGGCAGCTCACTGTAACGGCCCGCCAGGTGGTGCGGCATCCTGGCCAGCCTGGCCGACGGGCGGCTGTGAGGAGCAATTCCCCAGTTCTCCCTACGGGCCCTGCCGTGGGATAGACACCTGTCCCACTGCCCGTGGGGTCTCCCCCTGCCCGCCCAGACCTGCGGCCATCCCAGGTGCTGATCCCCAACACGCATCCTGCACCCCGACCTCCACCTCAGCATCAGCTCTGAAACCCTGGCCCACGACAGGCTGTGCTGCTCTGCTTCGCTCCCCATTGGATGGGGGTTCAGACGAGGAGGCCCTGGCTTGGCTCTGCCTCACTAAGACTTTAAGATACGAAGCACTTCGGGGGGAACAGAACAGGGTGACTGGTGCCTGCTGCTGGGATCAAACCAGAATTCAGAGCCCTGACTCTCAGTTCTAAACACACAGGCAATCAGTGTGTGTCGGGAACAGGCCTGTAGCCCCGCATCACACTGTCCCAAACCCCGCACGCCAGTCCAGCGGGAGGGGCTGCCGAGGGAAGTGGCTGGGTCTGTCCTGTGCACTGCTGGGCCTAGCACCGGGCACAGGCTGAGGTGCAGACCACTCTGGCCTTTGCGGGGCGGGGGCGAGAGCACCACACGGGACCCTCAGAAATGGCCAAACTCGACGTCAAAGGAGGTCGCTGCTGTGGGCCTCTGAGGACATCATTCCCTGATGGGGAAGGACCAACACAGAGGACAAGCTAGAACGGAGGGTAGGGGCCAGGGGGACACATGGGCCTGGGGGCAAAGGTAGTACCAGGCAGGCGCCAAGCCTGCCCCACGGCTGGTTCCCGGCCAGCTTTATTCACTGGCAACAGAAAACCTCTAACCCAAAAGGACCACGTATGTTCTCAGTCTCAGAAAAGTGACTCGGAACTAAGATGGGGGTGAGGAGAAGCTGCTTCCAGCAAGGAAGGCTGAGTCGGAGGCCTCGCGAGAAAACGGAGGAAGAGACCGCGGGGCAGAAACGACGCCAGGGCAAGCGGCACGGGCGCCGGTCTCACCTTGTCCCACAGAGACTGCAGCTCTTCCTGCCCACCGAGGTCCCAGAACATGAGCCGAGCCTTCCCCACGTCCACCGTGCCGACTGCGGAGAGGCGGCGCTTGAGGCTGCGGCCTTGCGCCCGCACAGCGCCCCCAAGCGCTCCCGGACCACCGGGCCAGCTGCCTGCTGACTACACGCACCCCAAACCCACAGCACTCGGGGACCCCCTTACTGTTTAGACCCACGGTGGTGGTGATTTTGGAGAAACTCATGGCCTTGTAGTTCTTGTTAAAGCGGGTTTTCGACTGCTCCAGGAAGGTCTGAGGGAGAGACGGGCAAGAGACGGCTTAGGCTGGTTTCAAGTCTTTTCCCCAAATGTCCCCGCTTGGGCCTGTCCCTTAAAAACAAAGCAGAACAGAGCGTTTTGCTTTTAAAGCAGTTGCTGGCGACTGTTCCATGGCCTTAAATGGGGTATGCATACTTTCAGGGCAGTGACCAGGCATCTGAAGGGAGACAGCCCGAGGACCCGGGGGGCGAGGGCAGGGGCAGCCGCCTACCGTCTTTCCGGCATTGTCCAGGCCCAGAATCAGCACGCAGTACTCGTCCTTCCGGAACATGTACTTATACAGCCCGGACAGCAGCGTGTACATCCTGCCCTGGGCGGGAAAGCTGGGTCCCCGCAGATCTGATCAGCCCCGCACCCGCCCGGCCTCCCCATGGCGGTAACTGTCACTCCCGTGTGTCTCACCAAGTCCGTCGGTAAGTCCCGCCCACTCTGTCTCCCACAAGTCCTCTCCCCCACACCCCCACCGGCCACCTCCCGCCGCGAGCACTCTGCGCCCAGACTGCAGATCGGGCCTTGTCCGCCCCCGGCCTCATCACCGACTCCCAGGCCGCTGCACTCCGACTCGGCCCTCCCTCGGGCGCGACCTGGGCCACCGAGCCTTCTCCCACGTTCGGTCGCGCCCCTCGGGGGCGGGGGGCGGCGCGCGGCCGGGCACACCGCAGGCGCCCGGTAAACCCTCAGGACCCCTGCAAGCGTTAAGCGGGGACATCCGCTTTCCGGAGAAGGGGTGCGTGTGGGGGCGCGTCGACGGCAGGCGGGGAGTGGCCGTGCAGCTGGCGGGCGGCGCGGACAGGCGGCGGCAGGAGGCCCCGGGCCCGACGCCCCGCCCTGACGCCGAGTTCCGGGGCTCTGGGCCCCGCCGCCGGGAGCTGCTCCAGGCCGGCCGCCGCGCCCTCGGGCCCGGCACCCACTCCGCCCGCCCGGGAGGCGGCGACCCTGCCCCTGCCTACCTGCGCCAGCCGGGGCTGCGGAGCCGCCGCGCGCCTGACCCCGCTGACCCCGCGCGGTGCCCGATGGGACACGGCCGGCCGCCCCGGGAAGACCGGAGCCGTCCCGGTGGCCCCCGCGGCAGGCACTTCCGGCGGCCGCGGCGCTTGGGAGGAAGTGCGGGTCGGCGGCGAGGGCGGAAGCCGGGCGCCGGGCCGCTCTAGCCGACGAGGGCGGCGGACTCTCTATGACTCGGCTTGGAGACTGCGCGGAGGAGGTTCCCGGCCAGGGGCGCGGGGCGCGGTCTGGGCGACGGGGCCCGGCCCCGAGGTGACAGGTCCAGCCGAGGCCGAGGGCCGGGAGGCTACGGGGGGGAGCAGCGTCCTGAGCGGAGCCGGGGGCGGGGGCGCGGGTCCGAGACGCGGAGAATCCGACGAAGCCCGGCGGCGACACCCAAGGGTGGCTGGGAAGGCAGCCGAGGCCCTGGGGCCGGCGGTCAAGGTCCGGTTCCGGCCTGTGGGCTCGGAGCTGCTAACCTCTCCCAGCCGAAGCGGGACAGAGACGCGCGCACGGTTCCGCAGGCGTCGTGAGGGTGCCGTGAGGGCCCTGAGTGCAGCCGTCGCACAGGGCTGAGGTCGCCTCACCGTGGGGCCCGGGAGTTGGGGTGGCCGAGCCCGACGCTCACCGGCTTCTCTTGCTTGCAGCTCCGCTCCCAGGCCTCGGCTCTGACGACCCTGCAGAATGGACGAGGACAGCCTGCAGGCCGCCCTCCACACCTATGACGCGCAGCTGCAGCAGGTGGAGCTGGCCCTGGGCGCCGGCCTGGATCCCTCCGAGCTGGCGGACCTGCGCCAGCTGCAGGGGGACCTGAAGGAGCTGATCGAGCTCACGGAGGCCAGCCTGGTGTCTGTCCGAAAGAGCAAGCTGCTGGCTGCACTGGATGGAGCGCAGCCAGCTCAGGACGGCACTGAGTACCTGGCTCTCCAGAAGGCCGGTGAGGTGCCACTAGCCTCCAGGGCAGAATTGGAAACTGTCCCCGACAGAGGCGCAGAGCCAGAGCCCACCAAGCCTGGGCAGGTGGAAGACGAAGGACAGGACGCGGAGGACGAAAGGGGGGACTCGGAGGACGAGGGAGAGCTGAGTGGGCAGAAGGTGAACGCCCCCTACTACAGCCCGTGGGGCACCCTGGAGTATCACAACGCCATGGTCGTGGGCACGGAGGAGGCCGCCGATGGCTCGGCCGGCGTCCGCGTGCTCTACCTGTACCCCACCCACGCATCCCTGAAGCCCTGCCCGTTCTTCCTGGAGGGGAGGTGCCGGTTCAAGGAGAACTGCAGGTAAAGCCCTCCTGGGCCCTCTGTGCCGGGCGCCCGTCTCTGCCCAGCAGAGTGCTCGGGCAGGGAGCCTGGGTGCTGGTGGGTTCTTACAGCGAGGCCCTTGCGTTTGGATTTTCTTGGTAAATCAAGAAGCAGCAAAGACTGATGTTGGTAAAAACAGAGTCTCCACCCCCATCACCAGTTACATTCTTCAGAGTTAAACCTCTGAGTCACATTCACAAACTTCGAGAGGCTGGTTCGCTGACCCCCGCTGACCCCCGCTGCCTCCGCGGTCTCACGCAGTCCCGTCACCAGCCTTTCTTCATCTGTCCCCTGTCCCCCTTCCTCCCCCCACGACTTTAAAGCAAATTCTAGAAATTGGTTTTCTGTTTTACCTATAAATACTTTGGGATGCAACTCTAACCTGATACCGACGTTGTAAGGTGATCTGCGTATCATCACACCTGACAAAGTTGCCGACAGCACTTCGCGCAACGTTCAGATTTCCGTAGTTGTGATTTCTTCTTTTCTTTAAGTGCATAACTTTAATTTTGCTCCTTTTTATTTTGGGAGGAATACTTAATGAAATTTCTAGTAGATAATTTACTTTTTTATTTAATGGTCCAGAGTAGCTCTCTAGTTCTTTGGTCATCTTATTTCTTAATAGACTCTTGCTGGGTCCAGAGTCTTATTTGGCACATTTCTCCCCCTCCTCCTCCTCTCTGTCCTTCCCTCCTTGCATTAAGGTATACCAGACGTGCAGAAAAGTGTGCCCGTCAGACTGTACTCGAGTTTTCAGAGCGGACACACCGTGTCGCCAGCACAGACCAGGGACAGGGACTAAGCCCCTTCATCCCATCTCCACGTCTGTGTGCAGTGTGCCACATGAGGACAGGAGTGCCCACGTCCCCGTGTGCTTCCTCTGTGCCAGGCACTGCTCCGAGAATCTCTTTCACACGTTAGCGGCGCGGCAGCCCCGTGGGTGGACCCTGTGACTGCGGGGAGGGGTGGCGTGGAGTGGCACCGAGCCTCCCTGCTGACACCCTCACTGCCACCGTGCTGTCAGACGCGGCTTCTGTGTCGCCTACCCCGCAGACACCCACCTGGCCACCTCCCGGGGCTGACATGTGATCTTCCTACCTTTGTTGTGGGTTCTTTAAAATACCCTGGGTGATGTGGGAGAACCCTCTGACCCCCTCTCTGTCACAGCCTCCGCCGTCCCCCAGGGGCTGTCACTGTCACAGCTTTGGTGCGTGTCTCCAGAACGTTGGTTCTTTACGGACAGGTGCGTCTATGAATAGTAGGTACGCGCGCTTGCGTTTTTTTAAGCGGTGTCCTACAGTGTGGTTCACGTCACAACTTGCTTTTGTCACTAAACGTGTCTGCAAGAGACGTCCACGTCGATCCTTACGGAACTGCCTCACGCATTCGAACCGCTGCTGTTGTCCCTCTCGTGAGTGTGCCACGTTTTCCTCATTCTGCCCCCTTGTGATGTTTCCAGCTTCTGTCTGTCACAGAGCACGTTCTGTGAGCACCCCCGTCCGTGTCCCCGTCCGTGCCTGGTGAGTAACCAGCATGCAGACGGCACACGTCTCTCCGTGCGACAAGGCCCCAGTCCCCACGCTTCTCCCCACAGTAACACCGGCCTGCACATCGTGCCCGCAGGAAGCCGGGGAGTGGCATCTTCATTGACTGTGACTTAGCTCGGTGACCAGCAGGACCGAGTGCCCTTCACACACTGTTAAAACATCACCTCTGTGCTCCTGGCCGCTGGCCAGGCGTGGGGAGTGTGGAGTGCGTCAGGGTGCGCAGGGAGCTCGGAGCCGGGCCTGGAGGCAGTGACACGGACTGTCTGTTGACGTCGCTACCGTGAAACAGCTTCACACCCTCGTGCTCACCAGTCAGATCAAAACTGCAAACTCGCCAGCCGCCCTGGGAGCCCCTCCCTCCGCGCGCCTCGCCCCCGTCCTCTCCGTCTAAGGCAGCCGGCCTCCCGACCTCGGTGGTGCTCGCCTCCTTGCGTTCTGAGGCTCGTCCCTGAGGTGCAGCTGGCGTGACTCTGCTTTAATGCTGCTTTCTGAGCGTCGCCGCGCACACCCGCCTCCCTGCCTTTCCCGGCCTCCTGGCCACTGCCGCACGGCCGGACGCGTCACGCCGTCACCACGCACCCCTGGTGCAGTCTGGCACGGGCGTCCATTTCCTGCAAGCTGGCAGCTGGGCCCAGGGACTTGTTCGCACGCGTGGCCAGGCCAGGCGCTTGCCGTCCTTTGCTCGTGGGCACGCGACGACCAGGTTTCCTCCTGTGGCGTCGGTAGCCATCGTGCTCGATGCGAGATCTGTGACTCAGTGCGCGTGCTCAGTAGGGCTCTCTGTGCCATCGGCTCACTGTGTGTGTGAGCCGGGTGCTATGAGGAGACACTTCCCGGCGACGCCGCCGCTGCAGAGGGCAGGGCACGGGCAGGGGTCTCCTGTCCTGCTTCCTTACTTTCTGAGATAACGAATTGGTTCTTTTTCGTCCTGAGAAGATGATGGACTTTTTTAAAAAAAATTTGACGTCCTTAAGGACCCGTGGATTTAATATGTTTGATGAATTTCAACCCATTGTGATTCTGATCTTTGTTGAAGCTCGAAGTGTCCCCACTATGGCAAGTGGGAGCTTCTTCAGGTGGGCTCCTCCGTCCTGGTCCCAGGCGTTGATGGGAGTCACAATGTCACCTCACCGTGCTTTTCCTGCCCCTGACCTGGGGTCAGCCGTGCCTCTCAAAGCCCACGGTGGGGGCGCCCCACTGGCAGGGTTTGTCATGGGTTATTTAGGACTTTTATTTATATGCCTACGAATACAGAAATGACGTCATTGGTAAACACAGTTTACTTCTTCCTTTCCAAACCCGATGGCTCTCCCTTCTTCCCTTGCCTGAGCGCCTGGGCCGTGTCCCCAGCACAACGTGGGAGGGAGAGGGAACAGTCCGCCCGTCTCGCCGCCGATCCCCGGCCGTTCAGGCCCCGCCGTTGCCCGTGACACCGGCTGAGGTTCCCGTCCACGCCCTTGTCGGGGTGAGGAAGGGCACTTCCGTTCCTGACGCACCGAACATTTCTGTCCTCGGCTGACATGCGCACGCTGGCGCCCCGCATCGTGTTGGGGCGCTGTGTTGCGCTGAACGATTTTCACCCTTGTGTTCCTGGGAGAAGCCACTCTTGGTCGTGGCGTGTAGCCTGGAAAATGCGGCCGGACGCGCCCGCTCTTTTTTTTGTCGAGGACGTTGGCGTCTCTCCTGTCCCACCAAAGGCCGCTGGTCGGCCGTCTCCTGTTCCTGTGATGTGCCGTCCGGCTTTGGTTCCAGGGCAGTACCGGTCTCATACAGTGAGCGGGGACGTGTTCTCTAATTTGCGGGGAGGGTTCGGGAAGGACTGGTGTTAATTCTCCTTTCGACGTTTCATGGATTTCACCAGTGACACTATCTGAGCTGGGACCTTTTGTTGTTGGGAAGTTTTTTGATTAATGGCTCAGTTTCTTTGTCATAGGTCTATAGGTCTAGCCAGATTTCCCGTTTCTCCTTGAGCCAGTTTTGGTAGTCCGGGTGTTTTTAGCTTTCCCTGTTCATCCGGGTTCTCTGGTGGTCGGCGCACAGAGGCTTCGCTGCCCTCTTCGGTCCTGTCTCCGGCAGTGCCAGTCACCATGTCCCCACGGTCCCGGCAGGCGTCACTGCAGTGCTGTCTGTCCTCGATCGGTTTTGTTCTTCTCTGTGGGCGCGGGGGGTGTCGACCCCATGTGGTCTTTCTTGTTTCATGTGCTTGCTCTCTGACCGCTGGCGCCCCCTTCTTCGAGCGGCTTTGGGTTTACTTCGCTCTTTTTCTAACTCTTCAGGGTGCACGGCCAGGTTCTGACTCGAGATTCTCCCTCTTCTCCGCTGCAGGCATCGGTAGCCCTCGATTCCCCGGTGACCCCGCTTTCCTGCAGCCCACGAGTCGGGGTGCTGCGCGCCCATTCCCCCCAGCTCCAAGCGTTGTCTGGCTCCTCCCTCACCCAGCGGTGACGTGTGTCCCCGAGTTCCGGCCTGTTTGTCGCCTCTCCACATTTCCTTCTGTCGCCGATTCCCGTTTTCCTCCCACCGCGGTGGGGGTGATTTCGGTGTTTTAAACTTTACCGAGATGCGTTTTGAGGCCCAGCACGGGCCGCGCCCCGCAGAGCACCCCACGTGAGCTCGGGGAGGACGTGGCGCCCGCTGTCATCGGAGAGCTGCTCCGCAGACGCCTGCAGGGCCAGCGGGTCTGTGGTGTTCGGGTCCTTGTCCCTCAGGATCTTTGCTGCTTTCTCCGTCCGCCGTGGAAAGTGGGGTACTGATATCTCCGCCTGTTACTGTGAAAATGCCTATTTCACCCTCCCATTCTGTCCATTTTCATTGCGTGTATTTTGGGGCTCTGCGTTGGTGTGCACGTGTTTACAGTTCCTACACATTCTCTTTGGATGGACCCTTTCATCAGGATGTGACAGCCTCCTTTGTCGCTCAAATCTCTTGTCTTTTTCAAATTGACTTAAACTCTATTTTGTGTAACATTATTGTAGTCATCTCTCTTTAGGTTACTGTTTGTACGGATTACCCTTTTCCATCCTTCTCGTTCGATCTATCGTTTTTGGATCCAAAATGGGTCTCTTACAGATGGCATATAGTTGGATAGTTTCTTTTTTTCTTTTCTTTCTTTTTTTTTCAAGGCGAGGCAACCCTTGGTTGACCTCACATATTGCAAGGAACTCGTCAGCCTACGATCCCTTATTTTTATTTTTTACGCCTACAGCACCTGGTCTTCCTAGATGGTCTCCCATCCAAGGACTAACCAGGCCCGACCCCGCTTAGCTTCCGAGATCAGACGGGCTCGGGCTCGTACAGGGTGACATGGCTGTAGACAGTTGGATGATTTTTTAACCCATTTCTCCAAGTTCTGCCATTTAATTGGGGAGTTTAACCCATTTACGTTCAAAGTAATCACTGGTAAGGAAGGACTCGCCTCTGCCACTTTGCTATTTGCTTTCTGTACGTCTTAGCTCTGTTTCGTGCCTCGACGCCTCCATCGCTGCCGCCTTTAGTGTCTGTTTCTGCCAGCGTATCATTTTGATTCCCTCTCTTTTCCTCTTCTGCTGATTTTGTGTTATTTCCTTCACAGTTACCCTGTGCATTGTGATCCGCGTCTTACACACGTGACGATCTGATTGAAAGCGATTGCGGTTTAGCGGCAACAGCATCGCAGCAGCCCCCCTCACGCACTTACTGTTCCAGCTCCCATCTTTATACGTCCTGTGCCCAGATGTAGAGATTTACGACGATCGCCTTACACCGCCCCGAGGGACTCCCCTCGGCGTGTCACGTAGGGCAGGGCCACTGACGACGAACTCCTTCAGCTTTCGTTCGTGCGGGAATGTCCTGCGTTCTCTTCTCGAGGGTACTTTTGCCAGAAACAATTCTCGTTTGACAGCATTTCCCGTCCAGGGCTTTAAGCACGGCCGCCCGCTGCCTCCTGGCTCCACGGCTTCCGGCGAGAGGTCGACCGTTAGTCTCACGCAGGCTCCTTGTCCACGAAGAGCCGCTTCTCTGCTGCTTCCCAGGTCCTCCCTCTCTCCGGGCCCCAGCAGTTGGACCGTAAAGTTTCCCGGTGTGGGTCTCTGAGCGTATACTGCTTGGCTGCACAGATTCGTGTCTTTCATCAAGTTTGGAAAGTTTTCAGCCATTATTCAGTTCTGCAAACATTTTTTCTGCCTCTCTTCTTCTTTGGGAATTCCATTATGCATATTATGATACACTGTGTTTTTTTGCCGTTTGGTTACGTTTTACAATTTTCTTTTCTCGCTAGCCAGACGAGATGTACTCACTGAAAGGAACTGGTGTACAGAGCCTTTGGTGATGTGGCGACTACTGGGGGACTGTCAGGTCCCAGTCTGATCGTAATCCCAGGCCTCGGGACGGTGGACTTCACGCGGGCATCTCGGCCATCCACACGCGTGTGCACATGCACACACACTTAGGCAGGGCAGGACGGCTGGATCGGGTGTCTTCCTAACCCCCGGGGCAGCTGGGCTCTGACAAAGCCAGCAGTCGGGCCCCAGTTTCCAGGGAAGACACAGGGGGATTTTCCTCCAGTTTTTTCTGTGAGAACCTGGTAGGGCTCCTGGAGTAAAACTCACAATAGTGTGGGAGCCCCCTGAGGACAGGCCCCCTGGCGGTTTTAACTCTCAGGCTTGGCTATGCCTGGCTCCCAGCAGTCGGCAGTCACAGAGCCCCCTTCTGGGACTGGGTCCTGCCCTGGGGAGGATTCGCTGTCACCTGTTGGAGTCTCCAAATTTGGGGCAGCAGTTTGCTCTATGACCTCACCACTCTTATGGACCTAAGAAGAGTTGCCGATTTTTCAGTTTGTTCCACTTTTTACTTTTTGTTAGGACAGAGGGGCGACATGCCGGAGCAGAAGCAGAAGCATCCCGTCGAACAAAGCTTTTATTTCGGTTACTGACTTTCCAGGCCGGGGACTAATTCCCACTTCTCTTCTCGAATCGTTGTCATTCATTCTTCGGACACACTTGGACCCTGTGCTTTGAAGTCTTTGTTAGAGTCGCCATCTAGGCCACTCAGTCAGAGTCTGTCACCTGTTTTTTTTCCCCTAAATATGTGCCAGACTTTTCTATTCGCACATCTCGTAAGTTTTAATTAAAAACTAGAAATTTCAGGTGACGTATTGTAGCACGTCTGGGTTCGGAATTGTTTTCCTGTATTTTGTTTTATTTTAGTTTGTTTTCTTGACCTAGGTTACAAAGTCTGTCTCCCCACCAGTGTACAGTCTCCGATATCTCGACTCAGATCTTTAAGTTTAATTTTAACTTTTAGCACGGCTTCGTGAGAGTCACTCTGAGTCTGTGTAGCTTAGTGGCTGGCCAGCGATTTAAGCCAAGGCTCTCTCAAGCACTTCTTTCCTCGAAGGTCCCCCCAGCCAGTTGATGTAAGGAGCCGGGGGCCACCTGAGTGCAGCCAGCCCCCGGTCACTCTGCTCCACGGGCCCCGGCAGCTCTCGGCGCTCCTGATGCAGGCACGTACTTTCCAAGGGAGCCAGGATTTGTGGAGTGGGGCCCTTCGGTGGCCCTTTCATTCCAGGGTCTCCCTGTTCAGTACCCGCTGGCCCAGTGCACACCCCGGGGGGCTCACAACCCCCAGCTGTCAGAGCTGTCACTTTTCTCTGTTGTGATGAGCTTCACCACTTTTAGGCACAAGGCCCTGACTCCCACTCCCTGCCCCTCCTGCTTTCGTGGGCGAGCTCATGGTTGGTGGCCCGAGCAGCCTCCCCATCCCACCCCATTCTGTCCCAAAGCTGGGCAGTTTTTCAAGAATTGTCACTTCTCGGAGTGTGGTCTGCTCTGGTTGATTCCCCGGGATCTGAGGCTGTGAGTTTTGACAGTTTTGCCCAGCTGTAGCCTTGTCTTTCTGTGGAGAAGATTCGATGACTGTACTTGCCATGGCTGGAACTCGGAGCCTTGTCGTTCTAAATGCTCGGTTTCAGGTTCAAGTTTTCACTTCATCCGGTATGTATTTCCGTGACCGTTGTGAGGCAGGTGATCGAATTGGGCTTTTTTAATAGGAAAAAGTGTTTTCATTTTCCCAATGAAGCACGTCGCGCACTGTCTCCCGACTCATTCGTGGCACTTCCTGTCACGTGTGACGTTGCCGTGCGGCGTTCCCCCCGTCCACGGGCCAGCTTGCGTGTCTCCTGGTTCAAACTCACTCTGGGGATTCGCCGTTCACCGCTCCCCGTGGCTGGAAACGTCGGTCGCCTCCAAGTCTAGCTTCCGGTTAGCGTCCCTGCGGCTGACTCTTTGGTCACCTTGGTTACTGCATCTTCGGAGCCACTCTTTCGAAGTGCTCGCTGGGTCTAACGCGCTTTAATCAGGCGTCGAGCGAGTTAAGGGCTGCACCGGACTGGAGGGTTTCCGGTGTCGCCAAGGTCCCCGCGAGAGGTTTCATGGCTGTGCGTGCGTGCGGGGGCCTATGCGTCCGTGCGGGGGCCTGTGCGTGCGTGCGGGGGCCTGTGTGGGCGAGTCGCCCCGGGCTTGGTCCTCCCTTTCGAGGGCGTGGTTTTGCTCCTGCATCGAGCGGGCCTTTTCACCCACGTCCTCCACTGCGGCGCGTTTGGGGCCCAGACACGCAGCTGCTGGTGCCACTTGGTCATTGGCAGCACCCTGTGTGCCTGAGGACGGCCAGGGGTGAGAGGGAGCTGCCCAGCGTCCTGCTGGAGGAGGTCCCTGAGGCCACCTGTCCCCCGTGGGAGTGCGGACTGTAGGTCGGTCCCCGGTCGCTGCCATCGGGCCAGACCGCTTTCCTCCTTGAAACGCTGGCCCAGCGGGAGACGTGCGTTCAGTCTCCTCGGGCGCAGTCCTGTGTCGGACCCCACACTCCCCGCCCCGCTCAGTCTGTTTCAGTTTTCATTTCCCTGGTTCACGGGCCTAGAAGTCAAGGCACCACTGGTACAGCTGGGGCCCCGGGTTGGTCTGGGGGCTCAGACCCGTGGGCACACGACACACCCACTCTGAAGACTCGCTGCCGCTGGGGCCTCACGCCGGGGGCAGAGGCGGTGGGGAAGCGTCAGCACAGGCTCCTGCCAGCACTTCGTCCCTCTCCCAGAAAGCCGGGCAGAAGCACGAGGCATCTTGTCCTCGGAGTGGCCATGTCCTTCCCAGGTGCAAGAGCGTGTGCAAGCGTGTGCGGCCGCGTATACACGGGTGCACACGGGTGCGCGCACGTTTGTGCGCGTGGTTGTGCACATGTGTATGGACACGTGCACGTGTGTGTGTGTGTACTGGTATGTGCATATCTGCACACGTGTAGTGTGTGCGTGTGTGCACGTCTGTGTGTCTGTCTCCCGAGCACCCCTCCCTGCAGAGTGATGCCCAGGCAGGCGGACCTGGTTGTCCTGGGCTCGCTCGCCCTGGCGGACCGGGTCTGAGCCCCGCCCTGCCCGCTCCACAGGTTCTCCCACGGGCAGGTGGTCCCTGTGGCCGAGCTGCGTCCCTTCCAGGAGCCAGACCTCAGCTCCCTGCAGGCCGGCTCTGCGTGTCTGGCCAAGCAGCAGGATGGTCTCTGGTACCCGGCACGGGTCACGGGTGAGGTGGCCCACAAGCTCCCTGAACGGGCCCCTGCTTTAAGCCCTGCCCACCCCTCACGACGCGTGTCCCCCCACTCCTTCGCATCACCCCTACACCCACTCCTTACGTTGGGCGTGTGGCCCCTGCTCTGTGCCCCAGGGGGCGAGGCTGCCCTTGGCCCCACCTTGCCCTTAACTGTCGGTGCAGTGCCCATCACCTGCTGAGGCCACTGACTTGGCCTGTCCTTGTCCCCGCCCCAGATGTGGACAGCGGCTACTACACCATCAGGTTCGACTCGCCGCCGCTGCGGGAGGCCGTGGTGGAGGGGGGTGCCATCCTGCCCCCACTGCGTGCGGAGTCCGCGGCCTCCTCGGGCTCCGACAGCAGCGATGTGGACGACCCCAGCTACGCCAAAGGTATGGCAGTGGCTCAGGGTCCCAGAAGCCAGGAGTGTGGGGACAAGGGACAGCCTGGACAGCAGTCGCCCTGGGAGGCTCCCGGCTGGCACACCTCAGCCACGAGAGGCGGGCCCAGAGACCCACAGACACCGAGGGGTGTGTGTGCAGCCATCCCAGCCCCATAGGGTGCACCCCGAGGCTGGGCCATGAGGAGGGGCTGCTGATGCAGGCGGTGCCAACAGGTGGATGTGCAGGAAGCAGCTGCTTCTCAGCACCTTCCACGTAGGGCCTGGTGCCTGGCGGACGGAGCAGCTGTGTGCAGACACCAGAGCCGGAGCTTCGGGAAGGGGGGCTCGGTTAAGATGACACCAGGGGGCACCCTGTGGAATGTTCCATGAGGTGGTGGCTTCTGAAGCCCCAGGTCGGTGGTGATGGAGGGGAGGGGTCAGGGGCATTCCTGGGGCAATGGTGGGCTGGAGCCCACGGTGCCAGACCCTACCATCAGCTCTGCCTGCTGTCACACACCACCATAAGCCTGGGCTACGGCCTGCTGGGGTGCAGGGGACCGTGGCCCTGGCCCGGAGCTAAGTAAGCTCTTGGGCTCACACTGGCCAGAGCCCAGGGCTCTCTGAGTCCAGCTGGGCCAAGCCACTGCCCTCTGCTCCCTGCAGTGCTAGAGCCCGGTGCTGCTGATCCCGGGGCCTGCAGCTCCGCCTTCGCGGGCTGGGAGGTGCACACACGGGGCATAGGCTCCAAGCTGCTCGCCAAGATGGGCTACGAGTTCGGCAAGGGTGAGTGTGCTGCCCTGGGGGCGGGGGCGGGGGGCTGCCCCGGCTCCACCCGGGGGCCCGGCAGCTGCAGTGCCCGCCTGCTGTGCCCGCAGGTCTGGGCCGCCACGCAGAGGGCCGGGTGGAACCCATCCACGCAGTGGTGCTTCCTCGGGGCAGGTCTCTGGACCAGTGCGCCAAGGTCCTGCAGCAGACAGCCAAGGGCCGCAAGGCTGGCACCAGCAGGCCCCCAAAGTGCCGGGGCCGAGGGGGCAGCCCTAGGGGCCGCCCACCCCCTCGGAGCGTGTTCGACTTTCTGAACGAGAAGCTGCAAGGCGAGGCTCCCAGGGCCCCAGAGGCAGGGGTGGCCCCCGCCGGGAGGTGCAGCGGCAAGGAGCTGTACCACGCCAGCAGGAGCACCAAGCGGGCCCTGAGCCTGCGGCTCTTCCAGACTGAGGAGAAGATCGAGCAGGCCCAGCGGGACATCCGAGGCATCCAGGAGGCCCTCGCCCGCAACGCCGGCCGGTGAGTGTGGGGCTGAGCTCAGGAAAAGGGCGGGCCCCAGGGACCTCGCCTCTGGCCCTGCTTCGGGCGCCTAGTCCACAGTCCTGCGCAGGAGCCCACCTGGACCTCAGGGTGCCAGGCTGTCTCAGGGGGGTCTGCATGACTGGAGCATGATGGGCAGTGACCACAACAGCCTGGGGGCTTTGTGGCAGTGGCCCGGGAGCCCTCTCTGAGTGGCGGCGTCTCTGTAGGCACAGCGTGACAGTGGCCCAGCTGCAGGAGAAGCTGGCAGGAGCCCAGCGGCAGCTGGGGCAGCTCCGGGCCCAGGAGGCGGGACTGCGGAGGGAGCAGAGGGAGGCAGACACCCACAAGAAGATGACAGAGTTCTAGAGTCACACACGCACCACGGAAGAGCCAGTGTCACCCAACTACCAGAAGCCACCAGGGGAGGGGCTGGCCCACTCCCAGGCCAGACTTCGTGGTCAGCCTTCTCACCAGCCGGGGGGCATGTGGACACCGCTCAGTGGAGATGGGCTGCAGGGTCACTTGGTGCCCATGTGCCCGCTGAGCCTGCCCGCCTGCGTCCCGGGAGTCTGCTTAGCAAGGACGGACATTAAAATGATTGTGCTGAGGTGTTTTCTAGTGGAGGCTCAGCTGGCTGTGGGGTCTCTCTGGAGAAGGGGGTCTCTGTGTGGAGTTGAGGGCTGGGCTGGAGGGGTCCCGAGTCAGGCCACTGCCCTGTCCAGAGGCAGAGGCCCAGGGGCGCTGTTGTTTTTCCTACTCTTCCCAGATGGGACTCTGAGGTGGGTTGCCACCTGATACCCACAAATAGGTGGAACATGGTGGGAGGAGACTGGCCCATCCGGGCAGGACCTAGGGATGCTGGGACCCCGAGAGCCTGGATTCAGCCCCAGCCCCTGGCAGCTATGAGACTGTCTCCTCTCCAGTGCATGGCCATCTCATCCCGGGTGGAGGTGACAAGTCAGGCTCTCGGAACAGTGCTGGCTTGAAGCACACACCACTGAGTGACGTCTAGATCCCGGGTGGGGGCCGCAGCAGGTGGGTGAGGCTGCTGTGGTGGCTGCAGCGGGAGCAGCTGTAGCGAGGTTGAGATGCAGCCAGACCCACAGGCAGGAAGTGAGCTGGGGAGCTCCGCCAGGGGCTGCTCCTGGGCCGCTCTTCAGGGCACCAGGCTGCCCTGCCTGCCCAGCGGGCCTCGGGCGGTGCGCTGCACCCGTGGCCGTGATAAGCGCCGTCTCTGGCCTCCAGCCTGGCCAGGTCTTCAGGCCCCTTGGTGCCCTCCTGGGGGCAGGTGAGGGCTGGGTTCTGGGAGGATTAGGCCCTGCCACATCATGGTGCTGGGACCTAGGCTGTGACCAGGTGAGCCGACCTGGGACTGCATGCACGGGAAGCCCACCCCTGGATCTGGGTAGACTGGGTTACAGACTGCCAACAGATAGTGGGGTGGACCCCCGTCCCCTGGGGCCTTGCTAAGACCTCGGAAGGGAGACGATCCATGGCAGGGATGGGGGGAGGGGAGGAGGGCCGGCTGGCAGTGGGGTGGCCAGTGCCCAGTGCCCCTGCTGTCCTGACTTCCCAGGCCCTTGGGATTCTAGGCTCTGCGGTGAATGGCCAGGGGGCATTGCCCAAGACAGGCCTGGCCAAGGTGTGGCTGCAGATGAGTCTTTGGCTTGTGTGGCTCACAAGCTCAGAGATGTGACCTCAGAGGCCTCCCCAGATCTCAGGTTTGGGCTGCAGTGGTCTCAGCCAGGCGTTGGCCAGATCACAGCTGCCCCACCCCGGTCCCCATCACTGGCCACACTCTGCGGCCATTTGGGTCATCCTGACGACTCAGGTACTCATGGGCGGGCAGAGCACACCTCTGCAGGAGCCCCCAGCAGAGGCAGGAAGGGGGGCCCCGAAGCTGTGCCCTCTCGGCCCCTGTAGGAGGGAGGGGCTGTGGAGCCTTGGGGTTTCCTGTGTGCTGAGTCAGAAGGCCCAGGGGAGGAGGCGGCCCGGCAGTGTGAGGTACTCAAGTGGGGCTGCCAGGTGGGCGCCCCGTCCCTCGGTCAGCCCCAGCTCCGATCTTCTGCCCCCAGGCTGGTCCGGGGCTTCGCAGCATGGGGCCACAGGTGCCCTCGGCCCCTTCTGCCCTCTGGGCTCTAGGGTGCCTCGCCCTGCTCCTCTGGCTGTGGGTGCTGTGCACAGCCTGCCACAGGTACGTTCATCCCTTGCCCAGGTGCCATGTGAATCCTGGCTCAGTTTTGCGGCCAGAGGGGGCGGGGCTCGGGCAGGCCCTCCTTGGACCAGAGGCTGGCGCCCCGCCCCCACTTCTGCTTCACGGGCCTGATGACCCTCTTGCCCGCAGGAAGGCGGCGCGGAGGCAGCAGGCCAGGCTTCAGGGCTGGGGGATGCCGGCAGAGGCGGTGAGTGCCAGGCTGTCCCGGGGCCAGGGTGGGGCCTACAGGGGACCGACTAGCCTTCCTTGCCCCCAGTCACTGCTGAGACGACCCCACCTCTGCTCCCTCAGCAAGTCAGATACCAGGCTGCATGAGCTGCACCAGGGCCGGGCAGGCTGCACAGGTGAGCCCAGCCAGGAGGCCCGGGCTGTGGGCGGGTTTGCTGCACTGCATCCCCCCAACCCAAGTGACCTCTGCCCTGACCCCACCACCCCCAGCCCCACGGCCTGCCAGCATGGATCTCCTGTGCCTGCAGTATCTTGAGATGTCCAGAGGCACCACCAGGCCCCTGGCAGCCTTCTCGCACCGGGAACTGCCCCAGCCCTCCATCAGCCCTGAGGCCACCTATTCCAACGTGGGGCTGGCTGCAATCCCCAGGGCCAGCCTGGCAGCCAGCCCTGTGGTGTGGGCAGGGGCACGGCTAACCAGCAGCTGTGCCAGACCTGGGCCTGAGGCCAGGCCCCTAGTGCCGGAGTATGCTCGCATCCAGAAGCTCAAGGGAACAGGCCAGGGGCCCCAGGGCGTGGAGCAGGCTGAGGGGACCCCAGCCACTCAGGTAAAGAGGGTGTGGTGTGGATGGGTGGGGCTGGGCAGATCCTTAGTGGCGTGGACGGTGCTGACCCCTCTCTGGGCTGGCTTTCTCTCTCCAGGTGGACATTCTATACTCCAAGGTCAACAAGCCCAGAAGGAGGGACCCAGAACCTGTCGTAGACCAGCTGGACCCCAAGAGTCAGGGAGCGATTCCGACTCTGGGGAGTAACGTGGCCTATGACAGTCTCCCACTCAGGGGCGTGAGCGGGGACAAGGGCCTCCTGGAAAACGTGTATGAGAGCATCCAGGAGATGGGGATCCCTGAGCGCCAAGAGCCCCCCAGACCGGGTTGTTAGCATGAGTGGACAGGAAGGCCTCCTGCCTCCCCCCCTGCCTCAGCCTGGGGAGGGGTCTCCATCTCCTTCCTGCCTGAACACCCAAGTACAGACGTTCCTTCCTCCAGTGTGAAGCCTGAATCCCCTCTTCCCTCACAGCCTCCCCTCCCACACACACACACAGCTGGCAGCACAAATTCCAGGTCCCTGGGGTCTGGGCTGCCAGGCCTGTCCGGGCCAGCGTCCTAATAAATCCCAGCACAGGGAGGATGAACACCAAGTGCCTCGCGGCCTTCCCTTCTTGAGAGCCTGCGGGCGTGAGTGTGTGTGAGGCGATCTGGAAGGAGTAAAGACCTGCCCCTGACCTCGGGGACAGATTCCCTCCCTCCCGGGGTGCCTGGGCCATGTCACCTAAGCTCAAAACTGTGGAGAGCCAAGCGAGCCTCGGGGTGGTGGTTCCCAAGCCGGGTCGGTCCTGGGGAGGAATGCAGCCGCCCGGTAGGGTGGCCGCCCCAGGGTGGGACTTGGACCCTAAACGCCAAGGGCGGGCTCTGCCGCACAGCCCCTGGGGTTACGTAAGGGTTGGAGGAGGTGGGCAGTCGCGCGTCGAAGAATTACCTGCTCCCGGGAAGCCCGCCCAGGGCTCGCGGCCCCGCCCCGGATCCGGCAGCTCTGCGCGGGCACCCTGGCGAGGAAGCCAGCCCTCCCCCGCGAAGGCCAGGGGCTGACGGGCGGGCGGGGGCCGCCAGCCGCCCCCCTTCCCCGGGCCAGCGCGGGAGCAGCGGGCCCCGGGCGGGGCCTCGGGCGGGACGGGGCCTCGGAGCGCCGGCCAATGGGAGCGGGGCCGGCGCGGCCACAGCGCCCCTCGGAATGTTGACACAGCGCACGGGCCAATGGCTGCGCGCCGGGGGCGGGGCCGCGCGAAGGGGGCGGGGCGCTCTCAGGTTCGGGGCAGCGCGGCGCGGGCGGCTCCGGATCCAGGGCGGGGGTCGGCGGCCCGGCCAACCCGGCCCGGCCCGGGGCCGCGTCCCGAGCGTCCGCCCTCAGCGCTGCAGCCTCGGCGCCCGGCCGGCGGGCCATGGAGGCCGAGCGCCCCCCGGCGCCCGGCCCGGGCTGCGGGCGCCCCCCGCCCCGCGCCGCCGGCCGGGACCCCGCGGCCGCGCCCGTGTCGGTGCCCGCGCCGCCGCAGGTACCGGACGCGGGGGGTGGGGGCGCCGGAGTGCGCTCGCTGCAAAGATGGCGTCGGGGCTGCACAAACTTTGGGCCCCCGGGGGCGGGGCGGCGGCCCGTGCGTGTCCGTGGGTTTGCGGGACTGGGCCGGGCCGCCGGGGGCGCTTCCCGCCGCGCCGGGCCGGGGGCGGGGCCGGGGCGGGGAGCGCCGGCCGCAACCGGTTTGGGGGTTGCCGAGCGGACCCGGGGTGGGGGCTGGAGGCCCCGAGCGGCTGCCGCCGCTGAGCACACTCCGTCTGCAGGGCCCTGCCGTGGGCGGCGGCTTTGCGGGCTTGGACTTCGCGCCCCCGCAGAAGCCCGAGCCGCGGGCGCCATCGGCCCACATCCCGGTGCCTGCGCACAGGTGAGCCGGCACGCCAGGCCGAGGTGGGCGTGCGCACACGTGCACCCCGTGTGCAAGGGTGGTGGGTGGGACGCTTGCACGTGTGCCTTCTCGACACCCCCGAGGGGGTCCTCGACGAGGTGCAGGTCAGGGTCGCGAACCGGGTTTCTGGCCATCCCCCCAGCTCTCCAGCTTTGGAAGAGTTGACCAGAAGTGGTAGTGTGTTCGTGTGTCTTGTTCCCCTCAAACCCTGGTGGCCCGAGCTCAGTGCTGGGAGGGGCCGCTGTCACCCTCTGCGTCGTGAGGCCGCGCGCAGGCCTGGGGTCTGCCACCTGGTCGTCCCAAGGCTTCTGGCCGCTGCCTCCCCAGCCGGGCCACAAAACCCTCTCGGGTGCTGGGCACCCTGGGCTGGCAGCGCGGTCCCCGCTGGGGCCTGGGGACCCGCTCGTGATTGGAGCAGTCTCCCCTGGCTGCTGCAGGCTGCTAGCTGCCCCGCCCCCAAGGCCTGGCCCTAGGCCCACAGCTGCTCTCGCACAGCCCTGGCTCATGGGCGATTGGGGGAGGGTTGGGCCTTCGCCGGCCCTGGCCCCAGCGGTAGGGCCTCCAAGCCCTGTCCAGCATCAGGGTCTGAAAGGGACACCTGGAAGGAAGCCGAGGCGGCAGCTAACTCAGGCTTCCTGGAGACCCCAGCCCAGGCCCTGTCCTGGAGGGTCCTGAGACCCAGGGCTCTGCAACCCGAGCCGGGGGTGGAGCTGGGCCTCCTGCCCAGCGCCTGGAGTGCGGGAGCTTGGGGAGCCTGGTGTGCGGACACGTGCCCAGGCCTGCACGTGTGTGCCTGGCCCGGGGAGGGATTTGGAGTCCTTGCTGGGCCCCACCCGCCCCCGTCTCCTCCAGAGCCCCCCAAGGAAAAGCCCGGCCGGATGAGGTTATGGCTGCTGCAGCCCTCACAAGCCTGTCCACCAGCCCTCTCCTGCTGGGGGCCCCAGCGGCAGCCTTCAGCCCAGGTGAGACTCATAGGCCGGGCACGGGGTAGGGCTGGGGCAGAGCCCAGGGCCACTTCCCACAAGATCCTGTGGAAGGGGCGGGGCAAGCAGAGCCCCCCCGCCCAGACACCATCTAAACACATGGATGTCAGGGCACCCACAGCCCTCATCGAGGCCAGAAGCCTCAGTGTCCTCCTTTGCCTGGATGGCCAGGCATCTCCCCACACAGGACTTTCCCATTCGTCCTTCCCTGTGCCAGCGAGGTTGGTCCCCAAGCTGCCATGGCTAGCTCCCCCGGCCACCGCCTCATCTGAGTGGCTATGGCCCACCAAACTCACCTGTGAACAAGTGAACAGGTGGACGCTCAGAGCTAAGGGACTTGCTGCTGCAGCCTGAGCCTGCTGAAGTCCTGACACTGGCCTGGCATGTCCCCGCAGAGCCTGGCTTGGCGTCCTGGCAGGAGCCCTTGGTGCAGCCGCCAGGCAGTTACAGCAGCGGCAGCAGTGGGGACTGGGGCTGGGACCCGGCCAGTGAACAGTCCTCCCCATGTACCCCGTCGCCACCACTGCCCCCCGAGGCAGCCCACTTCCTGTTCGGGGAGCCTGCCCCTAGGAAGAGGAAGGTGAGCCCGGGAGCAGCACGCAGGGCGGGGCGGACACAGGCGGCCGAGCCTGACCACCGGCCCTCGTTGCGCAGAGCTCGGTGCAGGTCCTGTTCCAGTGTCTGTGGAAGCGCTGCGGGAAGGTGCTGAGCACGGCCTCCGGGATGCAGAGACACATCCGCCTGGTGCACCTGGGGTGCGGCGGGCTTGCCGGGCGGGGGCGGGGGGCCGGCGGGGGGGCCAGCACGTCAGCTCCCACCTGCTGTGTCCCTAGCAGGCGGCAGGCAGAGCCAGAGCAGAGTGACGGAGAGGAGGACTTCTACTACACGGAGCTGGACATTGGTCTGGACACGCTGACAGACGGGCTGTCCAGCCTGACCCCAGTGTCCCCCGTGGCCTCCACACCACCCGCCTTCCCCCACCTGGAGCTGCCCGGCCTGCTGCGCCCACTGGCCTCGCCCCCGCCCCCAGTGCTGAGCTCTGCGCGACCCCCCCAGGCATGCCACAGTGACCACTCCTACCAGGTGGGTGAGGTCGCAGGCCGCAGCGGGGGCCGGGTCTCGGGGCACACTGGAGGGGAGCAAGACCCCTGCTGTGTCCCCTCTCAGGGCTGCCTGGCGCCCCCCCGGCTGGAGCCACAGCCCGGCACAGGCAGGGCCTGCGTGCCAGCACTGCCCTCCAAGCTCGGTGCCAACCTAAGGTGCGTGTCCTGAGGAGCCGGGAGGTGCCAGGCGGGGCAGGCGCCGGCCGAACAGCACCCCATGCTCCATGCGCTCCCCCAGGAAGCCCCGCGGTGACGCCAAGAAGTGCCGGAAAGTGTACGGCGTGGAGCGCCGGGCCCTGTGGTGCACGGCCTGCCGCTGGAAGAAGGCGTGCCGGCGCTTCCTGGACTGAGCCGCCCGCCGCCCGCCTCTGACGCCGAGGGGCGCCGCGTCCCCGAGCCCCGCCAAAGTGCCTCTGAAGAAACCAGCCTTTTGCACTAAA
Source organism: Pteropus medius (assembly GCF_902729225.1). Lineage (NCBI taxonomy): Eukaryota > Metazoa > Chordata > Mammalia > Chiroptera > Pteropodidae > Pteropus > Pteropus medius. The sequence continues at coordinate 27,712,330 of NW_024342471.1, forward strand.
GCCACGCCAGGGTTCAGGGGTGCTGATGGGCCAGGTTCGAGGCCCCTTGGGAGCCAGCCCCAGATGCACTTTGAGGGGTGTCGGGGAGGGGCCTCCCCTGCCCGCACTTAGCCTGACGGTTCAAGGGCCCAGTGCCGACGTTTGTACTGTGTTCGCGAAGCTCAGGTGTCTCAGTCCGGGCTGCGCCAGGCGAGGAAAAAAATTAAAGATTTGGGTTTTTTCCAGAAGCTGTGTCTGCTCCTGAGGGGGAATTCCGGATGTGGCACTGGGACCCTGCCACAGGCAGGAGTGGTGGGCGGGCCAGGGAGGCCAGCAGCAGGCGCGGAGGACGGGGGGTCCCCTCTCAGGCCATGTCCACCTGGCGTGAGGCTAGACGAGGGCACACTGATTGAAACACACACGAGGCGTCTGCGTGAGCAGCAGTTTCCCGATTTATTGAAAGTGATCGCTTTGCAAGAACGTCTAAGCTACTCCGTCACAGAGGAAGCCCGCAGGCAGGCCCGGAGCCCAGGCAGACAAGAATTCGCACGACCACAGAGAAGGGGCTGTTTACCTGTCCTGTGGCTACAGAGAAGGGACAACAGAGCTGACTTCTCACTGACCAAGCACGAAACGTCCTCCTCCAGAGAGTAAACACATCTCCAGTACAAACACAGGTTTACGGTAATTCATATAGAGTCAATATAATATCGATCATCCCCAGGAAAAAACCAACCATCTCCAAGCACGGACTTTTCGTCTGTTTTGACAGGTTGAAAACATGTTGAAAAAATAAATATTTAAGTAAAGCACACACAGCACCCTCACTATAAGTAGTTCTCAAGGGCTGCATACAAAACACAACATAGGATCTAAAAAATAAAAACCATTAAGTATGGCTTTTTAAAAGAGTTGCACATGTCACATAATGAGCGAAAATAAGTCATATTGCAAAATGTTCCAGTTTTTGCATTTTCTCAGTTTTATATAAAGAAGTGCAAAGTTGGAAGCAGTAGCTGTGCCTCTTGCGTCAAGGTCCCTATTGAGTCCTAGCAGTGTTGTGACTCCCCCAAAACCTGGAGCCCAAATACACACCTGGTCGGTGTCCTGCGCTCGGTGCCTGACAGCAAGGGCGGCAGTGCCCGGCCCCGCCCGGCCCCAAAGGACTCCGCCCCACCCCACCCCACCCCCGCAACGGGCCGCGTTTCCACTTCGGTGCTGCAAACACCAAAATACACAAATGAAAAAGTACAAACTGTGAAATGTAATCTACACATCTTTTTCCTCTTCGTAAAAAAATATTTATTAGTTTAAACATTGATTTGGAAAAAAAAAGAGATCGGTCACATAAAAAAACCCTCCGCGACACACACGTCCCCTCCACGCCACCTGAGAGGTGACGTCCGTCCCGGGACCCCGCAGCACGCAAGGGCGATGCCTCGCGGCAGATGCTCGCGGAACTGCAAGGGCCTCGGGTTTCCAGTGCAGTATCGACTTTAGGGAAGAAAACGCCCTTGTGGCACTGACAGTGAACCCCCGAAAGGTGAGCTAGGGTGGTCCGGAGCGGGGCGCGGGGTGTCCTGAGTGCGGGGCGGAGGCGCCGGGGCGTGGGCAGCCTGGCCTGGGAGGTGGGGGCCAGTGCGCAACCCTGGGACACTCGCTGGCGGCAAAGGTCTGCTTTCCATTTCGTAAGAAAGTGGGTGTGTTTAGAAAAGGGGTGAGGGGTTGGGGGAGGCACAGAGCTCTGAGGGCCCGGGCGGGACCCAGCCAGGCCCCAGCCGGGCCTCCGGGTGAAGGCGGTAGAGGACGCGGGTGTGGAACCCGTGCGCGGGCCTGGCATGGCCGCGCATGGACAGCCCGGAGGGCCCCGCGCTGGCTCGGCTCCTGTCCCCGGCCTTCGGGGGAACCGCGGCCCTTCCTCTAGGGGCACGGTGGTGTGGAGGAAGTCACAGCGTCCCCCCACCCCTGCAGAGGGAGGTGGGTGCAGGCAAGCCAGGTGACAGTGCCTCGAGAGCACCCTCTTCTAACTCACAGAAAAGGAACGGGGGCTGAAAACACAGAACACGAACAGAAGCTGTGACGCCCCCGGGGGGCAGGGCTGCGGGGACGGCACCGAGGCCAGGCCCCCGCCGCCCCCAGCACCAGCAGGTCACCGCTGGAGCCCACCCCAGGGTTCTCCGGGGCTTCCCGCCCAGAAGGAAGGGGTGCGGCAGTGCACACGGGGGGAAAAGCACTTGGCTGAGGGTTCGGGAAAAGGACAGAGCCACTGCCCGGGCGTGTGACGGGGACGGCGGGCGTGTGGGGCGAGGTGGCGGACAGGGCGGAACGTCTCAGTCACGAAGTGGCATCGGACACAGCCTCAGCAAGGAGACAGACGGGGGCCCGCCGCTGGGGGCCGTGGACAGAACGGAACCTCTGCTTCCCACGCCAAGGAGAGGGAGGGCAGGCCCTGAGCAAGAGGACGTGACCCCAAGCGGGGGAAGGACAGCTGTGTCGGCCACGTGAGGACAGTGACAGCCAGCACGACGCTCTCGTGTGACCTCGTGTGTGTCTGACGACGTGGGAAGCTGGGTTACCCACACCGGGGGGCGTGAGCGGCACGCGGCAGTCAGGGACGCCGGTGTTAGCAGCAGGGGTGGCCTGGGTGCAACGGGGTGGGCAGCGCCGAGGGGACCGGGCCGCCCCAGGCTCTCCAAGGAAGTGCACACAGACGTAAAAGGGGAGCCCCAAGGGGAGCCCGCGCGGGAGCGGCACGGACCCCGGGCCCGCCCACCGCCCGCATGGACGGTAGCACCTGGGCGCTGGCCCCACGGGGCTTCTGTGGCTGTTTGCTGAGCACCGGAGCCGACCGGCGGGGTCGCGGGGCCTCTGGACCCTGGGTGGTCCTGAAGACGGCCCCACAGGTGGCGGGGACAGGGCCACGAAGACTGTGGGACAGTGGCTGCTGCAGGGGCACCCAGCACAGGCTGGGGCATGGGACGGGGTGGGTGTATGCAGGACCCTCAGCATCTCCGGGACCTGTGCCCGAGGGCCACACGTGTGACCCAAGCAGCACTGGGCCTGGCCTGGCCACGTGGCCCCTGACACTCTTCCCACACACACTGGCCAGAGACCCTTCTCTGGCCCTCAGACGGGTAGGAACACGCTCTCTCTCCACTCCACCCGCCCCGCACCTCCCAACTCTGTGCTATGTCAGAGCCCCCGCTGTGGAGTGGGGGGGGCTCTGCTTCTGAGACTGCAGGGCCAGCTTCTCCGTGTGTCCAGGGGCGGGAGCAGGACGAAGGGGGGACCGGAGGAGGGGCCGCGAGGGGTCGGCACAGCCCCGCTCGGCGAAGGCCCCTAAGCACACACACAGAGCGGGGGGGCCTAGGGGATCCAGGAGAAGTCCTTGTCGGGCCCCCCTGAGGGGCTGCGGGGCGCCCGTGGTGAGTCCTCGTCGTCTCTGTCAGCCCCCAGCAGCGTGTCCTCGTGGGCCAGGCCCACGTCATCCTCATCCTCACCCAGCTCCTCCTCGCCCTCCCCTCGCGGGTCCTCGGGGTCCTCCAGGTAGGGCCCGTCACCAGAGAAGAGCTCGGGGGAGCCCTCGGCGCCCCCGCCGTCCAGCGGCCCGGCCACCCCGTGGCCCGCGCAGTCGGCACACACGCCATGCCGCCGAGAGCCGTGCTTGATGCCCACGCTGGCGGCCGACATGAAGACGCGGCTGCACAGCTTGCACACGTACTTCTTGTCCTTGCTGTGCACCTGCGGGGGACAGGGCGGTCACCAGCAGTGTCGCGGGAACGAGGGTTCCTGAGCTACGCCTCTCTGTTCGCGGATACTGCTGGGCTGACAGGTCACCGTCCCTGGCACGCCTTGATCCCCTCCCCGACACCCCAGGGAGACACACCACGCCCGGTGTGCGGCCCACCGCCTTCAGCGGGCATGCGGTCGGGGGCGCGGCCTGGGGCAGGGCGTCTGTGGGGAAAGCTGCACAGGCCCCCGAGCTGGTGCTAGAAACGGAGCCTCGAACAGCCTAGGAAAGCAAACGGCCTGCTATGGCCACCGGTGTGAGGGGCTAACAGGAGCCGTCTGGACCGGACTTGGGGGCAGCCAGTGCGGGTGGCGGCCCAGACGGTGGGCTCTGCTCACCACAGCGACGGACACACGCAGCAGGTACCCCGTTCACTCAAGGGTTGCCCTGCTGGGCCAGGTCCGAGGGCCTCGCTTGGCCCCCTGCCCGAGACGGCCAAGCCTGGCCACCCCCACCAGTGCGACCTGGGCCCTCCAGTCTGGCCCGGCCGGCGGGTCTGCTGCTGGCGGTCAGCAGGTCGGCGTGCTACAGGAATCCAGCCAGGCCTGTGCACCCCAAGGTGACCCTGGATGCCCTGAGAACCCACACTCACATCAGCGCCACCCCCCCGCAGCCCTGCCCCCCAGTGCGAGTCCAAGGGAGGCTCGGTCACCACACACAGCCCCAAACCACCCGGCCCGCCTGGTTTATCTCGCTCGCACAGGGTCCCTCGCTGTTTTGGGGAGTCTGCCTCCATCTCAAGGATGACCCCAGTATTTCCTGGGCAGGCAGACCCGCCTTTCAGCACCTGCTACCTGACAGCTCTGAGCCGGGGACCCCTGAGACACACAGGCGTGGGGGGCAGGGGCCGAGGGCAGTGGACAGAGGTCGGGCTGGCACCGAGGGGCCCCAAAACGAGGGTGTGGTGTGACCCCGCCCTCTGCACCCAGGCCAAGGGGCAAAACCAGCTGGGGGTCAAGCGGGCGTGGACCCCACTCTGTCGTCCTTCCCGCACAGGGCGCCCACGCGAAGCTTCCTGTGGCGCCCCAGCCCACGCAGCCGCACCCCGGGCCGCGCCGCGCTCACCAGCGTGTGCCGCTTCATGTGCTCGCGCCGCGTGAACTTCTTTCCGCAGATCTCGCAGGGGTAGGGCCGCTCGCCCGTGTGCGAGCGCATGTGCCGCTTGAGGATGCACTGGTGCATGGCCGAGAAGCTGCAGTATGGGCAGCGAAACTTCTTCCTGATCACGGTGAACTCGTTCACTGCAAGACAGGGCCAGGGGTCAGCGCGCCCGCCGCCCGGGGCCCGCGGTGTCTGCCGCCGCCTGGGCCGCCGCCTGCCCCCCCCCCGCAGTGTCCATCCCGCCGCCCAGGGGTGCCCCCGCAGTGTCCGGCCCGCGGCCTAGACCTCCCCCACACCCCCTGTCCGGTGGTGTCGGGCCTGCTCCCTGAGCCTCTCAGCCTGCCCCTCCCCCCGTATCCGGCCAACCGTCCGAGCCCAGTCCCCCACCCCCGCCCGCAGTGTCCCCTGCGCCACTCTGGGGGCACAGGGCTTCTCCCCTGAGGTGTCAGAGGGGCGGGCTGCCTGGACTGAAGGCCGGAGGCAACCGTGTCCACTTCTCAGACACAGCCACTTTCTTACATGTCCGTCAAAAACAGCGATGCCTACACTCGAACCGTAACAGAAACGCGGTGACGGCACAGGGGACAACAGAGTGGCTACGACCCACAGCTCCCAGGAGCCGGGGGCCAGCTGCCGGGTCCACAGCGCCACAGGCCACGGCTGCACCGTGAGCGCCCGGGGCAGGCGGGGGCTGCTGTGTGGTGCACACGGCCCGGCCGCAGCAACACCGAGCGGCCTCTGCCTGTGGGGCTCGTCCCTGCTCTACCTCTGTCCTTTCAAGGAGCCACACCACGAGCCCCAAGGGCCACCCTGTGGCCAGCTCAGCCTTGTGGCCGGGGCTGCATTCCACATCAGGACGTGGCCATGCCCTCAGAAGCTTCTCGTTCCATACTTCAGGTGGTCTCTTGGTGGCAGCGGGGGGGCCAGGAGCTCCAGGTGTGAGCCCCAGTGAGCCTGGGAAGCTCACCTGAGCAGCAGCTCAGACACCGCACTGCCCCTCTCAAGCCCGCAGGGTGTCCGCCCCAAGACCCAGGGCCTCCTGGATTCCACTCGGGCGGCGGAGAGCAGCTCGCGTCCGGCTGCCATGCCGCCTGTACATGGGCCAGTGGTGGACACGCTCTCCGGGGTCTGGCTCCCAGACCCTCGCGCCTCCCCCAAGCTGCAGCACAGAGAGCATCCGGCTGGCACCAGTATGGAGAGGACAGACCACGGGTCAAGCACTCGGGACCTGGCCCAAGGCGGCTGCTGCAGCGAACGCCGGCGGGGGCCGGACCGCGGGTCAGGCTAGGGTGGCCCCTCGCCAGGCCCTCAGGCCGCGATCGGACGCCCAGGGGCAGGTCCCGATAGGGAGGCAGGGGTGAGGACAAACACCAGAGTCACAGCCCACAGCTGGGAGGGGCAGGGGGCTGAGGTGACCCAAAGCCCTGGGCGCTCCCGGGGGGCAGCGGGCCAGCCGCGGGAAGTGAGCAGGGGGTTTACTTGAGGTCTGTACGCCCGCCCCAGGCCACCCACGTCCCATAGACGGGGGAGCCCTCACCACCCTCTCCGTGGAGCGTGCCCCCCGGCCCCCACTCCATGCTGCTGCCGGGACCCCAGCCATGGCCACACTGCTGTGGAGATGGCACCAACTGGAGCAGAGCGGTGACAGCGAGGGCACAGCCCCGTGTGTGGGCCACTGCGCGGCCCGGCCCCGAACCACGGGAGCCCGGCCGCAACGTCCCCCTTCGCTTGGTAAACAAGCCCTGTCTTTCCCGCCGGGCGCTGTTACCGGGCGTCTAAATAATCACGCAGCCCAGATACTCCCTCTCCCAGAGCACGTGTCTGACCATCTGCAAGACCTGCCAGGGGCCCCGAGCACTCTCGTCCCCAGGAGCTCTCTGCTCTGGCGTCCCCACACCCACACCACAGCGAGCGCATGCCAGGGACACAGCTCCTAGGACCACCGTGTCCACGTCCAGGCCAGATGTGAGGCCACCACAGCTCCAAGGCCGGGTCATGTGAGCAGCAGCACGGCTCACAACTGCCACCGCTCGCCGGCCAGTGTCTGTGCCCAGAAAGGGGGCTCCAAGTGTACGCCAGCCTGGGAACCGCGTCCCCCAGGTCTCTGCCAGGCTTCTAAGTCCTGTCCTGAGAAGGAAGGCATTTTCTTACGTTCAGGAGCTTTTACCGTGTGTGTCTAGCATGTGGGACACGAAAGCACGCAGGATACATGAAAAACCACCTGTATTTTGTCACACAAAGTAGCTGCGGTTAACAACATCTTACGAGTCTTTTTTCTATGCATAAATGTAATTTTTTTTCAATTGCAAAACTGGAATGACGATGTACCCAGCTGTATAGAACATCCTGCACTTGACACACGGCAACAGCCTTTCACCCTGCCCTTGGTAAACTTGTGTGGTGTGTAAATGTTTGAATGTTCCGTAATTTGTTAAAAAAGTCCCCACTCTGTCACCCCAGTGAATGAAGCTGCAGAGAGGCTCCTGCCATGGATCTGACCTTCCAGAGATAAACTGACAAGTGCTGTCCCCACCGTCTGCCGCCTGTGCCAGGATCCCTCGGCGGCACCACCGCGTCACCACACTCCGCAAACCCACCCCACAGTCCAGCAGCTTCTTGGCCGGAAGGAGCCAGCCGCCCCCATGGGTGGGGAGGGCCCAGCACCCCGGGCAGGGACCTCCTGACAGCTGGGTCCGGGAGAGGCAGGAGGGCACGCAGCCTGGCAGGTCTGGAGCGGAGCTGCAGGGGTGACCGTCCGTCACACTTGACGTCACACTTGAGGAGGCGAACGTCACCGTCCTCTGCCCCCAACCACCAGGCCTGGCCCCAACCTCCCCAGGGGTCAGCGTGACTGTCCTCCGGCCACCTCCGCCAGGCAGTTCTCCCGTTATCACCGAACGGAGCGAGTGGGCCGCCCGCTCTGAGCCGATGGAGGCTGAGGACCGACGCAAGCTCTTGGGTTATTTCTCTTCGAATGACTCTGGAGAATGTGTTTACTCATAGTCCCTATTCTGCCTCTGTCAACATGAAGATGAAAGCCTGACACACAGTCTAGCCCCCTCTAACTGCTCAGACCGCGTCTCTGAGCAGAAGCGCATTTTTTCCCTGGAAAACCGACCCGAATGCGCGCATGTGGCCGCGCCAGCTCCTGAGCCGTGTCCGCTCTCCGTCGCTGGCACCTGCTCGCTTCGCCGCTCCTGCTCCTTCGGAGTTTCATCCGCAATCCCTCCTCCCTCCTGGACCTCCACACGAGCCCCTTCCGTCCGCTGCAGCGAGTGGCGTAGAGCTGTGAGCTCCCCCTTCGGACGTGGCCGGCGAGATGCCCCGAGGTGCGTTTTCACCCCCCAAACTGCGTCACACTCTCCGGTGCGACTTGTCCTTTGACGCGGGGGTTAACGCTGCCGACTGCCACGCACTGGGGGACAGTCCAGTGCCTTTCACAGAGGTCCGGGAACACACTGGGACTTCAGTCCTTGGTGTTTGCCGAGATGTGTCTCCACCCGATTCGTCCGCTCTGGAAGTGTCCCCTGTGCCCTGGAGGAACCCGCAGCCCTTGCAAGCGGACGGCTCATTCCAGGAACACAATTCACTTCTCCATCCTCACTGGCCCTTTGTCTGCTCTCCTATCAATTACTGAAGAAAGGTGTTAAGACCCCAGCTCTGCCCCGGGACTCGTCTCTCCTGCCGTCGGTGTTCATGCGTTTCAAACTGAGCGCAAACACTTAGGGTTATTCTATTCCTGCTGAATGCAACGTCCCTCTTGAATAACTTCCTACTGTTTACTTCGCTGTCGATCTCCCTTTGCTTAGGTCCGAGTTTCCTTGGCTGATCCTTTTTCTCTTCTGCTTTGAACACTTCTGTGTTCTGACCCATAACGTGTGTCATCTACAAACAGCAAACTTTCTGAAAAGCGGGCTGGTCACCTTCCTTGTATTGAGTGTTCAGTCCATGGACGACGACGGAGTTGCTGACTTGGCTGAAGTGCAGCATCTCGCCACCTGCGCCCTATCTGTCCTTCGTGTCTTTCTCATCTCAGAGGGAATGCAAGACCCGTGCCCCTCCCGTCACTCTGGAAACCGCCGCGAGGAACTGCGAACGTTGCCCCGAACCTCGGGACCGCTCCGCGGCTCGGTGTCTGCCGGTGGGACCGTCCCCCGTCTCGGGACCGTCCCCCGTCTCGGGACCGTCCCCCGTCTCAGCACCGTCCTTGGCTTCCCGTCGGCGGGCAGTGAGCACCCTGCTCTCACTCCCTACGATAACGTCCTCGCTCGGCCGCGACCTGTGAAGAACGCAGAATTCTCAGCCGCCGCGCTCAGAGTCACCCGCCGTCACTGAGCTGCCGTGGTTCCCGCTGGAAAGTCAGCCACCGGCCCTGCTGACCCTCGGCAGGAAGTCCTCTTTCTCTGGCCGCGGTGAAGATTTTTTTCGTCTTCGGTTTTCAGCAGTTGGACCGTCATGCGCCGAGATATTGATTTATGTTGCCACTGTTTGACTGCGGCATCCGTTCTGCTCTGGGTTCACGAATGGAGCTTCTGGAAACCGCGGGCGGTGCCTCTCCCCGGTTCCGGCAAATTCTCCTCGCGCTCCGCTTCCGCCCCGTTTTCTCTCCTCTCCCCCTGGGACTCCGGCCGCACAGTGAGCGTGTTCTGTGCGTCCCACGCAGCGCTCAGCTTTCTTTGCCAAGCTCTTTCCCTCCGCGCTTCGGCATGGATAGTTCCTACTGCTCTGTCGCCGTCCAGTGACCCTGTCTCACGCTCTATCCGGACCATTGAAATATCCAGCGAATTCTTAATTTCAGATAGTGCACCTCCAGGTCCAGAATGTTCACTTGACCCTTTTTCAGAGATTCCAATTCTCTTGAAATTCTCTCTCTCCATCGGTTTTGTCGTCCATTTCCTCGGACGCGTTGGTAATGGACACGTGTGAGCCCCTGGGCGCCCCAGTGTCCATCTGCTTCTCCTGGCGGGACTTCGTCCTTTGCTGCTGTCGCGTGGCACATGTGGCCACTTGATGGCCTCTGAACGCCGCTCCCCGGGGCTCAGCCTGTCGCTGCCCCAACGCTTGGCAAGTTCGCCAGAGACACAGCTTGGCTCTCACGCCGGCCTCAGGCCGCAGCTGCCCTGGTGGCTCGGCAGGATGTGAGGTGTGTGTGTGGTGGGGGACGGGGTGCTGCCTGAGGGTGAAGCCCAGTACAAGCTACTCGTGACTGAAATGGGAGGTTCCAATAGTTTTCTTCAAAATGTTTTCTTTAAAGTAAGTGAATGCCTTTTCCTGAGCACCTGAGTTATGTGCAGCTACCAAAGTGACAATGACCAAAACTGGACCCTCTGTGCTAAGTGCAGCCTGATTCAAAAACTAACATTCGCCACAGGACTGAAGTCTAATGCGCACGCGCGCGCGCGCACACACACACACATGATGGACACCCAAGTTTGTGAGACCACCGTTCACGTTTTGTGCCAAATATGGTAAAAATGATAAATACTGAGAAGCCCAAAATGAATATAAGCATGGAGCAGGTTTCGTGGCAGCGAGCCAACCGAAATGAAGAAGCAACCCTTCATTAGTGAAAGTCTCTACTTTCAAGAAAGACCGTTACATAGTAACAATTTTTAAAAGCTCCTTGAAACAAACTCCTGAGCCACAATGTTTCAGTGAGAAAGTCAACAAACTATAAGAGAGGAACACCTGAAGGGCGCGGTGAAAGTCCCATGGGCTGGACGGCAATACAGTCGCAAGGAAAATGTTAGCTCCTGTTTTAAAACTGTTTCTTACATCCCTCATTATTTTACCATCGACCAAATACTTATTCCTTTTAGGTACTGTCCAACATCTTTTAATTGTTTAAAAATTTTGACCAAAGGCAGTGCAGGTCTCCTGTCAGGCCAAGGGCAGGGCAGGTCCCCGGCGGCCCCTAGCCCACGCCCCGTCCCCGGGGAAAAGCCACCCGGAGGGCAAATGAACGCAGAGCCGCAGCAGGGTCTGAGTAGTGCCAGGTTAGCGCGGCGCCGAGTGGCGGGTGCTCAGAGCCAGGTGTCCCTGTGCACGGGTCCTCCCGCCCCAGCGACCTCACGGCTCAAAGAGCCAGCAGGGCAAAGAAAAAAGGGAGGATGTCTCTGGAAGTGACATTCCAGTGCAGACGGGCACTTACATAAACCTGACCTCTGGAAAAAGTAACGCACGCCAACTGACCCGCCGGCCACCCCTCACCTCCGGGACGGTGGCCGCGGCAACAACGCGCCCTGAGCGGCGGCCCTTCTCTGTGGTCACCGCGCATCCGAGGGTGGCCGGGGCGGCGGCCGCACTGGACCACGCCCGGGCCCGGTTAGTCAGGGCTGGGACGGGAGTGCGGGCGGGACCAGCTGTCACACGGGTGGACGCACCTGCCTCCCAGGACGCGGCGCACGCCCCGCAGGAAGGCGCTACTCCGCTGACTGCGGACCCTGCACGGGCGCTGCCGCCTCCCCGCGCCCACCCGCTGGGCGGCGCAGCTGAGCCTCTGCCCGGCCGCAGCCCGCGTGCCCGAGCAAGCGGACGCGGGGGGCGCCTGCAAGGGAGCGGCCAGCAGCGCACCCACGGCGCTCTGTCCGAAGGGAAGCAGTCTGGGTGGTTCGCCACGGAGGGTGTGTCCTTCCGCCGGCAGGGGGATGCTGGGGCACGCGTGGGGCGCGCGTGGGGCGCGCTTAGGCTTCCTCCGCTGAACTTTCGAGGAGGTAATGTGGTCAGAGCTATTTGGCTCCTCTCGCCATGGGTGGTGGCTCGGGTCCCTGTCCCTGCCTTCCCGTTCTGCCTCACAAGCTGGCAGTCCTCCCAAGCGCCCAAAACCCCGTGCCTGGAGGCCGCAGGCGCACCTGCCCACCTGCCCACCAGGTGGGCACCGGGAGGTCTTCACCTGGCTCCGGCGGAGGGTTCGAAGAATGAGTGCGTTAAAAGCACAAGTGGACGCTTAGTCTCCGCTCCCAGCAGCTGCCCTGTCCCAACGTGGCTTTGTCACTGGCCAGTGGCCATCTGGCCCTGACCAGTGGGCCCGTGGGGACATCTGCTCCAGCACGAGGCGCCTGGTCAAGGTTTCCTGGCCTCCAAATCATCCAACACAGTGGAGGTATCGGTTTCCACGGGTGTTTTCCTCAGGGGTCCTCCGCTGGCTTGTCAGCGCCCAAGGACTGCGGGCAGATGCCCCTCAGGCCCCAGGGAGGGGCACCCGCACAGCGTGCAGGAAGGAGGCCCTGCGCCCTGCGCCGGCCCCCAGGAACCCACCCAGCACTGGCTAGAGCCACGTCCAGAGGGGGCCTCGCTCCGAGCCCAGGTCTCCAGGTCTCGAGGGGCATCGATCTAGAACGAGAGAGATGAGTTACAAGCCGCGGGGCGTGGCTAACTCGGGGAGACTGAGAGCAGGTAGATTTTGTCACCACTTACCAGGTCCCTGTCCAGTCACCACAAGGACGACCTGTCACATGTCTGGAAAGGAAGGCTACAATTAATTCTCAACGAATGGATGCTCAAAAGAAAAATCCACACGGGGAGGATGCGGCACCTCCCACCAAAGCCCCCCTGCGGGGAAGGCGCTGGGCACCCAGCTGCAGGGACTCGCCGCCGGGAAGGCCCGCCTTCCCTCGAGACCGACGGCCCTGTGTGCACATCCACCGCCCCTGTGCGGTCAGGAGCAGGACCAGCTCGTCGTGGGTGCACAGGTTAGGGGTAGGGGACGCATGTGGCCCAGCACCGCCTGCCACTCGGCCGGGGACCGGTGCCTTTACCTGCTGCTGCGTGACTCACACGTCTTTCCCCTGGGTGAATTCCTCAGAGTGGCATTTCCATATAAATATGAAAAACAATCGCACTCCATGTGGCACGCTGTCATTGCAGAAGGTGAGCCGGCTAACCCCACGGTCCCCTCCGACCCGCTGGGCTGGGCGTCGGGAGGGGGCAGCGTGGGAAGCAGTGGCTCTCACAGAGCTGGTCACACGCCCGGACCCACCGAGCACTTGTGGGACTGGGCCGGACGGCTGATCTGGCCGTGCACACGTCCCATCTGGGCTGGCGCTGTCCTCGGCCTGGCTGGTCACCGGGGTGGCATCCTAGGCTGAGGGCCACTGTGCCCTCACGCTCCCCCTGTGCCCTGGGCTGCTACCAGGCCTGGGAATGCAGGAAATGGTCTCAGCCACGGAACGAGCAGAAACGTCCTGGAAACGTCGTCCTTGACCTTCCGGCAGTGGGCGAGTGCCACCTGACAAAGCCCGGTCTCGCTGGACCTGGCCGTCTGGGATCTTTCACCAGCTTGCCACCCCCACACGAGGTGCCGGGGTCTCCACACGAGACCCGCCCGGGCTGGGGGTCTCTGAGGCACAAGGACACAACGAGGGCTGCTGCCCAGAGAGTCCGGACCACCGTGAGGGCAGGGAGCACGCGCCCCGCGGCCTCGAGGGGAAGCAAGGGGCCCGGCGGGGGCGGCAGGCTGGCCGTTGGTCTAAACGTGCAGTCACCTCATCAGACTCTCTTCCACAGGAAAGTGTTTGGAACCGCAGCGTCCACCCTCAGTCCAGAAGGACTCGCGTCCCTGACTCCTTACTTAACCACCTCAGCCAGAATGAAAATCAGTGGCAGCCACTCTCAGCTCATGCCTGGGACACGGGGCCACCGCCCCAGAGGCCACCGCACCAGGCTCACAGGAACTCGGTGCATCCGCTCGTCCACGCCGCAGGGGGTCCTCGCTGTCCCCACGGCGCTCGGCCTCTGGGGCCCATGCGGGCCGGTTCCTCTCCAGTGTGCTCCCCCAAAAACCATGCAGTGACCCCTGTCCTCTTGACACTTCCAAGAGCCCAAGAAGGCACAGACGCGCGGGTCACGGTCCCACCCCGCCACCGCCCACCCGGATACGACCCCTCGTGAACAAACGACGCATCCATGGCGTCCACTCGGCAAACAGCGGTGAGCAGGCCGGACCCTCGCCTGCCACCGGAAAAGGCGGCAGAACAGAAAGAATTAAGTCAAACAGAATCGAAACGGAGAACACAGAGTCCCCTCAGGGAGGAGTCAGCGGAAGTGCCAGGATCCGGGCACGAGATCACCTGTGAATTCAGACTTCTACACACGAGGAGACTGTTTCCAGAAGGTTCCAGAACCATCCAGAAAGGGCTTCTCAGCACTGGCTGTTGGTTCCGACTTACGGCCTGCGCGTTTAATGGTTCTCTTAAACATCTGCAGCCTCTTTCTCTTTCTTTTGCAAATCTGCCCTCACCAGACCAGTGTCCCCTCGAGCAGACCCGCATAGGGACAGGCCTGGGACTGCGGGGCGCATCCCGTGGGGACGTGTCATCTCCCCCTGTGCTCCTGCAGTGGGCAGCGGGGTGGCGGTGCCTCTGCCATCGGTGAGGTCTGGTTCGAGGCCACCCGTCCTCTTCACAAACATGCACAGGGTCCCTTCCGTGCACACACCCCGTGCACATCAGGCTGACAGTCCGGAGGACACGACACCACAGCCGCCACAGGGGACCTGGGGGCTCGGGCACATCTGTAGCCCCCAGGAAGAGGGTCCCTTCTGGACGCAGTGGGTGAGGGGCACAGGGCACAGCGCAGCCCATGCCCAGCAGGTGGCCGGGTTGTGTTCACAGCTTCTTCACGGATCGCAAAACATGCCACCAGTGGTGGCCGGCCCAGAGACAGGAGGCAGTGGACAGGGGGCTGGGGAGAGTTCGGGGCGCCGACGCTCGCGGCAGCATGTCTGGGGCCAGATGCCACACGCACGGACGTCGAATGCCACTGTTCGGCAACCCTCCTCTCCTCCGCCAAGAAGGCGCACCGGCGCTGGCTGGCACGTGCCGTACCAGCCACAGTCACGGCCTGCATCCGCCTGGCTTCCCCAAGGCCACCCCACTGCTATGGTGAGGGAGAACCCCAGAATTCCAGAAAAATCATGTTTTCTTCTGGGTGTTTTCATTTCTCATTTTAGTATGTGCCTGGAAAGAGGCAGGTTTTACTGAGAACGTCAGAAAATAATGTTTTAAAATAACCGCCAGCTCCTACGGCCTGCTGGGCAGGTGTCCTGTCCGCCGCAGCCCAGTCGTCAGCCTGCAGCCCACCCGGCGGGGGCTTCTGCCAGCTGCTCACCCGTTACGGGACACAGGGGGCAGACTCTCACTAGAAGAGGGGTGAACTCAGAACACGGAAGCAAAGAGACTAAAATGTGACAAACAACAAGTACCACACCCAGTCGCCGACTCCCCCTCAATCAGTCACGGTGCTCGACGCAGAAGGGGTAGCACTTCCCGCCCCAGCGCTCGGCTCCCTCTAAGCCGTGGGGACACGTGTGTGATGGCAGAGCGGGCGCTGGTGACCCCACCCCGGCGTGGGGACCGACTACACCGTGCACCGTGACCACGCAGGACAACGCGAAGACCTGATGGGAAACAGGGTGGCCACCTGCCTGGTGGCATTACTGGGTGTGAGCCCCGCTGTGAGGAGGGGTCTGGGCCTCTGCTGGGCGCCAGGATGGAGGGACCGAGGCATAAGGGAGACACTGCCCAGGGCACCAGCCGACAGAGCGCATTTTGCCCTTGGCCGTGTCGTGCTCACAGTGCCCCCGAGACAGACACACGGCACACAAGTCGCGCTGCCTGACCAGAGGCGGTGGGATCGGCGTTTAGGGGCTGTCGGAGCCCTGAGCCCCGGCGCCAGCATGGTTCCTGCACAGATGCAGCAAATGCCTTCGGACAAGCCCCCGCTGCCAGACGCCAGCGGCAGAGAAGCACCAGGGAGCCATTCCCTGGCTCTCACGTCTTGTGACGGATCCGGATCAGCCACGCGGGGGCAGCACAGAGCTGGTGCCTCCAAGTCTGCAACAGGCTGTGTCTGTGTCAGGAGCAGCTAGAGAGATGGGACAAGTGTCCAGGCCCACGGGGGACGGCGGGGAGTGGCCAGGCCCACGGGGGACGGCGGGAGCCATCGGAGGCGAAGGTGCCGGACGCCCCATCCTCTCCACAGCCAAAGGCCCCGGCGTCACCCATCCTGGTCCTTCTTCGTCCCTCACAAAACCTGTCCAGTCTCTCGGCTGTACATCCAGCTGCTGGACTTGCCTGTCGCAAACCCCAGACGCCCCGGAAGCACCGTCGTTGGCCGTCCGGGGGTTGGGGATCGGCACGTACCCGACAACTTCTGCCACATGCAGCCATTGCCCAGTGGGGGAGGGGCTGCCACTTTGAGCACCTGGCATGTGCTGCGGGAACTTCGACCGCTCCACGTCTTACGAATGCGACTGTTTCGAATTCACAGCAGCTGCGTAAGTGACAGGACCCGTTTTCCAGAGGCGGGAAGCGAGGCCTCAACCTGTTTCTAGAAGCACACGCACCACCCGACAGCCTTGGTCTGACCACACAGCCACGTTCTCACAACCGGCCGAGCGTCCGGCCTGCCTCAGACAGTGGCAGTAGGTCTTAGTCCGGCACACGGTGACGAAGGGGACGTGAACGTTACTTTCCAACTTTGGTCTTTGTCAGCCATGAGCAACTTCCATCGCTCCGACACAAAACTTAAATAATTCAGCGCTCACGAAAACAAAGAGGTTAAAAGGTCGTTTTCTGAAGTGAAGGTTAAGGGAAAGCTACGCACCCCAGATCCCCGGCGTCCAGCACACGGGCAGCCCGTGGTTCAGCTCGCCCCGCGGCGCTCAGCAAAGCGCCCCACGTGATGCCCCCCCACGCACTGACCCCAGAGCCACCTGGGGTGTAGCGCCCCGCAGGCTCTATACACTGCATCCCCGTGCCCCCCAGGGAGAGCTGGGCCACACCTCGTCCCTCTGATGCCTGCACTGAGCACAGCTGCACACAAAGCGGGGGCTTCTCCCTGGGGACACACTCAGAGTCTCCTCTAGCAGCGTCCCCAGACAGCTCCCCAGAGCTCCCCCCCAGAGCACCCGCACGGGAAAGCAGCTCGCTCTCAGGCTGGCGGACAGGTGGGTGTGAAAGCTACATGCTCTCGTGTTTTGTGGGCGGGACATCACAAGGGAGCCCACTTCCTGGGTGGGCGGCCAGAGCGAGGCTGGACACATTTAGGTTGTGGGCACGGCGTCCACCGCTAACCATTTGCACCACCAGCATTGTCCAGGGGGACACAGCGAGGAGATGAAGGCCCCTCAAATCTCTCCCCACACAGTGGGTCACAGTGTGAAGAGGGGACGGGCGCCCACAGAGAGAGCTGGCCTGCCCTCTACACGGAGGCTCTGTGCCCCTTGCCAGAGCGTCCTGACTCACGCAGGGCTCTGCGTCCCTGGCCTGCCCACTGCCGGCCCTCAGCTCGGTCAGGTTGCAGGTTTAGGAGCCCCGGGGTCAAGCGCGAGGGGTCGAACAAGCACGCTGTCCCCTCCCCGTCACCCTGACGGCCCACGTCCACTGCCTTCCAGCTCCGGGCACCAGCACGAGCGCCCCGTGACCTCCCTGACAGACCTGCGCCCAGCCCACAGCCGATGGCCGACCCACACGCTCCCCCTCGCCTGACGTGGCTGCGCTCTCCCCGCCCGGGGGCAGGGCACTTACACGACAGGGAGTGCGCGCCTTTGGGCAGGTACTCCAGCAGGAGGGAGCTGTCGTCCCCCAGCACATCGGCCTTCAGCGACAGCAGGCTGTTCTTACTCATGAGCGCGGCCCGCAGGTTGGCCACCGTGGTGGCCTGCTGCAGGGCGTCGTCCTTCTCGGGGGTGAGGGGCGGGCCCAGGTAGCTGGCTTCTCCACCCAGGAGGCCTTCATCCCCGTGGGCATAGAGGTCGGCCCTCTCCCCGCGGCTGTCGGAGCTGCCGGCCTCGGTGACGGCCAGGTCCACGTCTGCGGAGGAAAGAGACAGGAGGTCATTTCGGGGCCCTCCAGGACGGGGAGGGGCAGACTGAGGAGCCGGGGCCACACCCTGACCACCCAGCTGCTCATGAGGTCCCACCGGTCCTGCCCGCACAAGCCCCCGGGACGCGGTGACGTCACGGCCAAGGCCTCGGGCGGGGGCTCGGCTCAGAGCCCGCTTCAGGCTCCAGGCTGGGGACCAGACCCGAGGCCACCTGTGAAACCACCTTTGGCATCACGACTTCCACACACAGAAGGGCGGGCGCACGGCAGCCTAGAGGGAGGAGGCGGCGCTCGACTCATGACCTATGACCTACGCCCCCACAGCGTTCTGTGACAGAACGGGAGACGGCCCCACCCCTGCGGTCCAGCCACAAGGAAAGGAGAGCCACACGGTCTCTGGGAACGACGCGCAGGGCCCCTCCTCACGTTAAAACGACCTCCCGTGCCGGCCCAGGCTGCAGCTGC
Organism: Pteropus medius; assembly: GCF_902729225.1. Lineage (NCBI taxonomy): Eukaryota > Metazoa > Chordata > Mammalia > Chiroptera > Pteropodidae > Pteropus > Pteropus medius. Next base: position 27,730,489 of record NW_024342471.1, read on the forward strand.
CATGGCAGAGGGAGACTCACCCCCGCACCCCGCGCCGCCCCGGCCCCCGCGGGACGAGCTGCCTTCTCTGCTCCCGCGTTCGCTTTTGGAAGCGGGGGCAGGGCTGGTCCTTCCGGAGTTCATCCTCCTCAAGTGAGACGGCAGAGGGAAAGTACCCAGAAAGGACCACGTCTGGGGCGGGCCCTGGACACTCCCGGGACAGAGGGGTGGCTGGCGGGGACTCCGCCAAACCCTGCTCCGGGAGAGCAAATGCAGAAGCTCTCGCCTTCCCGGGTCTGTCTCGACCGCAGCTTGAATTCAGAAAGAGGAATTTAAGACGACGGCGTAATGAACAAAATTCTGCAAACAGAATAGGAAGTCGAAAGTGATATTTATATTGCGACTAATCCGTGGGCAGATAAGAGTTTGACGTGCAACGCCACAAAGTGGGCTCCTATGACCGTTACAAAAAAGCTACGGCCGTTTAACAGAGCCCGAGGGACGGTGACGGGGTCAGCAGCCCTGTGCACCAGCACGGCACGGCTGCGCTTCACCGACGTGACCATCAGGAGGCACGGTCCACCCGGAACGCAGTTTTTGCTCGAATGCCCATGTCCACATGGGTCCCTGATGGCGGGACTTCGTGGCCAGGGAGGCGGCCGCGTGCCCAGGACACGGAGCTAGGAAGCTGGACGGCCTGTCCAGATCCACCGCGTCCGGAGGCGGCCCAGCCCTCCACTCCGGGGCCTGGACCTGAGAGGGACCAAAACACACGTCCACACGGAGACTGGTCGTCCACAGCAGCGTTATCCTCAGTGGCCAAAAAGCCCCGAAATAACCAAATGTCCATCGACAGCTGAGCAAATAAACAAACTGTTTTGGGCACAGAACGGGATAGTCCTTGGCAGTTAAAGGGTGACTTATCGATGCCCACAACCGCGTGAATGAAACTCAAAAGCAGGTTGGAAATCACAGACGTGGGACGGAGCCGTGGCTGCCGGCGCGGGGGGAGGAGGCGACCGGGGCCCTCGGTGGCAGTGACGCTGTGCCAACATGGCTTGGCTGGGGGCTCAGGCTGCAGGCTGTACCCCGGCTGTGGCGCTGCCTGTGACGAGCAAGATGCTGCCATTGCGGGTGACTGCGTAAGGGGTACACAGGGCCTCGCTGCCACCTCTGACAAACACCTCGAAACGGAAAGAAGAAAAGCAGAGTGAAGTGAGCCGGACACGGCGCAGCTCTGTGTGATGCTCTCTGCTTGCGGCCCCCGAGCTGGCTGCTCTGGTGTCGAGAGCCAGGCAGGGCTGTTTCAGGGTCACGGGGCGGGGGGTGGGTGGTGCGGGTCTGACTGGAAGGGCAGGAGGGAACATGCCCGCTGGTGGACCTGGTCTCTCTCCCGAGAGCAGGAGTGTTATGCATTTGTCCAAACTCAGCCACTGGAGTGCTTAAAACTATAATGACGGACAACACACTCGGCTGCGGAGCGTGCAGCAGCCTGGACTCCGCTCAGGTTGTCGGGGGTGCTCGTGACCACTTAGGAAGAAGTCTGCCCTCGCCGCTGACCCAGGCACCGCACCCCTGGGCATCTACTCAAGACAAACGAACATGTGCGTCGCCATACGTCGCCAGAATAGACCCGCCAGAAAGAGTCACAGAAGCTTCATTCATAATCGTGAAAGCCAGCAACAGCCCAGATGCCGGCTGACAAGAGGCTGGACAAACACACACCGGTGTGTTCGGGCGACAGAACACACACCACATCCCCGAAGGTGTGGGCCACCGGGAGACGCGACGGCGCAAGCGCACGGTGACGCCGGACAAAGCGCTAAACGGGCCGAGTCGCCCTGTGACGGAAAAGCCGACTGGTCTCCTCGGGGGAGCATGACCACGGCCAGAGGCGAGGGGCGCCCTCGCCCCGGGCAGTGGTTTGGCTGTGTGCATTCATCAAAACTTATCATTGAAAGGCACATTTGGGGGTGGCAGAGTCCCGGTGTGAGAACTGACCTTAAAAACGCAATCGCTGGTTGAACTCGAGCAAACGCCCGGTGAGTGTTTGGGGACGGAGGGTACAGGCGTCGGCCACTGACTGTGAGACGCTCGGGGAGCGAGGTGGGTTTTGGACAACGGCCCGACAACGCGTCGTGAAGCAGACGCGGCTGACGCCTGAGCGAACGAGGCAGGTTGGGACGGCGCGCGTCCACTCCAGCGGGTTTTCCCGATAAACGCAGTCAGCCCTTCGGCCCGCGGGTTACAAACTGGAGCACTGACCCGCTCGAACTGAAAACAGGGTTTCACACTCCCAGCCGAGGGGCTTCCCAACCCTGTTTCCCATCCTCGGCCGGCCAAACCGAGGCCGCGAAGGGCCGGCCCGGGGTCAGACGCTGCTCGCGGGGCCCGACATGCGGGGTGGGGCCGGGCGTCCTCTGCTGCCCCTGCGGGCAGGTCCAGTCCCAGCCGGACACATGGGGCGCTTCTCATCCAGACCCCTTCACCCGAAATACACGTCACGTGAAGCAAGGCGGTTTCCCTCCAGCGGTGACCGATGGTGCTGAAAGACGCGGGTGGCCCTGGGCGTGGGCAACGGCCACTCAAATTCACGAGGCTCCCGCTTCTCCAAACGAGTCCCCGGGCCGTGTCCTGAGGGACAGCGCCTGGGCCAGGTCTGACGGTCTCACCTGAGGCCATCGGCTGCGGACCTTCCGCCAGCCAGCTCCTCCTTCGGCTCCAGTGACAGGCTCCGAGGGGCTGGGCCACCTGCTCCATCTCCGAGCAGGGAGGAGGCTGGGAACCAGGAAGGCCACCCTCCCCCACCTGAAGTGCTCTATGGCCCCCGAGTGTCCTTAAGCCCCACGTCCTGATCCACCTCAGTCCAGCTACAAACATCCACTTTACCAGCCTGCAGCTTCCACTCGACTTACGGGACCTCCTGTCTGCAGGCCTCTGAGGGGCGCATGCGGGCGTTGGACCAGGGGCCTGGGCTCTTCCTCTGCCAGGTTCTGAGCGAGGAGCTGCGCACCCACCTGAGCGAAGGCCAAGACGCCCCGGGGTCACGGGCGCGGGGACGATGCAGCCGGCCCCGGGGAGAGCCGAACCCACACCCCAGCTGTGCGTACAGTGTGCCTGCAGGCCTCGCAAACCAGCCTCTGCGATCACGCGCCAATTCCACCCGGGAGCTGCTGGGCCGGAAAACCCACTCCAAACACTGATGGGCCCCAGTCACAAGCCGAGGTGGGGACACACAGAGGGGTCAGGGCGGGTGGCCCTAGCTGCAGGGCCGGACGTCCCAGGGTCCGCATCCATCGCCCTGAACCGCATGCGGGAACTGCCCGACACGTTCCCTCGGGAGGCGGGCCTAGATGCAGGACAAGAATAAAAGCTGTTCTCCAGGACGTAGCAGCCTGACCTCCAGGGGGCGCACAGCTTGGACCTCCAGTGGGGAGCACACCCTGCACCTCCAAAGCCGCCCCGGGCCAGGGCGGAGGGGGAGCGGCCGCCCAGGCCGGCAGCACCATCCTCCGCGAGCCCACAACCTCCCGTCCTCTCTTAGCAACTCGGATGATCTGGCAGGAGCGGCTCTCGGTTGCCTTGGCAACCTGCGGGCTTCAAGACATTAACAAAAGTACACAGCCAAAGTCACTTGTTGGATTCTAAAAACACCTTCTGCTCGACAACTGCATTTAAAACGTCAAACCCACAGGCGCAAGCAGCCGACATTTCTTAGTGTGTCGACGGACTTGCTAATCAAGGCCTCCCGCGTCACAGCCTGTGGGTGACGGTGACTCATGACAGCGGTGAAGGCACTGGTCGCCTTGGGAAGTTCGGCCCGGAGCCCCCATCCTCGTCAGCGGCGTGGACCGCTGCTTCTCAGGTGTCAGAGCGGGTGGGGGACCGAGAAGCCAGGGCAGGCGGGGGCGCCACCGTGCCTCTGGCCAGCAGCCAGCAGGGGACACAGCTCGTCACGCTGTCAGTTCAGACACCGGGACTTCGGACTTGGCTCGCTTAGGGTCCCACGGCTCTGAAGGCTGCTGCCGTGATCATCTGCAATGCCTGGTGACATTTTTGGTTGTCACACTGGGCGGTGGGGTTGCTACCAGCATCCAGTGCATAGAAGCCAGAGACGCCGCCGACGGCGCAGGACAGCCCCACGGCAGTGTCCAGCCCGGGCTGAGAGACGCCGGTCACAGCGACACATCCTGACCATGGAGGGCGCTGGCCTTGCCCCGTGCTCAGGAGCAACGCTGAGACTGAGAATGGACACAGGCCCCGCTGCGTCCGGGGCCGCACAGCTAACGGACGGTCTCGGTTTGGGGATGACCGGGGAAAGTTCTGGAAATGGATCTTAGTGGCGGCTGCACAACAGTGTAAACGCACGTAGCGCCAAGGAATCGTACACTTAAAAATGGTTAAAAGGGTGAAGTTTATGGCATGTGTGTTTTACGACAACAATAAAAGCTCCAGTGCACCAGGCCCTGGGGGATGCGTCCCGTTAAGGAGAGCAGGTCGGGGCTGCTCCAGGGGCCCTGCGAGCGGGTGCCCCCTGCACACGGCACAGGTCACCTTCGTGACCTCTTTCAGGCCTGATGGCCGCATGCTGCCTTCCGTCCCCTGCCCACACACCCGGTTGATTGCTCACCTTCTTTCTGGAGGGGCCACCCTGATCTGGCCCGACCCTGAACTGCGGCCCTCACTGCCCCATCCGCCACTCGGGAAGGCTCAGCGTGGCTGTGGTTGCCGCGTGCTGAGCCCCCAGCGGGCGGTAAAGGTTTAACGTGCCGTTTACTAGGCTGCGCGGCAGATACAAGAAGCTCCCCTCGGCTAGGATCTGAGAGGCCCAGACGCCGGGGGAGAGCAGCACCTCCACTGCTTTGAACTGCTGGAACCCGCACGTGCTGGCAAATGGGGGACACTCCTCCTTGCGAAGGGCGCTTTATGGCCCTAAGTCCTCAAGCCCCTGGGGTTAAGGCAAACTTCTCACTGGGGACGAAACAGGTGCACAGGACGCCACGTTCCACATTCACCATCATGACCCAGCACAGGTGAGGCCCGCGGGACGCGCTCCCGCCCCTCCCCCACCCCGCCTTCACGGCGCTTCGTTAATTCTCATCGTCGTCTCTTAAAACTTTTAACGTTTAAACTTTGTAAAGTTAATCCACCCGACCAGCATGCGTGAAAAGCTCCGCAGAGAAGCCGGCCTCACACCTACCCTGTGGGCTCCTTCCGGGTGTCACCCACGTTTCCGGCTAAGCCCCCTCGGTCCCAGAGAAGCCCCGCCCCAGGCACCAGCACTACGCTGGCCCTTGGGACATGCTGGTCACGTTCCCTGAGCTCACATCAATTTACTGTGAAAAGCGACCCACAGGAAGCCACCGGCGTCGGCTGGAAACATGCCGCCTCAGCAACAAAAGTCGCAGCCCAGGGCCCAGGACGCGCAGCCCCTCGGGGCCAGGGCGGCCGCGCCCCACCTGCCACAAACCGAAGGCTTACTTGCGTCACCGCGGCTGCTGAAGGGCCAGCCGGACGTCGGAAGGAAGGACGGCACGGGGGAGCCGGCCCGGCTGTCGGCCTCCACCTGCTGTGTGATGTGCCGGACCGTCTCCTTGTTCTTCCGGTTCTTCCTCCGGCCCGTGGGCTGCCAGCCATCCCCCGCGGCCTGCTCGGAGAAGGCGTTCGGGGCCGCGCCGGTCCCGGCGGAGGGCAGCTCGCTCCCCGCGTAGTGTGTCGGCGAGGCCTGCTCCTCCTTGACGCGCAGGGACCCGTAGCCCACGTCGCCCGGCCACAGTGACTGCGAGGAGACGTCGTCAGAGCCGTCGGCCTTGGGCTCCGGGTCCTCCCTGCCGTAGCTGCTGCCCCCCTCGTGGCAGCTGGCGATGGCCGAGTCCCCGGACGAGTTGGTGGGGCTCGTGCGCCGTGCCAGCCACGGGGAGATGCTCCTTCCGGCCATCACGGCCGAGATGAGCGCGTCCGTGCTGCTGCCCGACGGGGCGCCCACCTCGAACTCGGCCAGCTCGTCCGAGGCGTCCGGCTTGATGCTGATGTCCAGCACGGCCTTGATGAAGTCGTGGCACGCCTGCACGATGTCCGTCATCTGCAGGAAGCTGGCGGCGGACATCACCTCGATGACGTTCCTGCTGGTGAGGGCCAGGTGGGCGGAGTACATGAAGTCGATGATGGCCTTGAAGCCCTGGGCCGTGACGATGTCCAGGTGTGTGACCGTGGCCTGGTCGGCCGTCTTCTGCACCTGGCAGTACAGCGTCTTGAAGTAGCGGCTGCTGCCGAGCAGGACGTTCTTGTGCGCCTTGAAGACCTTGCCCTCCACGACCACACACGCGTCGCACAGGACGCCGTGCTGCCTCTGCTCGTCCAGCTCACGCAGCAGGTGCCGGTAGTGGGACGCGATTTCCATATCTTCCTTCCGGTCGTTCATCGGGAGTCCGCGGTCGCCTCTTCTACAGACTCTGCGGGGGAGAAGGGGAGAGTCAGGCACACGCGCACGCGCACGCGCATGCGCACGCGGGAGACGGTCCAGGGCCCGGGAAAGCGCCCGCGAGCAGTCGGAGGGGCTCTGTCACCCCGACGGGAACCGGGGGCTGGACGACCTGTGTCCCCATCCCGCACCCTCGAAGGAACGTCCTTAAAGCCACGAAGAGGAGCGCGTGCCGAGCAGCCGCCGCCGCCCGCGCACGTCCACGGGGAGGTCGGCCTGCGTCCGGCTCAGCCCCAGGCGTTTCCGGGGGGGGGGCGGCACACGAGGGCACCGGCGCTTCCGGGCTCTCCGCGGGAAGCCGCCGGCCCCTGAATCCGGGGACGTCTCCCGCCCTGCCCGCCGCAGCCCCTCCCTCTGCTTCTGCATCAGCTCCCCAGGGACAAAGTGCCACCCACCAGGCGGCCGGAACACATCACTCTGCCCTAGCGCAGCCAGAGGCCCCGTCCCAGACCAAGGTGTCAGCAGGCCTGCTGCCCCTGCCAGCCCCACGGGAGGCCGTGTCCTGCCTCCCCAGCTTCCGCTGGTGGCAACGACCCTTGGCAGCCCTGGGCTTGCAGACGCATCACCCCGTCTCCACCTCTGCCTGCACACGGTGTCCTCCCTGTGCACACACCTGTCCCAATGTCCCCTTATTATGAGACTGGTCCCGTTGGATGAAGGGCCACCCTCCTCCAGAGCTAATTACATCCACAGTAAGTGGCATTCTGAGGCCCAGGGGTCAGGATTCTAATGACTGAATTCTGGGGGCACGTTCACCTCCGAGACTCCCTGAGCACGATGACGTTATGACGCGTGACTTTCCCTAGTAACTGCCCCACTTCCCTGCTGGTTAGTCACCCAAGGCGTGTTTAATGGTGGAAACCTAGGCTCGTCACATGCAAGGACAGCCCATGTCCGGGCGACGGGACTGGACGTCGAAGGCGGACTCCGCCCGGCCTCGCACAGACGGCCCTCTATTTTCTCAAATCCATCACGACGCAGCGTCTTCCGCCAGTCCTCGGCTGTCAAACGCCAGCGGGAACCACTCGCGAGGGCCCCGTGCAGAAGCCGCCACTGCCTCGCGTTCCACAGGCTGGGACGGGAGGCCGGAGAGCAGAAGGGGCTCCCACTGCCACTGCCCCTTCCGCTCCTCCTGCTGCTGGTGCCCGGCGCGACAGAGACGCCACCACAGCCGCCGAGGCCCCAGGGACCTCCCGCTGCACTCACCCCTCACCGCGGCACGGTCCACACCTCCGCCCGACCGGCCCCAGACCCAAGGGCAGAGGCAGATGTGCCGCTTCCATCCTGGGTCAGCCTTTCGGGGACAGCGGCCAAAACCGTCCCCCACACCTGGCTTTACAGACTCAGATAAAGCTGACATTCAGGGAGGGGCCACAGCAGGCTTCGAATCGAGGACCTGGACCGTTTAAAGTCGAGGCACCAGTTTCATGCCCGAGTCCCTTGGAGTGGCCGCCGGTTCCCAGCCCCACGATGGACGGGCCAGAGCCTCAGGAACCGGAGCCAAACGCGTCGGCGCAGACTTCACCGACTGGTGTGCCCTGTGAACAAGCACATTCGCTGGCCGGGAACACGGACCCTCAGAGTCGGGCGGAGCCCTGGGACCAACAGGAGGCCCCGTGCCACTGCGTGGGTGACGGCGGCCTCGCAGGACTGCATCTCCACAGCAAACTCCGTGAAAGTTGTGCTCAACCAGGGCAGCTTAAAACTCACTCGCGTACTTCACAGAGATTTCGTAGTAAGAAAACCATGCTACTTCCATCAGGGAGAAAGTTGCTTGTACACGGAAGAGAAAAGGAATCTGAAATAATGCTGACCTAACATAGCTGTTGCTGTGGGAACGCTGAGGACGCACGGAGCCTACCCCGGAGCCTGAGGAGAGCGGGGAGACGCAGCATCGCGGAGCCAGGCCGCCCCTCGGCCGGCGCCTGCCCGGCCGCTCTTCAGCAGCTGTGGCCCCAAAAACGGAAGTGTCCTGAGCCACACAGCCGATCAGTATAGAACCGCTGACAAGCGAGGTGCACACCTGAGAGAAAGCAAGCTCACAGCGTGAGGGCGCCAGCTCTGCAGCACCTGCCCTGCCCTGGCAGAGCGCACCGTCTGATGGAGGCGCACCTGGCCACCAGACGCGCATCTGTCCAGGAACACACACCTGGCCGCCGACACGCATCTGTCCAGGAACACCTGGCCGCCGGACACGCATCTGTCCAGGAACACACACCTGGCCGCCAGACACGCTATATCCAGGAACACACACCTGGCCACCAGACGCGCATCTGTCCAGGAACACACACTTGGCTTCTGGACACACCTGTTCATGGGCACGTACCTGTGGACTTACACCTGAGCATCACCTCTGAATGACCAGAGCTGCCGCACGGGGCCCAGGAACCTTCCGTGCACGCGAAGCCCACATGTGACATGCCTCTGAGGGGCACCTTCAGGGGGGGCCTGTGGTCCATGAAGGGACACAGGTGCGACAGGTTAGGAGCTGAGGGCCAGGTGCGACCAAGGGCAAAGGGGACACCTGTGCCACACCGGTTCCCGAGATGGGGCCAGCACCGTCCCCTGGGGCACCGTCTGCTGGCCCCTCCTGTAGGTCCCGCCACCTACTCTGTGCACAACCCGCTCGTCTCCAGATTCCTCGGTTTCAGCCAGAATCATGTACGAACAACCATCTTGGTACTGAACCAACTTGAACTCCTGCAGCAGACCAAACCCCAAGAGTCACGTCGACCTGAACAGTGCTGGGGGCTCACGACACGGGCAACCAGGGCCGCAGTGACAATGCACAGGACCAAGCGGCCACGTGAGGAAGGGGCACGGCCGAGGGCCTGTCCCGCCTGCCACTTTCGGTGCCATTCCCAACCCCTAACGTTTCCTGGGTAAAGTCGCCACGCCGCGGAATGCACGAGGACCACGCAACGCGACGGCTGAGACGGACACGTCCCACCCGCTGTGCCAAGCCCCGACTCCCGGAGCGGGTTAGGGCACTTTCCTCCAGCCGTGAAGAGCTCTACCAGGAAAGCAATCTGTCCCAGGAAAAACGGAAAACGCCGGATGCAGTTCCACCCCTGCGTCCCTGTTACGGCCTGAGCCTAGGGAGCAGTGTCCACTCTGCACTGTATGGGTCTGTGCCCCGCTACTTCCCTGAGGAGCAGACGGCGAAGGGAGAAAGGCTCAGCCCTGGGACTGCGCCACACCCAGCACCCCAGGCAGGGAGAGTCGCCGGCCGGGCCCGGCCGGCCATGGGACCCTGAGAGGCAATGAGCCTGTGTCTCGGGACGGCCGAGGGCACTACACTATGGGAGTCCAGCAGGAGGCAGCGCGGGAGGACAAGTGACAAGTGGGGCAGGGCCAGCGGGAGGCTCCGTAACCAGCCAAGGCCGGGGCTGCTCGAGGGTCCGTCCTGCCAGGCCTCACGGAGGTGGGGGCATCAGCCAGCAAGACGGGGAACCCAGAACCCAGAGCCCAGCAGGCAGATGCGAGGCCCCAAGCGCAGCCAGCATCGATTGGGGTCCCAGGGGTGCTCATTCGGGGTCTGGCAGGTGGGGGAGTGGCCTGGGGCCTGGTGCAGACAGGGCCCGGCCGGGCGGAAGCCTCCGAGGGAGGCCGGCGCGCCTACCTGGGGCTGCACTTCCCCGTTTCTCGGCTTCCGCTGGTGGGAAGTCAGTCCGGGGCGATTTCTTTGTTTTATGGGGTGGGGAGAGAAAAGGGAAGAGGTCACCCCTTTTCGCTCATGCTCCCAGGCACCTCCTGCAGACTCTGGTCTTGGTCGGGACCAAGACCAGGCTTGGTCGGAACAGGCTGTGAAACACCCAGCAGCTCAGCCGGTCACGCCGCCCCCTCCTCCGGGAAGCCTGCCGTGCGTCTCCCATGACGGCGCGCACCGTGACGCCGCGGCCGGTGCCTGTCACGCAGGGGCCCCCTCCGTGCCGAACGGGCTCGGTGCGTGCTCTTGGGGCCGACGGAACCATGGCACCTTTTGCACTTTAAACGTGCAACACTGAAATCTCACATTTTAAACTCGATGCATATTTTTTAAACATCTCACGGTCGGCACTGGAGCTGACCCACCGCTCCCCTGTGACATCTCAGCTCCGAGCCACCAGGGCACCACAGGTGCCACTGTGACACGACACACCCACTCCAGGTCTCTGTCCAGAGTGCGACACCACATGACGCCACACGCGAGGCCGAGAGGTGGGCTCTGACATTCACAGTCAGTCACGGCTCACAGCAAAGTCGGGGGTGGATGCGTTTATTCACGGCCATGGGCTGAAGCGTGTCCCCAAAAAGACACATTGAAGTCCCAGACCCCAGCACCAGTGAATGTGGCTTTATTTGGAAACAGGGTCCTTGCTGAGGTGACCAAGTTAGATGAGGTCATAACCCAGGAGTCTGGTGCCCTTATAAAAAGGGGGAACCTGGGTACGGCAACGCACGGAGGGACGGCGGTGAGAACATGCGGCGGAGGAGGGATGTGGCCACGAGACCCGGGACCCGGGCAAGCTGCAGACAGGACGGGCCGGCCCCCGGGGCTCGGGCGGGAGCAGGGCGGCCCACCTGGCTCCCAGCCGCTGGCGTCCGGATTCGTGACGCGATGCGTTTCTACTGTTTTAGGCCCCCACGCTGTGGCCCTGTGCTCCACGTGCCCTGGGAGAAGCCACATGCAACACTAACGTTTTCTGAGTTTCCTCTGAGAGAAAAGTCGAGAGGCCTGACGAGGAGGCAGAGCGATTCCCGCGCGTTTTAAACGGGGGGCGCGGGGTCCGTGCTCCCGGCCGTGGGCCGTGTGAGGCGGAGCGCACGGCCCCACGAGGGACCTGCTGTCCTCACAGCTGTGTCTGAAACGCTTTCCACGCTGTGGAGAAGCGGCAAGAACGACCCGGACCCGGACCCCGACCCCCGACCCCCGACCCCCAGCCAGACGCGCCCCGCCGCGACGCTGGCAGCGGGAAACGCACGGCCACCCGCGGGCAGCCACCTGGTCGCCTGTCCCCCGAACACAAGAAGCCGCCCACCGCGGTGACGGCTGCATGGGACGCTGGCCCAGCACGAATGGCCTGCACCACCCTGAGGGGACGAAATGGGGGGGTCGAACCGAGTGTCCGCCGACCGGCACACGCATCTGCTCTGGTGCCAGCCACCCCCGTCTGCCCGACGTGTCTCCAGCTGCCACTGCCATGTCTGCCTGGGCACAGCCCCTGTGCGGTCGACACGCGCGGATGCTGAGTGGACGAGGGCGGGAGGCAGCCAGGACCCAGGCAGACCCTGCCCCGGCGGCTCCTATCCACGTCATCGGTCCGTCCCAGAACCGATCGGCCCCAGAGGGAGCGCGTCACACTGGCCCTGGGTGCCCCGCAGTAGCCGCTGGGGCCTCTGACCGAGCGGCCTGAGGCAGGGACCTGTGATGGACACAGGAGCCCAAGGCGGGGTAGACCAGAAGTGGGTCCCAGCGTCGGGGTGACCTGGACCCACAGGAGTCAACTCAGAGGGCCCTGGGGGGGCAGCTCTTCCTTGCTGGTCAGAGTCCGGGCATGGGCTCCAGGGGACGGCCGGAGGCTCAGGGCGGCCGTCCCCACCCCCGGCTTCGAGGGAGAGCCACTCCCTGGGGGAGCCCCTCTGCACAGTGCCGGGCTGGGACTCGGTCCAAGGAGCTTTCAGAAATGAAACTCGTGACTCACAAGGGAGAAGAGGGACCTGCCGGCGACGTGGGGACCCCGAGGGGCTGCACGGGGGCGGGGGCTCCGAGGCTGGGACGGCACCGAAGGTGTCTGCTCAGCGGGCAGCCCAAGGGGGGGCCCTGCTGTATGGGAACTGTGCCTGCAGGGGGCCGCGGGGTCGGCAGCCCAGGAAACGCCTGTGGCCGGTGCAGGGTGCGGGCACCCGCGCCAGACCCCTCAGGCTGCTGCCCTGCCTGCTGAGCTCACGGAGAATCCGGGGCGCGGGGCAAACCCCTGACCCCTCCTTTCTCCTCTTAAAGTCCAAGTCAATCCCGTGGCTTAACGTTAAAGCTTCAAAGGTATCTGGGCCTAACGGGAACCGAGTAAACAAACTAGATACTGAGAAACGAGTTCGGAGGGAAACCTGAATCACGAAGCTCGCAAAACTTAGCGTGGGGCTGGCGGCCGGGCGGCAGCGATGTGCCAGCGGAGGACCCGAACCGCCGACCCTCTGGACCGCGGCCGGCCGTGTCTCCGAATCCACCAGGAAACGACCTGAAACACTCGTCTCTTCCAAAGTGTCCCTGGCACTGCTCTTGACGGCAGCAAAAAGGAAGAAACGCCCAGGGGCCCGACAATTAAAAAGCAGCCAAGAAAACCGCGGCACGTTGACCCTGACCGAGGTCTGGCTCGGAGGAGCATCGAGCGTCATTCTTGTCGATGCCGAGAAGCTCGCCAGAAAAAAACGGGAAGAAATCAGTGCAGAGACCACGTGACCCTGGGATATTCGCTCGGACCCGCTCTGTCCCACCAGATCGAGTTCCTTCGCGACGAGACGAGAAGGAGAAGCTGTGGCCCGGAAAGGCCCGGGCAGGACAGCGCCGCAGACCGAACGTCCCAGAAAGCAACCCCCACCTGCACCTTGCCTGGCTCCTGCAGGGAGCGCCATGGCGAGGGGGGGGGCGCCGGGGGCCCTGTGCTCGACCCCCCCAAACTGTCCCCGGCCTCCAGTCCCAGGAGCTGCGGGGTGGAGGGGCCCACAGGGTGGCCCGTGTGAGCCACTGTCTGGCCCAGGAGCTCAGGACTGCTGTGGGGAAGGCTCCCTGGGAGGCGGAACACAGATGGCCCCCCCAAAGCCCCAGGCCTCCAGGCTGACCTCTAAAGAGCAACGGGGGCTTCCTCAGGCGGCACCAGGGGCGCTGGGCGGCCACAGGCACCGCAGGATGTTCCCGCGTCCACTGCTGGCAGAATTACGTCTGCACCCGCCACTTAGGCTGCGATTTGATGCACCAAGTGCCACGTGCTATAAAAGCACGAAAGAACGTTTTCTAAATTTTAGAGACTGTCTTTCGACAGCTGCCGCCCCTCCTCTCCCGTGTCCCTTACGGGAAGTGTTAAAACACCATTCTGAAAAGGGACCAGGGCCCACGGACAGGACAGGTCCTGGTCTGACCCGGTGGGCCGGCGGGAACACGTGTGCTCAGCAGAGGGGACCCCCGATCTGCTCTGCAGCCACCACGGCAGCCAGCCCCCCAGGCGCCCCTGCTTGCCCCCACCCAGAAGCACCCTTTCCCTGGGCCCAGCTGCATCTGTCTCCACGGCAAGTGTCACCGTCTGTCTCGGCTCTGTCACCTCCCCTGCCAGGACACAGGCTCCAGCAGCGCGAGGACCTTGCTGGCTGCAGGTGCAGGCTGAGCGCAGGCCTGCTGGACGTGGCCGCTCACACGCTGGTCTGCCATGCCATCGAGGAGCCGGCGGTCGTGAGAGGTGACAGCTGGTGACGGGCTGAGAAGCCTCGATAGACACTGGGATCGAGACGCTATGTGGACGTGTGCCAGGCAGCTACGTCCCGCAGCATCGTCCTGAGAACATGGCCTCGTCGGAAGTGGGGCCTTTCCAGCTGCGGCCAGGTTAAGGCACGGTCATCGCAGAGGCCCCCAACTCGACGTGACCGGCGTCCTTTAAAAGGAGGGAAATTTGGACCACGGGGGAGGGGGCCATGAGAGCGACAGGACAGGCGGGCGACGTGCCCACCGCCAGGGATGCCCAGCGGCCAGGAGCCCGGAGGGACCCCGCCCCGGGGCTTCGGGGGGCATGGCCCTGTCCACACTTGCATTTCGGAATTCCGGCCTCCAGACTGTGAGAGTAAATCTCTACTGCTCTAAGCCACCAGGTTGTGACACTCTGTGATGACAGCCCCGGGAAACCCACACCAATTGCTGCCAATCAAGACGACAGGAAGGGTGGTTCCTAACCAGGGGCCCCACCGCCCGTCGGCAGCAGTGTGTGGTGGGGCTCGAGGGGAGGACCACCAGGTCCGTCCACCGTCACCGCAGAAAGCCACATGGCAAAGCCGCTCAACCCAGAATGCAGAATCGGCCCGCGCCTGCGCCCTGGGCCAGAGCACTGGCCCCCCCAGCGGCCACCCGGGGCCAGGCAGCACACCGCACAGCCCGCAGAGGCAGCTCTGCAGGGCTGGGCACACCCAGGCCGGTCCGAGGCCCCCACGGGTGGCCCACACACCACAGCCACAGCAAAACAGCTTCTGGCCGATGCGGGGACAAAGCGATCCACCCCGATGTGCTCATCTTAGTGCAGATCAGGGGAAACGCATCGGAGACTCCAAACTCTCGATGTCACAGGTGTGCCTGCCCCCTAAGACCAGGGGAAATACATCCAAGTAAAAAGTGAGCTCGCGACAAGTGACATTAAGCAAATACACGTGGGCACAGGTGAGGTGACGGTCCGGCCTGCCGTGCTTTCAATAAGGGACACCATGTCACAGTCCCTGAGGGACACAGGGGGCAGGAGCGCACCTGGTATCGACTGACCACCTGACCGACCCTCAGTGGGCACAGATCTGCCAGACCGGTGAGGTGCTGCCACAGCCTGGGGACATTACCTGTCTGCTCTGTCACCAAGGAGCTCGGTTATCCGGCCAGGCAGGAGCCCGGGTGCGGAGCCTCGCCGCCTGCCCCCCACTCGGGGCCCCCGCGCATGCGTCCAGGCACGCCGGAAGGAGCAGAGCAGCAGGGGTGACTGGGAAGCTGGCCGGGAAGGAACAGACGGAAACCTGGACAATGTCCCTCGACACCCCTGACGGTCACTGCCCTGTCCAGTCAAAGTCGGGCGCCACCATCAACCCCGAGGCAGCACCCCGTTTTCACTCCTGCGCGGGCCTCATTCTGCCAGCGATGGAAGGCGGAGCGCGCCCAGCCTGAAGCCCGCCCCGTTCGGCCGGCACGATGCGCGGCCGCTGCCGTGGGGAGTGTGTCTGCCAACGGCTCCTGGAAAGTTCTTCAGGACACTCTGAGGTTGAAGAAAAAGGCTTCACACAAAATACAACACAGCGACGAAACGACAGCCACGTGTTTCTGCCTCGCCTGCCTCATGGAACACACGCCACTTCCCGTTTACGGAGTCGCCCACGCGTAACCGAAAGCGGAAGCAAAAATGGCAGCGTGTCACACACGGGCACACGTCGACACGTCACGCTGAACACGCGCTTCAGGGAGCGCCACTCGCTCCCGACGGGAGCCCGGGCTCCGTCGAAGCAACCAGACCCCTCTGCTTTCCAACAGGAATCAAAACGACAGGCACACTGGACGTGGTTCCATAGCGTAGCCGTGAGCACGTCTGCTTTCCACGCAGAAGGTCCCGGGTTCGCGCCCCAGCAGAGCCACGGTCCATGGTCTGCGGCCACGCCACCCTGAACACACCCGACGTCTGATCTCGGAAGCTAAGCAGGGTCGGGCCTGGTTAGTACTTGGATGGGAGACCATCTAGGAAGACCAGGTGCTGTGGGCGTAAATAAAAAAAACGACAGACACACACGCAGTCGGCCAGGCCACACAACAGAGCACCTCCGCGAGGTCCCAAAAATGCTGGCTCAGGGCGCAGCGAGGACGAGCAAGGGCACCCACGACTCTCAGCGCCAAGGTCCGCGGGAGAAGCGGCGCCTCCGACTCGCTCCATGCGAGTTCCCGCCATCGGCGGCTTCGGAGGAAGAAGAAAGCGGCTCTGCTGGGACCGGAGGGCGGAGACGGGCAGCAGGCGCCGCTGGCCCGTCCTCCCCAAACCTGTGCCGGGGCCGTGCCTCGTTCAGCTGACGGGCCCCAACCGAGAAGCTGCCGAAAGCTCTGGCAAGCCCCAGAGCCAGCCTGTGCGGGGCCCGCGGGGCTGCTGGCCCCACCGCAGGGACGCAGCGTCCCCGCCGCCAGCTGGCCGCAGAGGCGCGCCAGAGTCGACGGCTGCCGCTGAGGGAAGCGACTTGCGCCCGCATGCTGCCCACGCTCAGTGACACTTGGTGGCCAGCATGGCCCGCAGGAGGCCGCCCAAGGGCAAGGCCATGCTCAGACTGGCTGTGGTCCTGCATGCCTGCGGCCACACCCGCCTCCACCCCAGCCAGGGCCACGTGTGGCCTGCACCCCCTCCCCTCCTCTGTCCCAGACCCTGTGGTGGCCTCGCTCCCTGGGGACTTCGGTGCGCATGGACTCAAGATCACTCGCTGTCCATGAGAGGGCGAGGCCCAGGCTGACCTGTGTGACCGAGTCAACTTTGAAACAGGGGCTCTCTGTGCAGCCGGCTCCAGGCCCCTCCAAGGTCCAGCGCGGGACCACCCGTGCAGGCTCGGCCACTTCACCCTGCAGAACCTGGACCCCGCACCCACCTCCCCTCCCGAAGCCGCAGGGTGGCCCGGTGGTCACACGCCAGAGCCCAGGTGGCAGACTCTGCTCGGCTGCCTCCCTCACGCCCCCGTCCCCGCACGGTGATCTACCGCCTATCACCCTCGTCCCCACCGGGCTGGGCTGCTCCCACTGGGCCTGTGCCAGTGGGCGGCCGGCGAGTGGCCTGTGTGCGTGTTTCTAGGGTGCCCAGCACGGCACCTGAGCTCTGTGCCTTCCTGCGGGACGGCTTCAGGGAGTTGGTCGGGGGACTCCCAGGTTGAGTGGCATGGCGCCCGCCCGAGCCCCATGGCCGCGCTGTCCACGCCGTCCACCTTGCACACACAGCTCGTGGGACCGGAGACCTTAAACCCTCGCATGCGGCCCAGGACACAGATGGGCCTGCCTTCTGCTCCACGAAAAAAGCAGAGTGACACGGGCCTCGTGCACGGCCTGTGTCAGCGAGGAGCAGGGCCCGCTGCTACGTACAGGGGCCTCGCTGCTGCACAGCACTGCAGGGTACAGGGAAGGACAGCGGCGAAGGGGCCAGGGGGACGCGTCTCACAAACAAGAAACGCCCGTGCCCATGCAAGCGGCAGCCCCGTGGGAATTTCCCCTGAGCGAGGACGTCGTAACCCTTCCCACAGACGGGCGGATCTCTTCAGTGCTAGGGGCGGCTGGGAGGGACAGCTGCTGCCTGCTACAGCGCGACGGATAGGGGGCGGCACGCCAGATCCGCGTGGACAAGCAGTAATGGCCACTCAGAGCGCCGGCTGCCCAAAGATGGAGTGTGGCCTTAAGTGCGGGCCTCCGGGAGGGGCTGTGCGTGCCGGGACGCAAGCTTGGGAGGCAGAATTTGAAAGTGCATTTCTCACGCCCGCCCCTCCGCCAATCGGCCTCCAAAGATACCTGGCCCGAGGTCCTGCCCGTGCGCTGGCTATCCACTTCCTGCAGAGCAGAAGCCAGGACAGAACCTGCTCCAAGGGCTGGACAGCGGCGTCCAACACCGGGCAGGGTGAGGACACCCGTTCCCTCTGGCCGCCTCGGACACTCAGGCTCCTGTCCACCCAGCGGTCTGCACTCCTCCCTTGGAGTTCCTGGGCCCGCTTCTCATTAGCACTTGTCACCCAGACTAGGTCATGTTAGTGGCTCCTGTGTGCCCCTGTCCCGACAGACCACCAGCCCGTCTGCAGAAATTCGGTCCTCAGTCTGGCCTGAAGGCAGGTCCAGCACTGTCATTCATAAGAAAGCCTGGGAATGTCTCTAACGTGACTCAAAAAGACATATCCGTCAAAACACGAAAGCTCTGTAAGCTAACATTGTTACTTAACTTTGTATTCTAAAATACCCAAGGTTAGCGATTTTTAAAAATCCAAATAACGATGTTTAAAAATACTTAGTAATGTTTAAATCTAAATAAGAGTTAATGGCACCGTCGACAGATATTGAACAGAAAACGAGGTCTTTGCCCTGCCCCGGCTTATCTCTTATTCTTCAGTGGAACAACTTTTTAGTTTGTTCAAAAAAATTCTCTTTTCTGCAACTCTTCTACCTACGAACACTAGCACAGGTCTATTCTCCCACGAGCAAGCCACACGAGGCCTGACTGTGCACGCGGGAGGTGTGCCAGCATCTCAGCTAGAACGGCAGGAAAGGGGGCAAAGACTCTGGTGACCGGCAGCCTAAGAGCCCGGCCACACCGGCCGGAGCACAGCCCCAGCATGAGCAGAGGGCACAGGAACCGGGATCAAGACAAGACGACCGTAGTTCGAGGACTTCGTCACGTCTGCGGCCTCCGCAGAGGTTCCCCGCCAGGGCATCTGCTCAGCAGACGGGCCACCTACAGCAGGAAGAACCTCTTCTTGGGGGTTGAGGGGGCGGATCACAGGGGAGGTCTCGACAGCCTGCTGACATTCGGGTAAAATTTGAAGGAAAAGCCCGTGTTTCTCTGAGCACGTGGGTTGGGCAGGAACATAAGTCCCCAGAACAGGGGTCCGCTGCGGCAGGTGCTGTGGCACCAGGTGTGGGCGCGAGAGGGGCCGTGCCTTCTAGAAGTCTCCTGTCGCTTTAGCACAGCGGCCAAGAGGGCAGCGGAGCACGAAGCACCAGCGCGGCGGGGGTGAGCGCCCGCTCGGTGGCGGGTGGCACCTTCTGAACGGCTTGCGCGAAGTGGGTCTCCGAGGCCGCGGGGCGGGTCTCAGACCTCTGGATGAGGAGAGCGCAGGGGACCCGCACGGCTGTCCCAGAAACACAGGCCACAGGGACAGACTGGCCCAATTTCCCTTAACTTGAAAAACCCCACACAAGGACAGTGTTAGGAAGCTGACTCTGTTAGAATTTAATTCAGTTTAATATGTTTGTGAATAATGCATCATCCAGCAATAAAAGGGTGTCAGAATCCAGGGCACTCCCGGCCGGTCGGCAGGGAGCAGCTCCACCCTTCCATGGTGTTTTCACGGCATGAACCAAAGACCGCGGGTGTCTGCCAGGGGCTGGGGTCACCCTGACCTGGGTAACTGAGTGGGCACTGTGCCCTGCAGGCCATAGGCAGCAGCCCTGACCATCAGAAGGTGGTGTGGACTGAGGTCCAAGCACAGGGACAACTTCTTTCAAACACAGACCGGCTCACCCTGAACAGGAAGTAGTCCATCTCATCGACACAAAATTCTTACATCCAGGATGTCGGTGAGTGGCTGAACCCAGCACTGTCCTGGTACTGGCATCCAGGAAAGGCTGAACTCTGGGTTTCCAAATGGCCCATGGCGAGCACAGGTCTCCACTTCCCGAGAAGAGTCCCCACAATAAGCCCCATCTTCTTGCCTTCAGTAGAGGATGTGAGAATAATTGCTAGCTTTTCGGGAGACACCATGTTTAAGTTCCTGCTTAAATCTTCGGTAACTTCTGCCTAAGTCCACCTATCTGAAATAATAAGGCGTCCCAAAATTTCAGTTCAAAATATCTAAAACTATCATAGGATTCTACTTTGAAAAAACACAACTGTTTACTTCATTGTTCATGTAAAAAAAAAAAACCACCTTTCCATAAATTTCATTTTGATGAACAAACTACATGCTACTCTCAGAGTGGAACTATCACTTTGCACAAGCAGCTTGCGAGCCAGCAACAGTGAATCCACAAGTCTGTTACCCAAACGGGAAGTTACCTTCGAAAATAAATCCAATATGAGAGATTCTACAGCAGATGCGATTAAAATGCACCCGAGGACTCTGTGCACAGGTGTCTGCGCCCAGCCTTTGCTAAACGCGCTGCCTAATTAGCATTTCTTTAAACAATGCTGGTAACAAGCTTGCCCCTGTAATCCACGACAAACGCATCGCCGAGATTGTAGCACTGAAAGCATGAGGAAAACCGCTGAGAACCTCAGTCAAACTTTCTTTTGTTTATATTTCCTCGTTGTCAGAAAATACCTGTTTTTCGCCCCTTTTGGTTTCTACCCAGGCTCCTTGGTCCAGCCCTTTTGTGCGGTGGTCCGTTATACCTACAATTAATGAATTTGTTAGTGGGGCTGGGGAAACCCCAACTAGCCAGAGCCCTCCTCCTGGCGCAGAAAATTCCCCATTTGCCATCGGGATTGAGTTGTCAGATGCTGACTCGTGCTACCCTGTGAAACTGACATGTCTATTTACAGAGAAACAAAGACACGGCTCGCCGCGGACCCCGCTCCCTCTGCGCGCCCCGTCCGCTCTGCGCGCCCCGCGCTGCTCTGCGCGCCGCGTCCCCTCCGCGCTCCTCCAGCCGCCGGGCCCCGAGGCCCCTGCGCCCGGATTCTGCCAGTAATTAAATTAGAGACGAGGCCGGTGCCCGGCTTCAGGGGGAGACAATGACCCTTGAGGCCGGTCAGGGCGCGGGGATCCGCCCGCACCCACCTCCCGCAGTTCCGACTCTTGGCAAACTCGGCGCGGGCGGGTCTGGGTGCGGCTTGGAGGCGCGGGCGGGGGGTGCGCGGAGCGGCACGGGTGGGGGGCGCCAGGACGCCCCCGGGCTGCCTCCTGGGGCCGGGCGTTGACGCAGCAGAAATTACCAGCTGGAAAATTCCCCTTTCGGAGGTGACGGGGGAGGGACCGCGGCGGCGGCGACAGGAGGCGCCGAAGGCGAGGGGCGCGGGGCAGCCCCGCCGCCGCCTCCGCAAGCAGCACCGCGGGGACCTCGCGCCGCCCCCGCCCGCCCCGCCCCGCCTCGCGCCGCCCGAGCTCGGGAACCGGCGGGGGCCGGGCCGGGGTCGTTACCGCCGCCCCCGGAGCCGCAGCCGGGGCGCGCCGATTGCCGCCGGGAGGGCGCCCCCGCGGGGCGGGGCGGCGGGCGGCGGGGGCGCGCCCCGGCGCGGAGCGGCCTCGGTTCGGCACCCGCCGGGCCCCGCCGCGATGCGCCGGCCGGCCGCGCGGACAATGAGCCGGCGCCGCTTACCTGTGACCCCATGGGGCGCAGGCGAGGGCGGGCGCCGCGGCCGCCGGACCGGAGCCGGTGATCGCCGCCGCCGCCGGGCGAGCGCTGCGTCCGGGCGGGTCCGAGATGCGCGCTCGCCTCGGCTGCTCCGTCCGTCTGTCCGTCCGTCCGTCCGTCAGGCCGGCGCGCGCCCCCGCGCCCGCTCCAACCCCGCGGCCCCCGCCGCCCGCGCGCGCGCCCCGCCTGCGGACCCCGACCCCGCCCCCGGCGCGCGCTCGCCGCTGCTGATTGGCCCGCGCCGCGCCCCGGCCGCGGCCACCGCCCCGGGCCCCGCCCCCGCCGGCCCGGCGGCGCGCCCCGCCCCTCGCTCTGCCCGGGACTCCGCGCCGCGGGGCGGGAGGGGGCGCGGCAGGGGTCGGTCCTCCTCCGGCCCCCCTGTGGGCGGCCGGACAGCGGAAGTGCAGGCTGGAGCTCGCTGGGCATTGTGGGAAGCCCCCTCCCCTAGGCAGGCGGGGGGCGGGGGCGGCGCGGCGTGGGGTCTCGGGGCACCCGCGCCCCTGCCCGCGGGGCCGAGCGGCCGGAAGACTACCTGGATGGGAGACTCGCGTTGGGATAAGGGCACCCCAGCCTCTGCCAGACTGCGCACCCCGGCGTTGCCCACGCGCCAGTTCCTCGGGGGCGCGCGGGTCCCCGGGCCACAGGCTAATCCCGCGCCCCGACGCGCAGTCGCGCCGCGCGCGTCCCGCAAACTTCGCGACTTCCCCTGCCCAGGCGGCTCTGCTGGCAGTGCGCGCTGTGCAACGATCGTGCGACGAGAGAGCGCTCCCACAGCCGCGCAAGGGCGCGGGCGGAGCGGGGCCTGGGCACCGCGTCCCCGTGCTGTCGGGGGGCCTCGGTGCTCCCGCGGAGGGGCGCACCTCGGGGCGCGGGCCACGTAGCAGTGCCTGCCACTGGGACTGGTGTTTGGCCAACTTAGGACCAGCGGCGACGGCGCGCGGTTGTCCTTCCCGCCGCTTCGTCCGCCGGATGGGGTTGCGGAGCCCCGCACCCTCCGCAAGCGACCTCGAATCGCCCCTCCTTCCGCCCCCGACACCGTCCTCGAGCCCTCGGGCGGGCGTAATGCGAAGTGGCCCCGCATTCCTGCCTGGCCTATGTGGGGGCAAAGGCCACCTCGCTTCCTCTCCCGGCACGGAGATGGGAAGGGAGGTGAGCTTGCAGCTGGCCAGCCGCGCAGGGGAGTCGAGCACGACCCGGCCATCCAATGGGCAGGCGCCGGGGCCGTCTGCGCCCTGCCTCCCTGCGGGCCCAGCGCCGCGGAATTCCTCGGGAGGTGGGAGGCGGCGGGCCATTAGAGATGCTTTCTCAGGATGTGTGAGGAGGCATTCACTGGACCGCAGTGGGAGGGCAGGTCTGGGGGGGCTGTGGAATTCTCCTTGAGTGAACAAGGGCGAACCTCCGTCTGGCAGCAGCGATGAAAGCCTAGGACACTCCCTCACTGCCGCCGCGGCAGCTCCTGTGAACGGCTGTGCCTAGGCTGGCACTGCCGGCCCTTCCCGCGTCTTTCTTCTAGAAGACTCTCTCAGTCCTATCCCTGTGGTCTGAAACAGCAGGCGGGAGAAGTGGCTCCTCCCGGAGGGTCGCCGGCCTTTAAGGGGACAGAGGATGCTCTCTGCAGGAGCCCCCCACCTGCCTACCTAGAGTGAAGTTGTCACCTCGGTGGAAAGGTGGCCAGGGAGACTGGTGCTACTTGTGAACCTCCCCCCAAACCCAGAAGGACCAGACTCCTGATGCCCTTCTGCCCACCCCTCGCCCGGAGAGAGCCCCAGCCTCTCTAGGACAGCTACACGCACACTCCCAGGAAAATGGCCTTGCTCGGACGCCACATGCCTTGACTGGCTGCCTTGCTCCCAGCACACAGTGGTGCTCAGTCGTTGCTCAGGAGGCCTGCCCGCAAGGACCAAGCCTGCGCCTCACCACGGCCCACCCACCTGCCAGCCTGGGGCTTCTGGTAGGTTCCGGAGCGAGTCCCAGGGGCCCTGGGAGTCCCTCTCCGTGCTCCCCTTTCCTGCATCATGGTGAATCGAAGTCACCCCCCAGCAGCCTTGCCAATGATGGGCCCTCTTCTCTGCTCCAAGAGCCCACAGCTTGCCCACAGAAGAGCAAGCAGCTTGAAGATGAAGCCAATACACCAAAACACAGAAATGAGACCGGCCCAGAGGACCGCAGTCGAGTCATGCCCACCGACCAACCCAGACTGTCTTCATTCTGTGTGCTAGCAAAACCCCTTAGCGCAGGGGCCCAGCCCTGGGCTGTGGACTGGTACTGGTCGGTCTGTGGCCTGTAAGAAGCTGGGCCACACAGCAGGTGAGGGGCGGGCCAGTGAGCAGAGCTTCAGATCTGTGCTTGCAGCCGCTCCCCAGCGCCAGCATTACCGCCTCAGCTCCACTTCAGATCTTCAGGCATTAGATTCTCATGGGAGCACCGGTCCCTGGTGCCAAAGGTTGGGGACCGCTGCTTTAGCATTTAAAAAAAGCAAGGAAAAGCACTAATAGCAGCAGCCGGGCCCCTGCAGCCGGCTCACTGCATCTGGTGTGGCAGGGAGAGGCCTCCTGGCAGCAGCGCCCCAGGAGCCCCCACTCATCCATGCCTGGCACCCCCAAGTTGCTATCAGGACTGCATGCACAGTGGACAGACATCAGGCTGGGTTGCAAGTCTCTACTGCTGGGGTCCCCTGGACCCTGGTGAAGGTGACAGGCACTGCTCCTCACCCCTGAGGCCTGGCACAGACCTCAGGAAGGATGGGCTGCCTGCCAAGCACCCAAGCCTTCACCGTTCGTATATGGGTGGCCTTGACGAGGGCAGCTCTGCTCTGGAAGTGGCCCTGGGGACAGGCAAGGACCAAGGGTGTGGTATTGGCCTCCTCGGGGCACCCAGTGTCCAGGCCCAGCAGAGCCAGCAGGTAGGTGTCTGGAAGGGTCCAGAGGATAAGGAGCCAGATGTGGCCCCTGCCGTAGCGAAGCTGGCGGACAAGACAGAGGAACAAGGGCGCAGGCGGTCAGGGCTGTGCAGTGGTGGCGGCTGCACGTGGCCGAGCATGTCTGGAGCCCGCCCAAGGGACCCCGTGAGGCCTGTGAGGGTCTGTGGGCCCGGAGAGGTGAGCAAAAGCAGACCAGGGCTAGGGTCTCCAGGGACCAAAGTGCAGAAGCCAGTCAGGTTCACGGATGCCCCCCAGAGCATCTGCCCCCCACCTACAGACCCCAGGCCCTTGAAAGGCAGGCTCGATGCCGGCAGCCACGTGGCCAGCAGGACCCCCAGCAGGTCCTGGCCCAGCGCCCCGTGCTCACATCCATCTGCGCATGTGCTGGGCTGGTCCTCTGCCTGGCCCCCAGCCCCACTGTGGCTTCACAGGGAACAGAGGAGCCAGGAGAGGACAGAGCCCACGCCCCATGCCAGGTGCTCTGGTGCCACCAAGAGAGTAGAGACCTGCCTCCCAAGGTCCGGCTGTGAGGCATAGCCCAGGAGGAGTTTTGGGAAAGAAGACAGAGAGACGACAGATACCCCTCCACGGCTGCCTTCGTTCCTGTCGCCCTCCTGGCCAGGGGCTCCAGCACCATGCCCCTCCTCCCCCAAGGCAGCTTTCCCCCGCCACCCCCACTGGCTTTTCTGCAGGCAGTCACTGGTCAGGGAACCTGCCTGTTTATTCTCCAGCCATCCCCATGGCAACAGCCCTGGGAGTTCTGCCCCCTCCCCGGAAAGGAACTGCCCAGAGCCACCCCTGGCCTCTCCCAGCCCTGGCTGGGAGCCCCCCACAGAGGGAGACGGGCTGAGGGCTGGCGGGGAGGAGACACAGGCTCCCCGAGGGGGCCTGGGCTGCTGGCGGGATCCGCCCCTGCACGTCATCTGGGTCCTGCGGGTGGACCGGAGGCCGCCCCTGGGCTGCAGCTGAGCCCCACCCAGAGGCTGGGGAGCGGCCAGCCGGGGCTGGAACCCTGTCTGGGACCAGCCGGACCTGTCCTCCTGCTCAGCCTCCCCAAGACCACCCTCTGGAGCCTCTCTGTGCCGGGGGCTACCTGCCAGCACCACGGCGGCCCCGCCCCAACTGTCCTTCGGGCTCGTGCCCCTGCCAAGCCCCAACTGCCGCTCCAGCTGCCACCGCCAACTGTCGCCCGTCTCCATTCCAAGTGCTCACCCCCAACCGTCCTTCCAAAACGCCACTGCCAACTGCCAGCCCCTTCCTTCCTGAGCCCGGCTCCCACCACCACCCCCGGGCCTGGCACCGGGTCTGCATTCCTGGCCTTCCCTCCAGGACAGAGGCTGGGCCACACCTGCCATGTGCCCAGGGAGCAGCTGGGGGCAGGAGGCAGGGGGCAGGGGCAGAAAGCTGGAGACGGGGCTGGGGGCCGAGGGCTGGCGCACAGGGGAAGGGCTGGGGAGAAGCAGAAGAGGCAGAGGGCAGAGCCAGTGCAGCGTGGGACTACGGCCAGGTCCTGGCCAGGGCGGGCACAGGGGGCTGTGGGCGGAGCTAGGGCCTGTCCTCTGGGGGTCTGCGAGCTGCTCCTCTGAGTGCCAACCTTGGCCTGGCCTGACAATGATCAGGAGAGCTCCTTGCCCTCCTCCCTGCCAGGCCTCTCTGTGGGGGCCACCGCCCTTCCACAGCCTCAGGTGGGCCCACTCCTGGGTCCCAGCCGTCCGAGGCTGCCCGGGCCCCTGGGCCGGCCCGGTCCCTTTATGCTCTGACCTAACTCTGTGGGTTCTAGGCTTCACCTTGCTGTCCCCCTTCTTCTTTATACCTTCCTTCCCTCTTCACCCCACAGCCCCCATGGAGGCTCCCCTGATCCCCGCCCCTCCGCATGGGGGACCTCCACGGCCCACTCGCCCTGGGCCCAGAGCAGGCCACCCACCCAAGGTGGTCCTGGCCCAGCCGGCTGAGCCGGGAGGCACCGCCACCTCGCAGGTGCAGGCCTGGGCTGTAATTCCATCTTGGGGATTCTGGAAATGGAGGCGGCAGGGCACAGCCAGTCCGCGATGCAGCCGGCGAGGGGAGCAGGGGCCTCAGCTCCGCCGGAGGGAGGCAGCTGGCCGCACGGCCGAGGCTCGCATTGCAGAGGCTGCTGATCGCTGCAGATAGCCGGTGAGTGAAAGGGACACCGTTTCTCCCCAGGGTCCCGTCTAGGAGCTCCAGGTCGGACACTGTGGCTTGTGTCTGCAGAGCCCGACAGGTTTGATCGTGGGAGGACGGGGAGGCAGGGCACGTTACTCTGTGCTTTGTGTCCCCCACTGGGGAGCCATGGGGGGCCCTTGCCCAGGGTCACCTGGCCCACCTCTTGTGCTAGGGGCTGGGAGGGGGAGGAAGAGAGGGTGACTGTGGCCCCAGAGGCCCACAGGATGAAGCCTCTGTCCTGTCCTAATGGGCACAGGCCTCCGCCCCCTCCACCAGAGGAGGGCCTTCTGGGGTCCCCTTGGAGGGCGTGCAGTGGCCCCAGCCCTGGGCAATGCCGACCTGCGGTCTCGACTTCACTCACTCGTTCAGCAACACTCACAGAGCACGTGGGACCTACCTTGTGCCGGGGCCCTCTCAGCAGGAGCCAGACAGGACTCCTCGAACTTTGCGGGGGAGCCAAGAGGTGGACGGTCAGCCACGGGGTGAAGCAGAGCACTTCCGGCGGCAAGACGGACCCGGGGAGACGGCTTCGCAGAGGAATGGTTGGCGCTGGAGCCGGGGCGGGCACAGGACACACGTCGAGGGGGCCGGGGCCGGGGCCGGGGAGCTGAGGGGAGGGTGGCCGCGCTGGGACCCTGTGAGCCTCAGAGCGCCCGCGTGGGGCTGGCCGGTCACCCAAGGGAAGAGCGTGCAGGGGATACACACACGCATGGACACAGAGACGCAGACCCCGCCCGGGCGGCCGGCGCAAACGTGACCAGGAAGGTGGGGAACTGAGTGCCAGGCGCGAGCCGCGGCCGGGACGCTCGCAGGCCCCCGGCGGGGCGGCCGGGCTCAGCGCCGCCCTTCTGACGGGAGTGAGACACGGGGACTGGGGCGCGGCCGTCGCCAGGGGCGTCACGCGACGTCCAGCACATCGTGACAAGACGAACACCGCGCCGAAACCCCGACCCGGCCGAGAGCGCGCGTCAGGGAAGCCCAGATCGGGGGCATTCGACACGGCCCCTGGCGGCTCTCCTCACAACTGTCCAGGTCGTGAGGACCCAAGGGCCTCAGGGGCCATGGTGACCACGGCGTGGTCCCCTGGGTCTCACAGCAGAGGAAGGTCAGTAACGGGAAAACGGCAAACGTCGACATAGAGTGGACGGCATTTGAGCAAATGCACGCGTGTGGGTTCCTGGGTGTCGGCGGGCCCGAACCCAGCGAGGGACGCCCAGGAAACTCTTGCATTTGAATGTTCCAACCTTTCTCTCCACCTAGAATTACTCCAAAATAAAAGATTTATTTTTATTTAAAGCAAAAACTTCAAAACCCAGCCAGTTGCTCAAAGACACCATCCCTCGGGCCTGGTGTCAGGAAGTCAGCCAGCCTCCCGAGGTCCACCTCAGCCAAGCTGCCCCTCCTCAATATGGGATCGGAAGGCCCAGGGTGGTCTGAGCTGCCCACCCTCAAAAACAGGCAGGTGCGGGGCCACCTGAACCCCCACTGTGCCTGTGCCACGTGCTGCAAAGCACGAACATGCCACCCCTGTGCTGAGGGCCTTCCCCTAACCTTGGCCTGGCCTGCACGGGCCGTGTCCCTAAGGTGGCCCAGCCCTCTACCTGGGCCTGGCTGCCAAACCGCAGCGTGCTTTGTGCCCGCCGGACGCTGGTGGTCCGTCCCTCACCCCGCTGTGGGTTCCCGTCTGCCATGCCCTCTTCTGGCCTGCTCACCCTTAACACTGCCCTTCCTCCTGCGAGCTGACCGGCTTGTGCTGGACGCCCCCCACCAGCGGTCTGAGGAAAGCCTATCTTGCCCTTTGACGGGGCCAACGCTGCTACAGGTCGACAGCTGCTGCGTGTCTGCACACGTGTCTGTGTCCCTTCTGGGTGTGCGTGTGCGTGCGTGTAGCTGGGTCTCTGTGTCCATGCGTGTGTGTATTCCCTGCACGCTCTTCCCTGCACAAGCTTTGCTTGGGAGCTGGGCCCAGTTCTGGACACTGGGCAGGAGATGGCCCTGCCAATGCCTTCGAAGTAAGGGCGAGACACCCCAGGTGGGGGACGTGGCCATGGAGGTGGCCAGGGACAAAGAACATCAGCTGGAGCCCAGGGGGTGACCTTTGGGGGCCTGAGCCCAGAGGGTGCTCCCAGCGGGGAGATGCTCCAAGGCCGGGGCCCCGGGGGCCGAGCCTGGATTTGTCCACAGGCCACAGGGTGCACGGAGGCCTTTGATCAGGTGGCAGCGATTGACTAATGGTCCCCAGAGACCGTCAGAGTGAGAGCTGGCGGGCCCTGGGATGGGCACACGTGGACACGGGGGTGCCGGAGGTGGCTGCTGCCCGTCTGGAGGACAGGGAGCCGGGGGAGCCACCCAGGTGCAGCTGGCCCAGGTCTCAGGAGATGGGCCAGCCTGCAGGTCCAGCGTGGGGGAGGGGAGGCCTCGAAGGCGGAGGAGCTGGCCTGGGTCCCTTCCCCGTCATCACTGGGATGCATGGCCCCCACCCCAGCATGGTTGGGGTCAAGTTCACGGGCAGGGGGTCCCTCAGGGCTCTCCTCCCTCTTGCTTGCCAGGGTTTTCAGATGTCACCTGGCCAGTCTTCGGGCACCTGGGCCCCAAGGCTCCCACTGCTGTGCCTGGAGGAGAGGACGCCCTGGCCCCGCCCCCCCGTCCTCCCCTCTCCTCTGGGGGGGGGCGGGCACCAGAGTCTGTTCTCTGGGCCTAGGGGTCCTCCTCTTAATGAGGGGACCAGCCCGGATGAAGCCTCCCTTCCCCGCATGGCTGCAAGACGAGCCAGCCCTCAACCCTAGTGGGGTCTCTCCCCTCTAAGGGGCCTCCAGGGTCCCGTCCAGGTGAGCACAGCCTGAGAGGAGAAGGAGAAAGCGTCCTCCTGGTCTCTCATGGGTGTTTGGGCCGCCCCCACGCCTGCCTGCCCGCCTGCGGCCGGCCCAGTCCTGCACCCTCACCACCCACCCGCCAAGGCCCCCTACGCTGGTGTGCAGACACCAGGACCCCAAGCCTACACACCCTGCCTGGGACGAGAGGGTTTGCCAGCTGAGCTGGCTGCCAGTGCCCGAACACAGCTGGCACCCCCTCCCCCCCGGGCTTCTGCAGCTGGCTTTTCCTCCACCTGCAACGCCGTTCCCGCTCCTGCCCACCCGGTGCTTCTCAGCCGGCCCTGGGGACTCGCTGCTGACCCAGGCGCAGCCCCCTGCTCCTGTGTGGGGAGACGACCCAGAGTGGCCCTCCCTCTGGCCTCACCTTCCATCCCTTCCCTGTGCCCCAGGAGGGCAAGGCCGCATCTGCTTCCCCTTTGGGTCATGGGTCCTGCCAGAGCTGGGATCAGCTGGGACTTGGGTGCGTCAATCTGCACCTGAAGAGCCGACCTGGTCAAGCCGAGTGGGCCGAGCAAGACCACTAGCAGAAGCAGCCTCACCCGTCCGCACTGTTCTCTAAGGGGGGTCTAGCAAACACCGTGCCAGGTGGGTGTGGTGGAGGGTCCAGGACTGGGCAGGTGGAGCCGGGAGCAGGCTCTGGGACTTCCTGTTGTGGTTTTGAGTCTTGGACGTCCTGTGGGCACCTCCTTCCTGCTGGGATTTGGGCTGGAGTCGCCAGGGCGGCCGCTGGGAGCCCCAGGCCTACACTCTCCAGGAAGAGGCCTGAAGAGAGGGCCGGCCTAGGGTCGGCGGGGGGCAGATGCCAGTGAGTGAGAACCACTGGGGGCAGTCACCGTCCGTAGGGTCGGAGGGAGGCCCAGGGGGAGGGGCTGGGGGGGCTGGGGTCTTGGCCAAGGCCTTGGGGGACTAGGCCGCCTTGTCCAGGGGAATCGGCAGCTGGGAGGGGCTAGGAGGAGTAGCCACGCCACCTGGTTTGACCACCTGTGCCTCAGCCCGCAGACCCTGCCAGGCTGCAAGGCTGCTCAGAGCCCCCTTCTCTGGTAGCCATGCTGGGACACTGCCGTGCAGGAGTGGGACCAAGCACCAGGCTCCCCAGCCAGCTGCCTCCTCCCGGGGGTCCTGGTGCTGGGGGGCTTAGGGACGGAGACCGGAGTCTTATCAGACCACACGTCTTCCTGAGGAAGGAAAGGTGGGTGTGGGCCTAAGGGACAGGCGCCTCCCCTGGGCGCGCCCGGCCTGGGGAGGACGCACACATGCTGCCATCCCTCCTGGGGGGGACAGTGTCTCCCCGGAGACCCCAGCCCAAGATCCAACCCACCAAGAACAAACAGATCCCAAAGGCTGGGGAGACGTGCTAGGCAAAGCTCAGTGGCAGGCACTCCGGGGGCGGGGGGGTGGTGGGTGCCCCATGTAATCTTGGGCAAATTCCAGCATTGTGAGGAGTGTCCCCAGTGCCCCCGCCAGAGCCTCAGGCGGGGGTCTGTGACCAGTTCAGAGCACAGCCCCAGCCCTGGGGTGTCCTCTGGCACTCATACAGGAGACCATGCAGCAGACCGCTCAGAGCCACCCTACCTGCAACCCCAAACTGGAAAGCCCACGTGCCCATCGGCGGTAGCGCAGGTACTACGGGTAGACAGTGTGGCCTGTCACATAGTGGAAAGTGGCAGCCACCATCGACTCCGGGGTGGCGTCACCAAGAGCCAGGCCGAGCTGCCTCCAGCACTGGCTGAGTCAGGCAGGACAGAGGAGCCAACAGGATCGGGTAACGGTGGCCTGTGGGGCGTGGGTCCGAGGAGTCCCCAGGGGCTGTTAGTGTCCTGGTTTCTTGATCTGGATGCTAGTGACAAGATGCTCCTAGTTTATGAAAATTCACTGAACACATACTTAAGGCGTGTGCACTTTCCTGTGTGTGTGCGGCGTTTCAATCAGAAGTTGTACAAAACCCCTCAAAACCCTTCCCTGACCGCTCCCTGAGTGGGGTGTTCTCTGGGGCCCTCTGCTGCCCGGCCTGCCCCATCCTGGATCTCCAGGGACCCTCAGGAGGGAGCAGATGGGGGCCGAGGTGGGGGAGGGGACAGGGAGGGCAGGAGGGGACCTGGGGGAGGCCAGGCCCGTCCCAGGTCTGGGGACTGAGGCTGGAGCTGGGCTCACGACAGGCAGGCCGCCCGGAGCTGGCTCTGCCTGTCTCACAGAGCAACTCTGAGGGTGGGGATCACAGCCTGGCAGGTGGGGCCCGGGCGGATGTGGCCCGCCCTCGGGAGCCTGGCCGCTGGCCTTGGAGCGCTGGCGCTGAGGACCCCGCCTGCTGGGCTGGGGCGCCTGCCTCTCCCGCCCGCCTCACCCCTCCCTCTACCCCTTCCTCTTCCAGAGGCCCCCGGCTATTTTCAGGCTATTTTTAACTCAGCTGAGCTGCCTGTGCAGAAGGTGGACAGAATGGGGGTGCTGCAGCTGATTTCCTGCCTCTTCTTCTCCAGGGGTCCCTACTTTCTGGAGGGCTGGTCATTCTTGACACTGGGGGAAACAGTGTTCCACCTGTGAATGTAGACACATGGAGAGGCCACTCAGATACCCCGAGGTTCAGACACACGCACAGGCAGACACGCAGCGCCCAGGGACCACTCAGAGACGTGCCAGGCGCACGGTCTCAGAAGATGAATGCAGATTCACAGACACAGACACAGACCCACCTTCCCCAGACACCCGCCCCACCTGGAAGCGCACACACGCGTACATACGCACACACATGCGCACGCACAGATGCCCAGAGACCGCCGGCTGGCGTGCACATCGGGTCACGTTCACAGGTCCATGTGGAGAAGGGCCAGCAGGCAGGGATGCCCAGGCCACTCTGTCTCGCTCCCAAGGTACCCACGCCATTTCCCCACAGCCCACTCAGAGGCCTCTCCGCACCCTTCCCCCCAGACCCCACCCTCGGCCTCTCTCTGCCCTTGACGTGGGACGGGCCAGGCAGGGGCTAGAGCTGAGCTGACTCATAGTCCTCTTCCCCCACATTCTCGCCCCCACACAGGCCGGGGACAGGAAACCCAAGAGAGGGAAAGGGGACGCAGTTCATGGAGAGGTGGCCTCGGAGCCAGCCCCTTCCGTTTCCCTGTTCCCCTCTCCTCCCCCAACCTTTGTTCCCTGAAGCAGCTGCCCCCCACCCACTGGGGGGCTGGAGTCTGTCCTGGAAGAACCCAGGTGCTGGGCTGGGGGCCTCCACCCCCACATTCAGGCACAGGGCGGAGGGAGCTGGGTGAGGGGGGCTCAGGACCCAAGGGTGAGGGGAGCTCCAACTTCCAACTCCCCTCCACCCCCACTCCCACCTCCACCAGAGGCCCCAGGGGTAGGGGAGGGAGGGGAGCTGGCCTGGAGGACAGGACATCCTCTTGGCAGGACACAGGACGTCAGGCCGGAGGTTCCCAGCCCCAGTCAAGGCCACAGGGGAAAGGTCACTGGGGCCTGGGGCTCACCAGTGCCCAGATCACCCAGTGCCCCGCTAACCAGCCTTCACACGGGTACTCTGAGGACGGCGGAGCCAGCGCCCGTGACACAGCCCAGCCCGACCCCCC
Organism: Pteropus medius; assembly: GCF_902729225.1. NCBI lineage: Eukaryota > Metazoa > Chordata > Mammalia > Chiroptera > Pteropodidae > Pteropus > Pteropus medius. The sequence goes on from NW_024342471.1 coordinate 27,763,283, forward strand.
ACGGCCCCACCAGGATGTGGGGCGGCCTACACCTGCACCGGGTGGCTCTAGCCCAGGGCATCCTCAGGGAGCCCCACGGAGCATGGGAAGTCCCGTCACGCAATGCGGGACCTCCGCCTCCACGGGTTTGCTTTCGCTGCCCTCTGTGGGGCCCTCTGCTCTAGGAGAGAGGCCACAGGCTGGCCCAGGACGGGGGGCCCAGGGACAGTTCAGCGGGCGTGAAGGCCATGGGGCCCCCAGCCCCTGCACCCCAACCATGGAGAGCAGCAGCAGCAGAGCCTGCCGTCCAAGGTGGCACTGGTGCCTGAGGCCGGCTGACTGCTGTCTCGTGGTCGCAGGTGAGGGTCCTCTTTGGCGCTTGGAGGCCACAGATCAGAGGCTCCTGCGGTGGCCACACCTGGGCTGGCAGGACCCTGCCCCGGGATCCTGGGGCTTTGCCTCTTGGCCGGTGGCGAATCCAGGGCCCGGAGGGGCCCACCCCCCACACACACCATCTCCTGGCGTCAGCCTCATGCCCACGCAGGTGCCGCTGGTCACTCACGGAGCCTCCGCTGGCCCGCTGCAGTGACCTGAGCAGGTCTCATCTGAAACAGCCTACAAAAATGAATCACCTCAACACACAACATGAGTCTGGATCTGCCTGTTTACCGAAGGCCAAAGTCACAGTTCCCACATGACCCACTGACTCCACTCCCAGGTGCCTCACCAAGGGACATGGGACCCCCACCCAGAAGCCAGCCACCAGAACCCAGGCCCCGACTTCAAGCGGACAACTGGGCAGCACAGCCCTATAATCGTCACTATCACGATACAGAACATTCCACCACCCCAGGAAGTCCCCTGAGCCTTGGCATCATCCGCGCCCCTGGCCCTGCCACCCACTGATGTGCTTTGTCACTATGGCTTTTTCCCGGGAGTTCGTGTGGATGAAGTCACAGCATCTGGGCACATCGCGCTTCTGCGACTCACGCCATATCCGTAGTTTGCCCCGTCTTCCCATCGTGTAGATGGACCACAGTTCGTTTATCCGCTGGCTGGCTGTCTGGGTTTTCCCATCTTGGGGCCATTGTGACTCACGCTGCTGTGCAGCACTTGAGGGCGACTGTGTGGCCACGCTTCCTTTCTTTGGGGTAAATACGCAGGAGCGGGGTTGCTGGCTCTTCCATTCTGCCGCTTGTTTTCTGAGTCTCTCCACGTGCTGGTTTTGGGTCTGCCCGCCCCGCCCCCGACTGTGAGTGCCACCAGGGGGGGCACCTCGCCTGTGTTGCTCGGTGCCACGACCACAGCCCAACACAATCCCTCGCCCAGCCTCTTCTCACAGGTATCTGTCCCCGACTGAATGAAGGACGGTGCTGCCTGATGCCGACGAAGGTGATGATGATGGAGGCGACCGGTTAGGTCACAGTGGCAGCACCTGCTGGCGGTGTTGGAGGTGGTCGTTTGTGGTGCGGAAGGCCCCGGAGGCCTCCTTTGCTCCTTCTCCGTAGGAACATCCTAAACTCCCTAAACTCGCCAGGGAGCCTGCAGACGCCCCTCCCCCTCCTCGCCTGGCTCAGCCACACCTCGCGGCGGCCCCCTCTTGGAAACGACGGTTTCCACCTTCTCCATCCAGGGCCACTCACCCCAGCTTGCTGCACGGCTGTGACACCCACTAGCCCCCACCCCAGGAATAACCTCTTCCTCCCGCTCGGCCGCCCCCTCTCCCTGGCTTCCTCCTGTCCACTTCGGATTTCGCGTTTTCTCTCTGCTGAGGAATTACTGGTGTTTCTGTGCTCTCTCCGTGTCATGTGGAAGAACCCTACCTGCCCCCTTCCCCGTCACAGCACCCAGGCCACTGCTCGGCACTGGGAAGATCAGCCCGGAGAAGCTGGTGCCACCAGGAAGCCTGACCGGGAGAGGACAATTCATGCTCCTGGTCCCACCGTGTCCCTCCAGGGGCCACCCTGCTCGGCCTGCTCCCACATCCCAGAAACTAGGGACACCTGTGCCGCCCCCACAGTTCTTTCTCCACAAGGCAGTGACTTCTCCAAAATGCAAACTGAGTCTGGAACTTTCTTGCTGAGAATCTTTCAGGGTTTTCTGAGAAGTGGCTTTTCTTTCAAGCTCCTCACCCATCTACGAAGCCACATCAGACCCGCCGCCATCCCTAGCCTCACCCCTACACAGCCCATGCCCAGGCGTGAGCTTTATTCCTCCAAGATGCCACGTCCTTCAGCTCGAGGGCCTCTCCCAGGGTCAGGCCCCCGCCCCGCAGTCTAGTTCACGGCCTTGCTCCCACGCATCTACCTGGTCTCAGCTCCTGCCCCGCCCCCAGGTTGGCAACCACCAGTGTTCGCCCCCTGAAAAGCTCTCTTTTGGGTCAAACCTGTCCTTGTGCCCAGCAAGCTCCCTGGGGGCACGAATGGAATGTGCCGGGCTCAGCCCTCTGCAGTGAGCACAGCACAGCAGGCCCTCGGTGACCAGGCCCTTGTGACCGTCAGGGAACCGTCCTTGCTGGGAAGGTGAAGGGGGGGGTTGGCAGGGGGGACAAGGCAGGTCATCACCAGGTGCAGAGACTGAGGGGGTGGAATTCCCTTCCCTCGGCTTCCTGGTGTCCGTGGTGGGGACCAGGCCCAGGAGGGTGTCAGCGGCTGGGGTTAGGGGAAGCCCACCCCGAGGGAGCCGGGGGACTCCTGCCCCACACAGGTCTGAGGGCGCTGTCCGGGACTTTCCAAGGGGCTCTGCCTGCTGACCGGAGCCTTCACGAGGGGACAGGGCACCGGGCATTTCCTGCCTGGCCTGACTCCTCCGCACCCAGGGCTGCGACCGCTCCTTCCTCCCCCACCCCAGGGGCTTTCCACGAAGCCAGCCGCTATTTTTAGCTGAGGGAGAGGGACCAAACCCTGGCCCCACTGCCGTCCCCACGGGAGCCTGAGCAAAACTGGGGCTGGGGTTGGGCCCCAGAGGCCAGGGAGACCGCGGCCCGGCAGCCCCTCCCTCCCTCCCCCTCCACGTCCTCTGGTCCAGCACACCTGGGCACCCAAGGTGACTAGCCCGGGGCAGTGGTTCAGGGGCCTGGGCTATCTGCCCCGTGGGCAGGGGCTCAAGGCCTCGGGCGGCGGGGGCCCAGGCCTGGGTGGGCTGCTGCCGCCCACTTCCTGCAGCCCCACCCAGCACTTCAAAGGCGGCTGGCAGCCCTGTGGTCACTCCCCAGCTCCCACGCAGCCAGAGGGGTGGGGCATGCAGAACCCAGGCAGCTGAGCCTGGCTCCAGCAGCTTCAAAGCAGCCGGGGTGGTCAGCCCTGTGGTCAGTACGATCCCCAGGGCAGGGTGGGGGCCTGGCAGGGGACAGGGGGCTCACGCCTCTGCGCCATCATCCCCCCACCCACTGCCTTCCTGGGTGGGCTCAGGGCAAAAGCCCGGACACTGTGCTGGCCCCGGGGTCCTGGTGAGCAGCGTAGACCACCTGGGGTGGTGATGCCTTCCTGTCTGTAGGACATGTGTGGGGTCCAGGTGGGGTCACCCGGGAGTGCAGCCCCCACTGGAGAAACCACGGGAACCGGGGTGGGGGCGCTCCTCGTGGACCCGGCTGGTCCCTGGCTGTGGTGAGCGGGGCGGACAGACAGGCTTCCTTTTCTCCCCTTCACACCCTCCCTCTCCCCACTTTTCTGCCTGAAGCCCACGCGGGGGGGGGGGGCAGTTGGGAGGAGGGGACAGAGGGAAGAAGGGCCTGCCTGTCTGGGCCCGCCCTGGAGAGGCCCCTGCCCCCACCACAGCAGAGGTGGGCTGGACCAGGCTGTGGTGGGCTTGACCTGCTGCCAGCTCCTCAGGGACCGGAGGAGCAGGAGGCAGGGGGAGAGAGCCTGGCGCAGCCGCCCCAGAGCTCGGCGGACGCTGAGAACAGAGAGAGCCTGTGAGCAGGGGGTGGGGGAGGAAGCTTTCAGGGTCCCCTGGGGTCAGCTCTGGGACAGTTGCCGTTTTTAATCTGTGCAAGAGCCTTAGAAGGAGCCGCGAGGGCTGTAACCTAGATCGGCAGAGAAAGCTCGGAGGTGCCTGTGGTGGCCCAAGAACAGCCCCTCCCACAGCTGTGAGCCCCGCGGGGCAGAGGGGACGCTGGCCACCTGAGCCCTGTCCTGGGGCCAGAGACCGGACTCAGCTGGCCTTGCAGGGCCCAGCCCTGCTGTCCGCTGCCTTCCCCTCAGGGCCCGGAACACAGCATGGCCACGGGGCCCAGGCCTGACTCACTCCCGAGCCTGCTGTCCTGCCGCCTGGGCGCCAGCTTTCAGGCCCGCTACCCCGGCAGGTGGGTGACCCACGCCCAGGGGCAGCCGGCCGGGGCGTCTGGACTGCAGGCCGTGGGGACCCCCAGGCAGCGCCTTCCGTCTCCCCACCCTGGACCAGTGCTCTTGGTGGCCAGCAACCATCCAGTCCTCGCTGACCCTCCTCCGTCCTCGAGACCCCCTACCCCGTTTTGCTCTTGGGGGTGACTGGGAGAGGCTATGGGGGTGCCCGCCCCACCCCAAAAGATGCTCTGTGGCAGGTCGTAGGCAGGCGGGAGGAGGGGACGTGGAGCCAGGCAGGACTCCAGGTCACCCCTCTGTGCTCCGAGGGCCGGTGTGCAAGCTGTCCCTTTGGTGGCACCTTCCACCTGCCACGCGGCCTCACCACCTTGTGAAAACACCCGACAGTTCCACGACTCAGAGGAACCAAGAAGGCTGCCTCTGTGCCCTCCTGGGGCTTTGGAGCCAGAGTCGCCAGGAGAGGCTTGTACCAGGAAAGGCGGCTCCGAGTCAGCGGCTGGTGGCAAGCAGGCTGGGTGCCGGCTCGGCCCCTGGGCTGTGCCCTTTTCCCGCCCCATCCCTAGTTTTCAGGGTCCCACACTGGCAAGGCAAAGGCGGCAGATCCTGAACACCCAAGACCGACTTTGAGGCCAAGGGAACCCCATCCTTTCCATTCCCCGTCCCTCTCGCCCAGATCCAGGCCGGCTGCCTGAGATCCAGGCCAGAGTTTCTATCTGGCCACCACTGAGCGGCTGGCGCGGGGTCCCACAGGTGAGGGGTCTCCAAGGGGCAGAGACCCAGAGAGGGAGGAGGGCTCGCCCACTGGCAGAAGGGCTTCTGGTGAGGCCTAGTCAGCGGGTCAGCCTCAGTGAACGTTCACTGCACGGATGACACATACTGGGACAGGACTCAAGGAGGTGCCAGCTTGTGGAGAAGCACTACGCAGTTCAGGCCTTAAACACTCAGGTGCTGAGAGGCTGGCAGGCCGCGGGTCTGGGCCGCTGTGGAGCCCGCCATGAAATCGCCACTGCAGCGGGCCGTGCATTCTGCACGTTCGTGGGAGGTACAGGAAGTTGAGAGGACACATCCAGGTTAATATTCCTGGACACCAGGTGTGTGTGGGGGGCACAGCTAACTTTTTGACCTCCTGTTTGTCTCACTGGTTGCATTGTGAATAACAAAACAATAATTAACCACTCCACTTCCATCGCTGCTGGGTGTTACAGTGGCCGGAGGGACCAGGCCCTACTCTGAGGGGCCTCCCAGCCAGGAGGGACCCTGGGCCTGAGTGCACGGTGACCCCTCCAAGCTCACCTACCGTGTCCCAGGGACCATCCCAGGAGCAGAGGTGGGGCTGCACAACCCCAGGGGCACCGCGGTCTGCAGGAACCAGCAGCCTGTGCGCCTCCCAGGGGCCTGAGCCCAGGGGCAACTCATCCCCCATGGGCCCGGCTGTAACACTGCACCCCAGCCAGACTTTCCCCTGATGGTGGACGCAGTGTGACATGCAGGGAGCCAGGAAGGGGAGGGCGTGGGCACGCACCACTCCCCCGCCGACCCCGCCGTGCTTGAGGGCGCTGGCTAAATCTGATTCCAGATGTTCAGCAGCTGTCTGGCCATTTCCGCCCCTCTCTGACCTCGCATCCGCCAGGAAGCGTCCCCTCCTGTCCTCAGGCCCTGAGCCAGCCCCCACCTTCCCTGCGCCCCATTTCCTGAGCAGAGGCCTTTATGCAGACTCAGCTCCCCCTCCCACGGGGTGGCTGCAGCCCTCACAAGGCCAGGGTGCCGCCCCAGGGCCCTGGGCTGCTGTGGTCAGCTTGGGCTGCCCGGCTGGACACCCTCCGCCAGGGGCTCTGATCCTGGCTCCCGGCCCTCCGGTCTCTGGGACTGGTTTTCTCTTTCCCTCACACTCCAAGGTTGGCTCCGCCGCTAGCAGCATAAATCAGGACCTCCAGGGAGGCTGGGCAGAACTGGCCAGGAGGGAATAGCCTCAGAGGGCGAGGACCAGAGGCCACACAGCCCAGCCGGCTCTGGCGGGGGTGGGGCGCAGGCTGTGATGTCTGCCTGGCTGACACTGGCCGAGGGGCGTTGCCTCCTGGAACTGAGGACTGATAACTGGGGACACAGCCCCACCTTCCCTGAGCAGATGGGGGACACGAGCGGCCACTGCTACTGCAGCTGGTCCAGTCGGGGGGTTCTAGAGAGAGGGCAGCAGGAGGAGGGCTGCCTTCCTGTCACATGCTTCCTGTCTCAACAGAGCTGGCGATTCTGGGGCACTCGGGCTCCCATGGGCTGGGCTGGGGGGTTGTTCAAAGGCCAGGCCAGACACAGGGTAAGGGCCCCAGGGGCTCGGAAACTCCGCCCACTGACCTCTGCCCCTCGGAATCCGGTCTCTGGCTCCCATCCCCCTCAAAGCCTCCTGCTCTTCCAGGGGAGCCCAGGGCAGGTGGGCCAGGCAGGAAAGCCTCCAAACAGAAGTCTCAGGCTGACCAGGCGGGACCAGCCCCAGGAGCGGAGCTCCTCCACGCCCCAGCTTCTCCTGGGAAATCGAAACAAAACGTGGTGTGTCCCAGGTGCTGTGTGGACCATCATCCAGGACACCCCCACTCCATCCGCTGTCTGCCGAGTGTAGGCTGAGGCCCTCTGCTCTGCTGGGGTCACTCCTTTGGTCTCACGAAATGAGCCGGGAGCCTTGGGGTCTGCATTACCCCTCTCCCACTGGATCACCACCCCGGAGTTCATGGGCGGTTCCTGAGAGAGTGAATGCCCCCTACCTTTCCCCAAGGCTTCCAACCCTGCACTGCGCACAGGGCCAGGGCGGGTGCTCCGGCGGGGACGACCACCAGTCCCTACAGACAGCACCCGGGGTGGTTCCCTGTGGGCCCTCTCTGGGCAGCTGCTGCCAGGGACCCAGTACGAAGCGAGGGGGTTGCAGGGCACAGGGGACAGGAGGGGCCCTGCCTAGGTGCACCACTGGACTCTCTCGGTCCTCACATCGGGTCCTCAGATCAGACCTGCGAGCCGAGCAGCCTCGTCCAGAATAAGAGCTGGAAAACGGATGTCAGCTGGCTGGGCGGAGGGGTGTCAGAGATAGAGTTGCCAGACTTAGCAAAAAACAACAAAGAAACCTAAAAACAGGATTAAGTATGTCCCATGCAATATTTAGGACATACTTATGCTCAAAAAATATTTGTTCTTTATCTGAAATTCAAATTCAATCCTGAATTTTATCTGGAAACCCCGGGGGGACCCTCCCCACTCCCTCGCTGTGCCGATTGAACTCTCCTGTCCCCCAACCTCTAAGACAGCAAGTGTCCTCAGCTCTGCTTCCCAAACCTGGTAGGGGCTGACGAGGCCTCAGAGCCCCCAGCCTAGACACGCAGTGGGGCAGAGGGCCTGCTGGTCCTGGACCTGTCGCTAGAAGCTGTTCACACCCGGACAACTGTTGAACGAGCCGCTAGGCCTGGCTCTACCCTGGCTCCCCTTGGTGGCCTCTGACCCTGCTACCTTTGCCCTCAGGTGGGCTGGCCCTCTCTGGTGCAGGAGAAAAAGGGGAACTCACCAGAGCCCTCTAGAAAAGAGGAAGGTACAGCCTGTGGGATGGCTTGAGGGGGAGGAGTGCTCGACCAGGGCTGAGAATGAGGAACATGGGCCGGAAGGACCCACCTGGAGGAGGTCATTGCCTCTGCTAGTACCCGTGGAAAGGGGGTCCAGAACAGGCAGGGGATTTCCAGCGAGCACTCACCCACTTTCCTGGGAAGGAAAGCGTGCAGGGGAGGGGGTCGCCAACCATGAGCAAACTGCCTCCGTGCTCTAGTGGCCGGCCTCCATGCCCCCCAGAGTGACAATGGCACATCTCCCAGGCTGCCCCTTTGCACTGAGAGGGCGGGGGGCGCCTGGCATGGGCCTGGGCAGGGAACAACTATCCCCAGCCTTCTCCTGATGTCCGCGCTGGCTTTGCGAGCTCTCACACAGCCTGATCCCAGAGCCGCGTTGGCCAGGCCCTGGCTCCCTTTCCCACCAGAGTGGGTACCTCCAGAGGTGGGCGGCCCCGCCTCACAGCAAGCTTGGTTCAGGCCATGGGAAGCCCTGCATTTTCCCCAAGGAGACCCCCGCGACCACCCAGAAAGAGATTTCTGCAGTCTCTGTCCACCTTCGGTTTAAGGAGGCAGGCTGGACGCTGCTCAAGTGTGGGTGGGAGTGGGGTGGGGTGGGGGTCAGGCGACAGGCTGAGGCGTGGGAAGGCGGGGCGTGGGAGACATGTGGGAGCTTGGGGTAAGATACAGGAGAAGGAGGGCCTGGGGAGGGTGTGGCCGCCGCCGGGTCCTAGGGATTGTATCCCAGGGGCGGGGCAGAACTTCGGTCCCAGGGCTTGGGAACCCTCTGTGCGATGGGCGTCGCCTCTCGCCCCCAGCAACAGTGACTCACAAAGCCAGAGCGCACAGAGCAGATGCCACCTCCCCTGGGCCCTGGAAGGCCTAGGTCACAAAGGCCATTGAGACCGAGCCCCGAGGAGGCATGTCTAAAGACAGCCCTGCGCAGCGCGCGTCCCTGCACGCCCCTACCTGGCTGGGCCTGGGCCTCCCGCCTAGACCCTGGCCCTGGGCGTTAGGGCTCACGCAGAGCACCCGGTAGCCTCGACGCTCATGTGTGTCGTCTGCTTCGTGAAGGCGCTGGTGCACGTGTTTAAGATCTACCTGACCGCCAACTACGCCTACAACTTCCGCAGCTGGCCAGTGGACTTCCGCTGGGATGACGTGCGCGCCGGCGGCGGGGGTGGCAGCAGTTACCGCGCGCTGACGTGCGCAGCCGCAGCAGCGGGCGTGTGGCTACTGCACGGCGCGGCGCTCGGCGGGGACGCGCCTGGGAGGCCGCTGCACGGGGCGCGTAGCCAGGCACAGTGCCTCCTGCAACAGATCCGCGAGCTGCCGAGCCAGCTCGCCAGCTACGCACTGGCTCACTCGTTGGGCCGCTGGCTCGTGTACCCCGGCTCCATGTTCCTGATGACACGCGCGCTGCTGCCACTGCTGCAGCAGGGCCAAGAGCGCCTTGTGGAGCGCTACCGCGGCCGGCGCGCCAAGCTGGTGGCCTGTGACGGCAACGAGATCGACACCATGTTCATGGATCGCCGCCAGCACCCAGGCAGCCAGGGCCGCGGCCTGCACCTGGTCATCTGTTGCGAAGGCAATGCCGGCTTCTACGAAATGGGATGCCTGTCGGCGCCGCTGGAGGCTGGCTACTCGGTGCTGGGCTGGAACCACCCGGGCTTCGGGGGCAGCACGGGCGCACCGTTCCCTCGGCACGACGCCAACGCCATGGACGTGGTGGTCAAGTACGCGCTGCACCGCCTTCACTTCCCGCCTGCGCACGTGGTGGTCTATGGTTGGTCCATTGGCGGTTTCACGGCCACCTGGGCCACCATGACATATCCGGAGCTGGGTGCGCTGGTGCTCGACGCCACCTTCGACGACCTGGTGCCGCTGGCCCTCAAGGTCATGCCCCACAGCTGGAAGGGGCTGGTGGTGCGCACCGTGCGCGAACACTTCAACCTCAATGTGGCGGAGCAGCTGTGCTGCTACCCCGGGCCGGTGCTGCTGCTCAGGCGCACGCAGGACGACGTGGTCAGCACCTCGGGCCACCTGCGCCCCCTGCCGGCCGGCGACGTGGAGGGCAACCGCGGCAACGAGCTGCTGCTGCGCCTGCTCCAGCACCGCTACCCGGCTGTGATGGAGCGCGAGGGCCTCACTGTTGTGACCCGCTGGCTGCGCGCAGGCAGCCTGGCACAGGAGGCCGCTTTCTATGCGCGCTACCGCGTGGACGACGACTGGTGCCTGGCACTGTTGCGCTCCTACCGCGCGCACTGCGAGGACGAGCAGGAAGACGAGGAAGCCTGGGGACCACACGGGCTCTCGTTCCCGTGGCTCGTGGGCAAGGGCCTGAGCTCGCGGCGGCGCCGGCAGCTTGCGCTGTTCCTGGCGCGGAAACACCTCAAAAACGTGGAGGCGACCCATTGCAGTCCGCTGGAACCTGAGGATTTCCAGTTGCCCTGGAGGCTGTAGCCCGAGCCCCTGCGGCAAGTGGCGAGTACGCGCATTCGCACACTGGCACACCGGCACACCGGGCGGGGCCTCAGATTCGTTCCCCCCACCACCCCCCAAACAGTAAAGCTGGCCCCGCCTGGCGATCCTGACCTGGTGTCTGGAGGAGGAGGAGGAGAGGGCGGTCCCGCTCCCTGCTTTCTCTCCTACCCTCAAACACCTGTGGCCGTCCTAGTCTGCTCCCAAATCCTAAAGGGAATGCAAGGATTAACCTGACCCAATTAGCGGCAACGCTGTGTGACTGGTGCCTTGATCAGCTCAAAAGGATGGTGGGAACACAAGGCTGTGGGGCCCCAGGAGGTGCCTTTCACCTGGCCTGGGTTATAGGATGGCTCTGAGAAAGATGAATGTTGAAGGGTCTGTACAAGTCACCCCTAGCTGTAAAAGGACATTGGCATTGGAGTCCTATAAAGCAGGTCTTGGCAGCTGGAGTGTGATGCTGCTGCTCTGTAGGGTCCCCTTCTCACCTGCTGGCTTCTACAGGAGGGATTCACAGTGGGACCAGAGATTCAAGGTAAAAGGTACACACACATACACACCTGCGTCGACCACTCAGCGCTGGGAAACCCCTTGACCCAGGCCTGGGCTCAGGGTTGCAATACAGAGATAAGTCCTCTGCCCACTGCTGTCTGTAATACGGCCGCCTCCTTACCATCTGCCCTGAACTGCACGAAGCAGGGACTACTGGCTGTCCCTAGTCTCTGGGGACAGGAGCTGGCTTGGGTGAGTTGAGCAAGAAACTGGAAAAACTGAAAAAGACAAGTGGGGCAGACAGAATTGACAGCACCAGAGCTGAATACGGCCATGATGCACTTGGGCAAATGCAAGCAGAGGTAGGTACCTAAGGTGACCTAAAGTACCAGGAGGATGTCTGTGACGAGGTGAGCTTTGAGCTGAGGCAGGAAGAGGAGTTAGGTGAAGGAAGGGGCTTCCGTGCCTAGCGATCAGAGTGGCTTGGCTGGAAATGTGGAGTACAGTTCCGGAAGGGTTAGATCCTAAAGGGTTTGAATATCATGTAAGGATTTGCTTCCAGGGGCGATTGGGAAACAAGGGAAGTTGTGGGACTTGTCTTGGCGGGACAGGTTGCCAAACGGTTACGAACCTCCCCTTTAAGAAGTTAGGCAAACCCTTGTTCACAGTCAGCTGGAAGCCCCTCAACTAGCTGTCACCTTAGCCAAGTTACTCTAACCTCAGTTTCCTCATCTGTAAAGTGGGAAAAGCTCCACCTGGTTCCCCGGGTGGCTGTGAAAAGAAAGTGAGACGACACCGGGTACACGCCGGGCCGGGCCGGAGGACGCATGAGGGCTTCCCGGCAGGCCGCCTGCGCGGGGACCGAGACGCCTTCAGCCATGTGGGGGCAGCGGCGCCTGCAGGGCAAGAGGACGGATCGCGATCACGCTTTTTTCTGCGCGTCCCCATACAAAAAAAAAAAAAAATCCCTGTAAACAGACTTAAGAAAAAAAGAGACTAAGAAGTCCTAACCCCCAAATCATGGGGTCCGGCCTCGAAGGAATCGCAAGCGTTCCGAGTCTGCCCAGCCAAAGGTGCGCGCGCCCAGTGGCTCGCAGGGAGCGGCAAACACCCGCGACACCCCCAGGAGGCCCGGTGCCGTGTTTCCCTGGCGCCATGTTGGGCAGTCCTCCCAGTTCCCACCCGCCCCGGGTTCCTTCGGACTGTTCTACCTGTGCGTCTCGCTGGTGGAGCCGACCTGGGCGGGATTCATTCGCAAGGCGGCCTCCTTTTCCTGCTTCGTCCGCAGCCGTGGCCAATCAAGTTGGACCGGAGGAACGGGGACTGGGCCAAACAACGCCCTGATTGGACAGGGCTCGTGGGGGCGGGACGAAGGCGGAGCCCGCGTCGAAGCGGAAGTTGGCCGTCGCCTCGCTGATTACGTAATGCCGCGGCGGCTGAGGTTGTTCCGCTGGCTGCTGAGTGCGCGGCGAGCGACTCCCAGTGCAACCGTCCCTGCTCCTGCCGCGCCTGCCATCCCGGCCCCGACCCCGGCTGCAGCCCGGCCGCCGCCTGAACATGGACTCTGCTGGCCAAGGTACCCGCGGGCCCGGCGCCACCGCGCTCCTCCCCTCCCCGGGTCGCGTCTCGGACCCTCCGCCCGCCCCGCGGCCCCCGTCGGGCTCCCAGGCGCCGACTACGGTGCTCCCCGTGGTCCTGGCGTGCGTCTTCCGCTGCCAGCTTGGATCGCTTCCTAGCCTCCCCTGGGACCCTCCCCTCGTTCCCGGAGTCTTGCGTTTCGTCGCTCTAGGCAGCTCTCGTTCTGCTCCCGCCCGGCGCTCGCGGGTTCGGCCGCCCTCCGTTCCTGCGCAGCGCCCTTGGAGACACTCCATCTGAACCTGGGCCGAAGTGTTGTGCGCGGCTGCCGGGGAGGGCAGGGGAGGCGGAACCGTCCTCGCGTTCAGCGCTGCGCCCCTTGGGTGGCAACGGTGCTCGGAGCCCAGCCTACTTAGGGGTTGTCTCAGAGGAGAAGGGTGCATTGAGTCAGGGGCACGCCCAGCACACCTGGCTTTTTTCCAGAACAGACACCCAGACCAGTTTGAGATGGCCGCTGGGGATGTGGAGCAAGCCCAGGAGATTAAAATCTTGAGAAGGTGATACAAGTCGGTCTTCCATTCCAAGGCTCTAGAGAGGAGGTGCTGAATTCCTACGTGGATGTAACTCCGCTGAATAATTTCAGAATGGGTTTCTACTATTTGATCTTATCAGTGTACCGATTAAACTCAGGATTCTTGAGTTCTGATGACATTCTGTAGGTGTTCCTACTTATTAATATTTGCTTACGAAATAGTTGAACATCAAAAACTGGGGGCTTTGACACATTGAGGACGCTTTTCACTGAGTTAAGCTTAACAGGCATTGGGTTCTGATCAGGAGGATGACAAAACATTGACTGTGCACTTACTGTGGGCCAGACACCGTACTAAGCCTGTTTCTCAAATGGTCTTTTTCCATTTTCAGAATAACCCTTTGAAATCGGTCCTTAGTCCTTGTGCTGCCCCCATTTTGCAGATGATTAGACAGGGTGCACGCGAAGGGGATTAGGCACAGCCGGCTCAGTGGAGCGTCTTTGTTTTCAAGTGTTTTCAAAGTCTATATTTAGCTGACTGCAGTAGACAGACATCCCTGCGGTTAAAGAGAGTTTTTCTTCTTTCTAACCTTTGTGCCTTTTAATTGGCTTCTGAGTGCACCAGACACCATACAAAGGTTTTCTTTGCAGAGTTTGCTGATCAAAGAGAAGATGATGTTTTCAATGCTGATTGTAAAAAAGTGCTAAATGACAGCCATGTGTTTGGAGTTGGAAAGAACCAAAATAGACCCATTTTTCCTCGTGTCGTAGCTTGTAAATTTTTCGTGCAGACGTGAGATGCATTTAATGAGCAGGAAGAATGGTGACTGCATTCTTCCCGATCTGGCCGTGGCAGAGGCGTGTGGAGGCGGTGCTCCCTGGGCACCTCCTCGGGAGCTGTGGGTCCTTGCCGTGGGGTGAGGGTCGAGGGTGGGCTGAAGGAGATTTTTGTTTTGCTGACTCCCTGCGGGTCTGGATGCCTCACACATGCTCCGTGTGTGATTGTGGTGTGCGCCCTGGCAGGTCAGTTGATTGGAAAGTTAAGCTTGCTGTGTTTTCAGCCACGTCATGTTCTTTTGCTCTAAAAGTGGCAGATCTACTAGATCGGCTACTTCGTGGCGAAGATTCGCCATCTCCGAAGGTCGTGTTCTCACAGGGACCCAGAGCTGGAGTATGGCTGCCTTGCATCAGTGCCCCGAAGCAGCGTTGTGGGTGGCTCACGGTGTAGCTGCTCTTAGTCTAGTGGCTTCACCCATCTTCACAGAACCTTCCAGAGAAGAGGCATTGCCAGCTCCACGTCTGCCTCCCTGTCCTGTCCCTGCAACCTGTCCTTCCTCTGCTTTCTCCCTTGGCAGAGACCTCTGCCCTGTCACCTCTCTGTAACTTCTCGTGGACACTGTCTGGCCTCGTTCTGTCTCCGGCAGATATCAGCCTGGGCTCTCCTAACAGAGGTCTGCTGTCCGACTCCATGACAGATGTCCCCGTTGACGCCGCAGCGGCTGCCCCAGCTCCTGCTGTCGAGGGTCTGACCGAGGCCGAGGAGGAGGAGCTCAGGGCTGAGCTCGCAAAGGTACCGTGTCTTGGCTGGCTGGGCCGGGGCGACCTGATGGAGGTGCTTGCAGGCTGATGAGGGCCAGAGTGCTGGCTGCACTCCCCCGAGGTGGCCCTGGGAGGCCGACCCTGCACGTGTGGGCTCCTCGCCTCGCCGGTGCCCCGTGCACAGAGTGTCGCACAGGGACTGCGGCTCTGAGCCATGCTCCGCCGGGCGAGTCTCTCTGTTGGGATTGACGAGAGTTTTCAAAACCCCACTGCTCCTCTCTGCCTGACTTCAGTCCCTTTTTCAAGAAGACTTTCTTTGTAAACAGTGCCTCGCATGATGTTTTTTCAGCGAGAGTCCCTTAAGAGGAAGTTGGAGTTAAGAACAAAAGCCTCCAAGTACCCTTTTTATTCAGGCCGACTGCAGAGAGTTCTTCTGGGCCGTGTGATGCAGTCAGTAGTGAGTCACTTGAGATTCCAGAACCTGGAGGAATGAACTTGTTAGTGTCCAGTCAGGCAGAGGCTGAAGCAGTGTCCCCAGAGACAAGGGTGTCCTGATATGTCCTACGTCTAGTCGTGGGTCTGAATGAAGCTAGTCGTGCGGACGAACCGCAGCCCGGGGCCGAGTTCAGGCTGCGGGGCAAGCACGCCGCTGTTTCTGAATCGAGTGAAGGTTAAGGGAGAAGCAGCGAGGAGGCCGAGGACACTTGAGCTTCGCATTTTATTTCGAATGTGTCGGCTTAGGGACAAAAACCACAAGGTTTTTTTCAGAGTCAAATTGCAAAGTGAAGATGCTCTTGTGTCATTTAAAATTTTCAACTTGCACATAACCATAGACAACTAGATTACATGCCCTGAGCCTCGTTAGTCATTGCACCATAAATGGAACATTCTAGTTACTGGACGTAACTGCCCGAGTGACTGGTACTACTTTGGCCTTAGACCATACTGTTTTTAAGTTATTTCTTGTTTCCCCTGTTTTCTAAAGCAGCATCTAGTCACATATAGGGCTGTCACCCACTTTTTAGCGCTTTACTTTACAAGAGCACTTTTTGAAAAAAAGAACTTTATTTTTGACTAGCTGTTCACACAGAAGCTGGAAACACTGAGAAAGCTAAAGCGGCGAGGCTCTAACAGGTGCTCCTTCTGGAAGGTTCCGTCCTTTTTTTTTTTTTTTTTTAAAAGTCTTGAGGAGGTTCAGGGCTTTATCATCAGGATTCTTTCCATTACTCAACTCGAACTACGTAAACACAAAAGCGAATTTACTTTTGGGTTACGTAACTGGCTTTGCCATGGCCTGGGGCTGACCCCAGGCACGCACACGTCCTAAGGGCTGTTTCTCTGTCACCTGGGTCTCTGGCCCTGTCTTTTAGTTCTGCTCCCTCTCGCCGCGTAAGGGCTTCCTCCACAGTGCCCGGGGGGCCTGGCTGCCAGTAGTTGAAGCGTCTGTCCTCCAAGCCCCGACCCAGAGCTTGTCTTCTCCGCCACCTGGGCCTAGGCCCGAGACGAGCTCTGATGGGCCTTGCTTAGTCACCCACGGGCAGGCACGGTGGTTGGCGGCCCTGCCAGATGCACTTGGCTTGGGGGCAAGACAGTTCTCCAGAAGAGGTCGCGTGCTGGCGACGAGCTGCGTTTCTGTAAGCAGGAAGATCTTTCTTAACTCCGAGCAAGCTCCCCGCAGTGCGTGTGAGGAGGCGAGTCGCTTCCTAAGTCGTGCTAGCTACTCACGTCAGCCGCGTGCTTTTGCAGGTAGAAGAGGAAATTGTCACTCTGCGTCAGGTCCTGGCCGCCAAGGAGAGGCACTGCGGAGAGCTGAAGAGGAAGCTGGGCCTCTCCGCCTTGGAGGGCCTGAAGCAGAACCTGTCCAGGAGCTGGCACGACGTGCAGGTCTCTAACGCGTAGGTGCCGCTCCGCACGCGGGAGACAGTGCTCGCAGGGTGGCGCCCTGCCCTGCCCACGGGATGTGAGGGTCTTGGGGACAGGTGCCTCGCAGGAGCAGGGGGCCAGGGGCCCAGAGCCCCTGACCCAGCAGCCACACTTGGGTCTGTTGAGAAAGCGTAGCGTCCGTGTTTTCGAGGCCGACGGACACGCTGGCCCGGGTCCAGGTGGTAGTCTACGGGACACGTTTCAGAGTCCACATTTGAGAGAATACTAGGCGAGTCCTTATGAGACTGATTTGCCTGTGGTCCCCATAGCTCAGTGTCTGCTGAAGTGGACGTGAGTCCTTTTCAGAATGTGACGCGGTCACAGCCCCAGGACCTCTGAAGCAGATGTGACTCAGCTCTCTGGACTTGAGATGCGCAGCTGCGTGGCTCCTCTGAAATGTATCTTCCCGGGCAGGGCCTGGGAGTGTCTCCACTGTCTAAGAGGCCGTGCCCTGCAGAGCGACAGGTGGACTCTGTGTCTCAAGTCCCACCTGTGCAAAGCCACTTTATGTAGGAAGTCGTAGGTTTTGAATTCCAAAGGGTGACTGTCAGAAGCATTCGGGGGCCACGGGCTGTGCCCTTCTTGCTCCTCATAGCACGGCTGTTCCCCGGGAGCCATCTTTCATCGAAAGACCTGTGCACCCCCTTGGCCTGATGGGAAAAGAACTGGTTCTGACGCCTCGTGGCCTCTCCTGGGCCTGCACATCGGGCATCACGTCGAGCAGCGGGCGCTCAGGCAGGCTGGAGGCGCAGGGTTCCTGCCAGCCAGGCCTCGTTTCCCCTGACTTTTACCTGCAGTTCGAAACTTGAGCTGAAATAGTGTTGCTAAGTAATTCACTGCGGATTTTCTGTTTCTAGCTATGTGAAAACTTCTGAGAAACTCGGAGAGTGGAATGAGAAAATGACCCAGTCGGACTTGTGAGTGCCTTTGCCATCAGCACCTCCCTCCCCTCTTCCTCCTGACACGCTCCTAGGGCCAGGCAGGCTGCACGCGCTTGGCACAAACCTAGTTGTGGTGTTTTTGGCTCTTTTATTTATTTATTTATTTTTTAAGTTAATTTTTTATTATTATACGTTATTATCATTTATGCTTACAACACCTGGTCTTCCTAGGTGGTCTCCCATCCAAGTACTAACCAGGCCCGACTCTGCTTAGCTTCTGAGATCAGACGTTGGGCGTGTTCAGGGTGGCATGACCGCAGACTATGGACCGTGGCTCCACTGGGGCGCGAACCCGGGACCTTCTGCGTGTAAAGCAGACGTGCTCACTGCTATGCTATGGAATCACGTCCTGGCTGTTTTATTTTTAATACCGTTTTTTTCCTCTCCAACACAAATGAAACTGTTCCCGAAACCCTTGTGGAGCAAGGGTTCGTTCAGGTGGAGGACCGCACTGAAAAGTTCCGTGCCTGGTGCGTGTCCCTTCAGTAAGAGGCCTGAGCGGGGCCCGGACAGCACCTTGCGCTCGTAGATCCTCTCGGCTTCCACAGTGGGTGGAGCAGGGCCATCTCGACTGATGCTGATGGTCCCCACTCTGTGCCCTGCAGACTGCGCTCCGGCTGCTGGGTTCTCCGGAGCCTTGCCAGGGCTCAGGGCGGATTTCGGGTGGGGGAGCAGTGTGAGCGCACCACTGGGATCTCAAGGGACACCGTGCTGTCGGCCACCCGGATGCTCACCAAATTCAGAACGCCCACGGCTAGCCTTGTGTCTGCCGGCGCAGTGGTGCCAGGCGATTCTGGTCGTTTTGTTTGAGGTCCTTAAACGAGAACACGACATTGTTTGCTCCGACCCAGTTGTAACTGCTTTGACTGGGGCGGGGCCGTATTTAAAAGCAGTCTCTCTCGGATCATCCATCTGTCGTGCAGAGGAAGGGCCGTCGTGGTGTCCAGAGCACACGGTTAGAGTCCTTCTGTGTGGGGCTGAGAGGGAGTGGCTTCTGCCAAGTGAGTTTCAGCTGAGCCTGTGACCCTGGGTTGGCTGGCTGTGCCATGGAGCTGGGTGTCACCAGTGGCCTCTGGCGGGCTGTGTGTTCTGCCGTCTGTGAAGTTGGAGACGCCAGCCCGTCGTGGCCGTGGGTGTCCTCGGAGCACGGGGCGCTGCATCTGGGGCTGTGTCCGGCGATGTGGTTGAGTCGGCGCAGTGGTGGCTGGTCACTGGTGCACTTGGGGCACCAGGAAGCTTACCGTGGGAACTTCATCTGACAACAGCCTCAGGAGACGTCAGTGCCGTTGGGTGAGACCAAAGACACAGCGCTGCGGGTGCTCGTCCAGGTCACTGCAGTCTGACTGGGGGAAACCTGTGGCTCTGGGCGTGGAAGCGCGTGGCCTGCGACATGGCCGTTCCTCCCCCGAGGTCTCACCATGCCGGATGAGCGCTGGAGACATAGCTGCTCGGTGCTGTCTGGGCGGAGCCCGGGGGCCTGGCTGCTGCCTCCTGAGCTGGGGCTGGGGCCTGCTGGCGCCCGTCTCCCTGAGCGCGTCTCCCAGTGGCGCCCAGGGCTGCAGGGAGAACCCGGCCGGAAGGGAAGTGAGAGGGGCCGCGCCGGTGCTTCCGTCGGCAGCCGTGCCGGGCGAGCGCGGGGCTACTGCTTCCAGTCCACTGCTCTCGGCTGCCTGCTGCTCGTCGTGCACACGGCTGTGCTCAGGGCGACCGTGTCCTGTTGGTGCAGTGGTTGTCTTGCCAGGTGACAGTGGGTGTCAGATGACTTCCACAGTCACTCGTTGACTCTGTAGACACTATACCGAGTTCTTCGGTGGCAGGCGACAGAGAACACAGCCTAAGAGGCGTGGGGGCGGGGGGGCCTGCTCCAGGTCCGCCCAGCCAGGCTTTCCGCCGTTCGCCGAGCACCTTCTACTCGCCCCGTGGTCACTTTGTTCTCAGGCCAGCTCCTTCTTGGTGGTGCAGGGGGGTGCCCAGTGTTGCAGCCCAGCAGCAAGGTGGCCCAGCGTGGGTCTCATTGGACTGGCTGTGGTTGGGAGCGGTGCCCTGTGGCGGGCCTGCCCCTAGGGGAAGGATGCGGAAGGCGTGATTGGCAGGTGCCCACGCCGACCAGCAGCCCGCGCGCTGGTGGAGGGAGGGAGCTGCTGTGGGTCGGGCCTCCACCCGTGGTGCCGAGTGACCTGGGTACAGACGCTGGCCCTGTCCCCCGCCCTGTCACCCAGAACTTGGGCCCCGATTGCCTCTGCCTCAGATTGGAGGTTCCCGTTTCTACGTACTGCAGTGCTGCCCTTGGGGTCACCCTCAGAATGGCCCTCCTGGTCCCCGGGGACTGGCTCAGGCCCACACCCACTCCGACTTGTGTTTCCCAGACTGGGCTCGGTGGGGCTCTTCCTAAACCCTCTGCTTCAGAACGTCCCACCCTGCGGACTGCAGAGAGTTAACGGGACCCTGCGGCTTCGCTCTCTGGGGGACACCGAGCTCGCAGACTTGTTCTCGACTTTCAGAGTGGGACATTGCACGTCACTTGCTACCGTGCGCCTGGTGTTCCCTCATTACCGTTCATGGCTCCAGATGGGCAGAAGTCTGTTTCTTTTAGCTCTTACCTGCCATGCTGAAATAAAAGCAGTTCATCAAGTTAGGCCTTGGGCTGGGGGTGCCTCTAGCAGGCACTGCAAGTTGGGGACCCAGAGGAGGTTCTAGAGCCTTTCCTCAGTAGGCTGTGTTGTGGGGAACGTGCCATCGCACCTGTCACAGGTCCCTCTTTACCTCTATTGCCACAGTCTTGTTAGATCCTGAGACAGTTCGTGCCGTGGGTGGCAGCTCCAGGCGAGGACGCTGTCACGGCAGAGGGCCGCGGATGCAGCAGCGCTGAGCCAGCGCGGGCAGCCGGAGCGGTTGGGGCCGATTTGGGCAGGTGCTCACGGGAGGCCCCCTGCTCGCGGCAGTGGCAGGCTCGTGGGGGAGAGGGGCCCAGAAGACCCAGTGCCGGTGCTATCCAGGTGACGCCAGCGGGGCCAGAAGAGCAGGCTGGCATCTTGGGAGTCCTGCCGTCTCGAGCCATCATTTTTTGGGGGTCCCATGTTAGCCAGAATGGGGCTTTGGGCTCAAGCTGCTGTGTCTTTTTGTGGCAGCAGCTGGGTGAGGGCTAGTTGCTGCAGGTGCCAGCTCTCACGGTGGCCCCAGGTGTCCTTGCTGTCCCTGTGGCCCGGGCACCCTGCCTGTCCCACGGAGCTTTGTCCGGTGTGATGCATGTGTGGGTGGGTGGCCGGCCGGGGCAGAGGACATGCAGCAGGTGGTCCTCGCGGTGAGCCAAGACGCCGTAGAACTGAGAGGGGCGGTGCGAGGTGCAGGTCCTCGGGGACGTTGTGAGACAGTGTGGGACAGCTGGGGCTGCAGGCCCTACGTCCGAGAGGCATCCCTGAGGGTGCTGGTGTGCTGCGGATCCCCGAAGGCTCTAGCACACGAAGAGGGCGCAGGGGAGCTTCCTGGGGCCCCAGCCCCGCCTTGGCTGTTCTCTGCCCTGAGGTCGGAGTCGCTGAGGGACACAGTGAGGCCAGAAAACAGTGTCCTTGCAGGGTCGGGAGGCCACAGCCTGACAGCACTGCCTCTGTCCCCCTGGGGCCCCGCAGCTGGGACACAGACCCCTCCCTGGCGGCCAGGTGGGCGCCCTGGGCGCTGTGTTCTGGGATTGTGGGCGGTGTCCGGCCCTGCCGCGTGGTTGGTCCGACTGGTGTTTCTTCTCCCCAGCTACAAGAAGACTCAGGAGACGCTCTCCCAGGCGGGCCAGAAGACGTCCGCAGCCCTGTCCACTGTGGGCTCTGCCATCAGCAGGAAGCTCGGAGACGTGAGGTGACGCCCCTCCCCAGCCCCTCTGCCTGGAGGCCTGGCCCAGGGGGGCGAGGGTTTCAGGCTTCTGTGGGATTCTGTGGGGAGCCTGCTGGAGCCTCAGGGCTCAGGTGCACACGCCTCGGGGGCCCTCGGCACCCACAGGCTGGGCCATGCCAGCCCCGGACCAGTTGGCTCACGGAAGCTTGTTTGTGGTGTGTGTCTGTGCCTCTTGGCTCCCTCTTCTCCATTTCTGTCTTTCTCCGGAGGGATAGTCACCAGGGCTTTGGGGTAATTTGTGATGCTTGGTGTTGGTGAAGGCAGATGCTTCTCGCCGAAGTTCCGTGGAGAGAAAATTACTCTGGCTTAGAAGGGGGCTTTTGGGGGGGCCGACAGCCAGGACCCATCCAGGACGGGCTTCTGTGCCTCTTGGGAGTGTGCATGGCCTGGATCTCGTGGTTGCACGCGTGCTGGGGCCGCTAACGAGTGTCATCTCCCAGAGGCCGACGAGACCCTCCTGGCCACCAAAGGTGCCTCTAGAGCAGGGCCTGGGGGCCAGGGAATGCGGAGTGGCTTGGCACTTGGTGGACGCCAGCCTGAGAGCCATACCGTCTCACAGCTGGGAGCCACAGGCCAGGCTGTGCATCCTGGCTCAGCCACCTCCTGGCTGTGTCCTTGGCCAGGCTTCCCTCTTGGGAGTTCTTAGGATAAGACGCGCGTCATTGAGCAACAGTCCGCGTGGAGCGTCGGTTGTCACCACCGCCAGCACCCTGACCCTTGATCGCACTCAGAGTCAGTCCTCTCACTTTTTAATTTCAGGGACCGCCTTCCTGTCACCCCCGCCCCATCCCGTAGGAACCACACGGTGGTGCTGCCTGTGGGCTTGGTGTGCTGCGTGTGGCATTGGGATCCACCCCGCTCTCATCCCTCCCTGCCTGCTCGGGTTAGGCATCGGTCTACTATACAGGCCCGGCGGTGCCTGGTGGGGACTCTGCCAGAGGTGAAGACCGATGCTAACACCCCGGGCGACCCACCCAGCTGAGCAGAGGACTGCTCATGCCCAGAGTCCTGCCCGTCCTATATTTTTGGTGGTTCCACATAATTCTCCTCTTCCTCCAACTTTGTTTTGAAAAATGTGAGGCCTTCGGAGGAGCAGGACCGTTGGAGTGCGGTTGGGGTGTCTTCCCCACGCCTTCCACGCGTGAGGCCCTGGCCACGGTGGCTGGGGTCCCTGGGGCTCACCCTGTACATGCAGGCCTTTCCCGCCGCGGCTTTGCGCTGACACAGGAGTGTCTGATGGCTCCTCCCACGGGCTGCACGCTAAGCCGCTGACAGTGAACTCCGTGTGTGTTTCTGACGGATCTCATCTGGGAATAGATGGGACATGGTCGCTGCTGCACTCTGGGATGCCAGCTTTGGCCACTTGAGCCATGTTGCCGTGAGGCCGGTGACAGACGGATCACACGCCGCCGGTGGCCCGGCCTCACTCCCAGGGCCTGCTGAGGCAGGTGCGGCGGGCCGGCTCGGGCCCCTGGAGCGAGCAGCATGCCCGGCTTCCCCTGCAGTGTTGGTCAGGTGACCGTGTGGAGGAGGCAGCAGCCATCGGCTGCGCCGGGACGTCTGCCACCAGGAGCGGGCGCTCCGAGCGTCTGCACGCGTTTTCGGTATTCTCACTCGAGCGTGTTCAGGGCACCCTGGGCGGAAGTCAGCGGAGAGAGCGGAGCCCACAGTGCTGATGGAGACGGCTGTGGGCCAGCCCGTGCCGGCCACCTTGATGGGGCAGCGCCGCACAGTCCGCCTCTTGGGGACAGTGATAGTTCGTTTCTCTGCTCAGAGACCTGGGACTTGGCAGCTGACCCGGCGTGTGTGACTGCAGGTCACGGAGCGTGTGGGCTGTGGCCAGCAACGAGCAGCTTTCCTGTCACCATGACACTGGGAGGGCTCCGTCCCATGCCCAGCCTCGCTATGCCTGTTGCGTGTGGAACTCGGGGGCCAGCGGGGGGAGGGACCAGGTGGCACTCAGTGCCTGGAGGGATTGTCCTGTTTGCTGGTCTTGCCCTGGGGGGTTCGTGTTCCGCTGGTTTTGTTCTGTGTTTCCAGTGGTGCCCTGAACTCTCGACGGCCCTATGGTC
Organism: Pteropus medius; assembly: GCF_902729225.1. Lineage (NCBI taxonomy): Eukaryota > Metazoa > Chordata > Mammalia > Chiroptera > Pteropodidae > Pteropus > Pteropus medius. The sequence goes on from NW_024342471.1 coordinate 27,786,575, forward strand.
TCAGCACGTGGTCTCCGGCGGTTTCTGAGGCCAAGGTCATTACTTCCCCGCTTTAGAGTTCGAGGTGGCGAGTCCACCACTTCTTGGGAATGAAAGTCGGGGTCAGGGAGGTTGTGCCGTGCGTTTCAGACTGTGCGATCCTGGTGGGCCTCTGCGTCGAGGCGTTCGGGGCCCGGAGCAGCTGTCCAAGAGCAGCCCAGCCTGGCCTGAGGAGCGTTTCGCATGCCCTGGGATGTGCGGTGGTGGGGGGTGGGAGAGGAGACTGGATTGGGGTCAGAGGTCAGGTCTCCGTCCAGCTGGGGGACCTTTGACAAGCACCCTCACAGTCCTCTCACTGAGAGAGGAGCAGGTCCTGCTGCCCACCTGAGTGGCATAGGCAAACCAGGCCATGTGACTGTGTGTGTTGCTTCTGAAGTGGCCTCTCCCCAGGTGGAAGGCCTGGCTGGGTAGTGGAGGAGGCGGCCATGTCCCTGCCCCAGGCCAGCAGCCGCCCTTGGACACAGGAGCAAAGAGCTCAGCCCCGAGGATGTCCCTGGTCCTGTGGTAGTGTGCGTACGTGCAGGACACAGGTCTGGGACGTGCGGTGCGCAGCCAAGCCCGGTGACTCAGGTTCCAGGTGGCCGGCCGCCGTGGCGCGTCTCACGCCTCCGCACCGCTCACCCCCGGGCCTCCTCTCGGGGCTTCTCTCGAGCCACCAGACAGGGCCGTGCACACGTGAGGCCTGGTCCGCGTCCTGCCCTCCCCGGCGGCATGGCACCTGGGAGGTGGCCTCGCGGGGCTCGAGTAGAGGGCGGGGTGGGCACTGCCTCTCTCCTCACGCTGTGTGTTTCTTCTTCCCTCCTGCGGCCGCCTCTCAGGGCTCGTCCGTTCTCACACTCCCTTAGGTAAGACGCGCCGGGCTCAGCCGCGGAGGGCTCGGCCTGGTCCGGGGCCATCTGCCGGCCCGTAGGAGGCTGTGCTAGATGAAGGTGGCAGGAGGGGCTGCGGGACCGCCGACTGACCCCTTCCCGTGTTGGGGGCACACTCCCACGTTTCCGGTCGTGGGCCCCCTGGGCTGGCACCGGCGGTGTGATGCTGCAGCCTCCTCCCCTGGCCTCCCCAGCAGCGGTGTGTCGACAGCTGGCATGTGCCATCTCAGCCCCCCAGTTTTTTCCCAAAAAGAGATGTGCACCTGGTGGGGGGGGCTTGTCGTGTTCTCTGCTGCCGCCCTGGGAACAGCGGCTCCTGCTGCTTCCTCCCGTGAGCAGTCCTGTCCCTTCAAGTGACGTTTGTCTCATCTATGATGCGAGAGCTCTTCCTGCAGCAGACGGCAGCTCCGAGGCCCAGTTAGACACCCTCCCCGTGGCCCTGTGTCTCTCCAGGCGCTACCAGCACCCCAGTGTCACACGCTCTTCTAGCTTGGAGGTCTGGAACCAAATTCAGAACAAACTGCGATTTTAAACATTTTTACTTACTTGACCTGGTTGGTTTCTTTTTTTTTTTCTTTTTTCTTTTGTTGTTGCCAAAAAGGCATTTAGCTTTCTGTGGAGTCAAGTAGGGCTCTCTGACAGCTCTCTGTCCCAGAAGCTTTCCCAAAGCCCCAGACCCTGGTCTCCCTGAGCAGTATCACACCTCTGGGTGACTTTGGAGTGGAAGGGAGGGGGCTTGGGTCAAGGGTCCCCCTGATGAGGGGCCACACGAGGCTGCTTCGTGCTGGGAGTGCGGTCCCGCAGCCCCAGCAGTCGGGCACGGGGCATGCCGGGCGGGCCCTCGCCTTAACTCGCTTCCCTCTCTGCTTTACCACGCTCCCCAGCAGCAGCTACTCCATCCGCCACTCGATAAGTATGCCAGCCATGAGGTAATGTACGTGGCGCTCCCAGAGCTGGGGCACCGGGGGGAGCGGGCGGCTTCCCGTCAGAGAGGCATCGGGAAGGACCGTTCCAGGCTGACGAGCTAGCGGGGCGAGCCCAACTTGGGCTCCACATGGAGTGTGCCGGAGTTCCCGCAGGGCCGGGCCAGGGAGGCGCAGGGGCTCACGGCATAGCCGTAGCCAGAGTCTGGAGACTGTGTGTCTGCTCCTGCAGGAGGGGGCCCTGGTCTCCCGAGAACGCCCACAGCATGGTCTGCTTCCTCGTGAAGCCCCCACCTGTCTTTCCCACTCTCAGCTCCTGGCCCTGTCGCAGCTGCCACACCCCCGAGCATGCTGGGAATCTTCGCCAGGCTACCTCTAGAGGCCTCGGGGCAGTTGGCCAGTGGCAGGACCTGGCTGTGTAAGGGGTTGGGTGGCAGCGGGCTAGCCTGCTTTCTTCTCTGCCTCCTTGTCGCTCCCTTGTTCCAGGAGTGTCCCTGGTTCTCCTTTGCTCTGTTCTAAATGAGATCTGTGTGAAGGACACATGGGACTTTTCCTAGCCCATGTTGGGGTGACAGAAATGTGCCCACACCCACCTGCGTGGGTCAGAGGTCTGCAGCTCGCCCATGTGAGCTGCACACCAGCTGGTGACATGCAGGTCTTCTGTCCCTGTGGTTGGCGAGTGTGACTGCCCTCTGTTCTGACCTGGTAAAGCCTCCAGAATGACCTGGGCTGGGCACCGTGTTGGGGCATGCCCCTCCCCTACTTTTGGCTTGCCACGTGCGTGCCGTGACACCTCAGGATGCTCTCGGGCCTTTCCGGAGGATGACCCCGACCCTGGCCCTTCAGCTTCAGGAAGCCAGCCTAATTGCTTATCTCTCACGCCGACATCGTCCTTTCTCTTTAAAGGAATTCTGCAACTTTCAAGTCATTTGAAGACCGAGTTGGGACCATAAAGGTAACTTTACCTGGACCATTCGATTCTCTTGATGGGGCATGACCTAAATATGTTAGGTAAACTTACTTAGTCGTTGTGGATGGACACACAGTTACAGGAACTAACACGGGGCCTTGTACCTGTTACGGTCCCCGCCAGTGATAACACTGCAACATCACAACCAGTTGTGACACCGACGCAAGACACAGAACAGTCCCAGCCCCACGAAGACCCTTCACGGTGCCCTAGCCCTCCCTCCTGCCCTGTGCCCCGGCCAGCTCCAGGCTGTTCCGTTTCCGTCACGCCGCAGTCTCGAGAAAGTCCTATCAGCAGCACCGTGCAGTGTGTAGCCTTTTGAGATTGGCTCTCGTCACTGCATAATTCCCTGGAGATAGGTCCAGCCTGTTGCCCGTGTCAGCGATTTGCTCCATTTCGTTGTTCAGCAGTGTTCACGTCACGTAAACTCCAGAGGGGGATCGAACACTGTGCGTCCCCAGCAGGGGCCTAGGACGCGCCTGGCGTTGGTGCTGTCTCAGGTTTTTCTCTCTCGGTCTTTCTCCTTCTGTAGTCGAAGGTGGTGGGTGACAGAGAGAACGGCAGCGACAGCCCTCGCTCCCCGACCGGCAGTGGCGACAGGCCCCTGCCCGAGCACACGCCATTCTAAGCCCGCAGCAGCGTTGCCCGGCCGCGGACCCCGTGAGCGCCGTCTTCGCCACAACCGCCACCGCGAGATGGAGCAGCCAGCCGGGCGCGGGCAGGCGCAGCAGCGGCTTTAGGGTAGCCGTGCCATCCACACGTAGACACGGCTGCTGCGCTTGCGTGACCTGGAGGGCAGTCAGTACACAGATGCTTCCCGCTGAAGTCGGCGACACAGCAGCCCGCCGTGCCGTCCTTCCTGGGGTGCTGGAAGCGGACGGGGCGGGGGGCGGGGGCGGAGCCGAGCTCCCTTTGCCGATCTTGTCAGCTCCCCCAGATGTGGAAAGAGCGATGAGTGTGAAGTGAGTGGCATTCTCCAAACGTCCCCTTCCCTACGCCACGGGGAGACGCTTCCGTTTTCTGAGACCCTCCGAACGGAGACCGACGAGCAGCGGCTGCCTGTCACACCAACGACCTAGCTTTAACAGCAGCAAATCCTTTATTTTTTAAATGCAGTGGATTTTTCAAAATTTAAAACTAAGCAGAGCAGCTTTAGCCTCATAGTTAGGAAATATTTGTTTGGACTCAAGCTGAAATACAAGCCTTATTATCGCTTCGTGCTTTATTTGTTTATAACGTTTTTATACACGAATGAGGGTTCTTTAGCAGGTTTTGAGCACTCTGTGGGCCCTGCATCTAGCCCGAGGGCAGCGTGCCTGTGCCGGTGGTGTGTTTCACTTCACCGACGCCCTCCAGCCCTGTGTAGGAAGCTCCCGCCGGCCAGAGGGCTCCCGGGCTGCTGGGGGTGGGGGACAGGACAAAGAACAGCCAGCACCCCCTGCCGCGCTGCCCTGTTGTGGACCAGGCTGTACCTGGCCGAGCCCACGCGTCACGGTCAGTGGCTCCAGCCTATCTGCTGCGTGCCAGCCAGGGACAAGTGAGAAGTGGAGGGACCCTGCAGGGCAGCTCGGGGCTGGGGTTGGGGTCAGCTGGAGCTCTGCTGTCGCCTTTTCTCAGGGCCCACAAAGGTCTCTGCCGTCTTGAAGCTGCCGTAGCCCAGCAGCTTCTCACCCAGGGGCCCATGTGTCGGGTGTGTCCGGACGGGCACCTGTGCCTTACTGCCTCTTAGCGAGCGTGAGCCTGGCCTGCGTGTGCGTCTGTGCGCTCCCTGGGGGGCCCTCAGCTCAAAGTGTCCACTTTGGTGGATGGTGGCCTGGGTGTCTATTGGTCCACACTCGTGCCATGGGGAGAACACTACTCAGTGTCTCTCCAGAGTTAGAATCTCTCAGAAGGCCGGAAGCTGGGCTAGGAGCTAATTTGTTTTAGGGGAAATAATGGGTAATTTGTCAATAAAGCATTCCTTTGGGGAAAAAGCCACTTCAGCGTGTGTGTCTTCATTCAGGAAGGTGATGAAAAGGTGGCATGTAAACCAACAGACAAAATTCCTGTTGTCATGAGCCTACTCCCCAGGGCGAGGCAGGCAGGAAGTAGATGATTTCAAGTTCAAACTCCAAATCCAGTGCTGGGAAGGAAACCACGCTGAGCAGGGATAGAAAGGTGAGCCTGTGGGTTGTCCAGGGAGGGGTGTGGGGGTGAGAGGGACTAGCCAGGTTACAGACTGGGTCGGCTGAGCCACAGGAGTCAGGCACATAGGCCAGGAGTCGCCCATTGAGGGGGTGGCCTGGGACGAGCATCTGGCTTCACGTAGAACACAGCTGCAGAGCCAGGAGCCCGCATGCACCCCTCAGTCAGGTGGAGGAAGCTCAGTGAGTGGGGAGTGACAGGAAGAGGGTCCTGCGCCTCCGGCCAGCAGTGTGCCACCTAGGGGCCCATCCCCACGACTCCACTCTGCCACTGGAGCCACATGAAGAAAGCAACGGGCAAATGACGGTTCTGAGAACGAGGCAGGGCAGAACAGAGATGAGCCAAGGTGGCAGGGACCCCTGCCGGGGGTGGAGGGCCTCGCAAGCCAGGCAGGCTGAGGCTCCTGACAGTGGCGTTGAGTGAGACACCCTGCGGCAGGCCTTTGGGCCGGGAGACCAGTTTTAAGGAAGTCCACGTACCTGTTCCCTGCCCCCACTACCCCGGCCTCTGAGGACAACAGCTGCTCATCCTCCTAGTACTTCCGCATGGGAAAAAGAATTCTCCCTTCCCTTTCGTACAGTGCCCTGCAACCTACTTTTTTTTCGGCCAGTGGGGTGCCAGCCACCCCCATCCCCAAGGCCCTGCAGGGAGAGCTGGCTGGCTGCTTTGCATGTGCCCATTCTCCATATCTCAGGGGCTCAGCGAGAAACCCCTCTACCGGGAGCATTTGGCCTCCTTTAGGATCAGAGAGCCAGGCTTGCCCTGGTGTCACAGCAGGGAAAGTCAGTGACTTGCCTGTCGGCAGCCGTCCCAGCCCAAATCTAACAGCAGTGAGCTGGGACAAGGGATGGAAAGCACCACGGCCGCTGGCAGCGGACATTCACCCTCACTGAGGTTGGAAATGGGTTTCGTGTGGTCTTTAACATTTAAATGTCCTGGGGGAAGCGTCAGCTAGGCTTTCGTGGGGTCCGAGGGTGAGTTTGACAAGGACCCAGCTGCCCAGGGCTTTGCACTTCCTGTTGTGGAGAAAACAAGGTGTTCCCCTAAATAACAGGTGAGCTCAGAGAGCTTGGAAGACAGAGTGAGCAGTGGAGGGATGGGCACTGAGTAGCACAGGGCTGACTTTCCCTACAGACTCCTAGGTGAGAATAAGGGGCCCGCCTTGCACAATCAACAGGTGTGTGAAGCACAGGGCCTGACTAGCCACCGTCCACATTTCCCAGTACCCTCCCTGCCTCATTCTCTCTGAGCTGGTTGGCCTGTTCATAAATGCATTTGTCAAAATGTGCTTTTTACATATCATGCATCTTGCTCATTTTACTGTCAGGAGGTATCACAAGAATTTTCTGTTCCTATGTAGCCTTTCCGTACATTTTTAAACTTTCATTTGTGTGTGCTTACTCGTACAGTAGGTAGGTTGACACTTTTACTGTTATAAAACACTGTCAACAGCAGCTTAGTGCGCATAAGTTTTTCTGTACTTGGGAACATGTTCTTAGGAAGGATATCCCTAAAGCGGAGCTACACGGTCAGCGAGGGACTCCCTGAGCCCCAAGTCATTCATTCTTGCAGCTTCAGCCTAAAATTGGTCCCAGGTCCATTCCGTTCTCTCATTTCTCCTGTGATTCTAGCCCCAAATCTTTCATCCTCTGGAATCGACAGACATAGATACCAATCTGGCCCTTCTGCTTCTGCTTCTTGGTTTTCCTGGGCCTTTTCTTGTCGACTGCTTGATACTGCACGATTTGATGACCGGCAGGAGACTTCCTGAGCCTTGCCACTTTCAGGCCCCGAGCCCGGGACAAACTGAGCAGTTCAAGGCCAGCATGGTGGCAAAGAGGTGTAAGAAGGAGATGGGGGCCAGGGCTCGTTGGCAGAGTTCAGACGGTAGGAAGCCTCCGATGTCAGCAGGTTTCCGTTTGGAGAAGACGACTCCGCTGAATAGACATGGCCAATGGGCAAGAGTGGAAGTGAGGCGCAGGAGCACTGACCATATGTTGGGGTATGCTGGGGTGGCACATACCGGGTACCGTGCACAGAGCAGGCGCTCGGCCACAGGGAGTCTGGGTGGGGAAGGTCTGCCCTCCGTCAGCGGGTGAATGGGGTGAGCGGGGAATAAGTGAGTGGAAGATGGTTCTCCTGCAGTTCCACGCCATCGCCGTCGTTCGGAGGTGATTCCGGGAGGGTGGCTGGACGGTGGAGATGGCACTTCGGTGACTGAGCAGGAAGGAAGTCCCATCTCTGCGCTCCAGGGATGAGCAAACGTCAGTCCCAAACAGTGGCTGGGTAGGGGGCCGTCGGCCTCCAAGTCATCTACGGGTTCCCTGTCGCGTTCTTTGACGAAGACAAATTAGGTTTTCTCTGTCTTACATAAAGCGCTGAGCAACGTCAGCTGCGGGGCAAGTCCCCGCACGTCGTCTTCCGGGTGGCTCGCCGCGGCACCTACGGCCCACCCGAGAGCACCCGAGACGCCGGCGGCAGTCCTCGCCCCCGCCGCCGCCGCCGCCGCCCGGCCGCAGGCGCTCGGGGATCCGCGGAGCGAGCTCCGCCCCCACTCCGGGCCTCGGCCGCGGGCTGTCACTCGGGACTCCGCCCCTGGTGGGCGGGGCCTCTGCCCAGCGCTCTGGGCGCACGCGCGGCCTGTCCCGCCGCAGCTTCGACCCGCCGGAGCCCACGTCCTTCCGGGGGCGCGCGCGCCGGTGCGGGTGCGTGCGTGAGCGTGCGTGAGCGTGCGCGTCCCCGCCGCCTCTGCCGGTGCTGCCTCCGCGCCCTCTGCCGCTGCCCCCGCCGCCGCCGCCGCCGCCGCCCGGGGTCTCCGAGGCGCAGCCCCGGCGAGGAGCGCGCCGGCCGGCTGCCCAGCAGCGTCGCGGAGCGCAGCCGCGGAGCCGCGGAGCCGCGGAGCCGCGGAGCCGGCGGGCGGGCGGGCGGGCGCTCGGGCGCGCGGACAGGTGAGCTCGCGGCGGGCCCAGCGGGCCTCGCGTCAGGCCCGGTGGGCGGCGGGCTGCGGGGCGCCTCGGTGAGGGGCGGCGGGGCGAACGGGGGGCGGGGTGTGCGGGGGGCGCGGGGCGCGGCGCGGCGGGGTGTGCGGGCGGCCTCGGGCGGGGGGCGGCGCGCCCGCAGCCGGAAATGGCGGCGACCCTCCCTCCGGGCCCGGGCGCGGGGTCGGCGGGGAGGAGCCTCCCGGAGCGCTGGCTGCGGCGGCGAGGCGGGTGGGCGGCGCGGCGGCCCCGGGCGCGAGGGCAGGGACGGTGCGCGCCCCGCGAGGCCCAGGCGCCGCGCGCGCCTTACGAGCGTCGACCCCGGGGGCCCGCGGCCGCCTCGGTGCGCAGGCTGCCGCGTGCGCCCGTCTCCCGCGCCCGCTCCCCGCGTCCCCGGGTCCCCCGCAGCTTCCTCCGTCCGCCCCCCGTTCTGCCAGATCGCGCCGAGCGCGCAGCCTTCTCTCCGCCCCCGCGGCCCCGTGACTGACCGGAGGGGTCTTTTCCTTCCCGTGTGTCACTATCCGTTCGGATTCCAACTTGTTTTGTCGAGCGGCTGGATTAAGGACTCCTTTTCCTGTGTCCAGTAGATGACTTCTCTATGCGTTCTGTCGTGTCATTCAAGGAAAGGAAGTAAAAGTTTCAGTTTTTTACTTTGTTTTTAGGTTTAGGCTTGACAGGGGACATTTTAACCGGCTGGTCATAGCCTGATAGGTACTGTGTTTGAATTGTAAGACACCTTTGTTTCTGCTTAGTTGTTTGTTTAAAAACTGTTTTGATAGGCACTTCAAATCAAAAATTACCCCATCTATTATGATCGCACAAGGCAAAAGTAGACAGAGCTAAGGTTTTTTGTTCGTTTACTAGCTTCTGCCATGTTGGGTGGTGTGCTGAGTTTCAGGATTGAGTAAGGTGTCGGATGGGACGTGAGGTGGGAAGCCAGGTCTGGGGCTCTGGGACTTGGGGTAGCTCTGGCTGGCCGACTAGTGTGTCACGCAGATGGCTTTGTCTCAGCGGTCACTGTGGGTGGTCTTGGTGGACCAGCAGGGAGTGAGTGTCACAGGACCTCCACTGCCTGGCGCCCTTTGCGCTGGCGAAGGCAGAGTGTGGAGGAGATTGAGCCCACCCAGGACCTCCGCTGTGGAGCCCGTGTGGCCTGCGGCCGGGACTCACGGAGAGGGGTGCCTCTTGGGCCTCCCCCCCTCCTGTGGCCTGTCGGCTACCACATCGGCCTCCTTGCTGGTCTCTGAACAAAGTCACATGCTCTGAGCTCAGATCTGCCCAGAACACACAGCTTTCTCGCCCTGGTGCCCCCTGACTACCTACCAGGGACTCCAGCTCAGTCTCGGCTCCCTTCCCTGCCTCCCCCCGAGCCCTGAAGTCTAGGGTCCTAGTTCGGGTGTCTGTCGGTCTGCTCGTTTTGCGATGACGTAGGGTCCGTGGGGCTCTTCTGTGCAGAGAACAGTTGCTGGCAGTGGTGCATGTCCGGTCAGTGCTCGATGAGTGAGTGAAAGTGACGAGCCTCCTGACAGTTGGGTGACACAATGGCGCTGTCACTTGGAAGTTGTGGTGGGTGAGTGCTGAGCACTTAGGGATACTGGGTTCCCTAGGACGGCCGCACCCGGGGGCGCACTCTCGGGGTGCTGCTGCGGGACTGAGCTGGAGCCTGCTCTGTGGCTGAAGGAGTCGCGTCTCCAGGCTCCACCGCAGGCCGCGCTGGCACAGAGCCGGCGGGGTTCCCCATGTGTCTGAGGGCGCTCTTTCTGTGTGCGGCGATGGGGTGGACGCTGCTGCTTTCTCAGCCGTTTTAGCCCTTGAGTTCCCCTTAGGTGCAGAGGTGGGTGCCCCGTGCCTGGTCATGAGGGACAGCAGAGGCCAGGGCCTTGTGTGCTCTCAGGGCCCTGGTACCGGCTCCGGCCTGGCTGTCCCACTGACACCGTATGGCAAAGCCACATCTAGCTGCCAGCCCAGACACTGGAGGTGCGTTATCCTGGCGGGTAGCGGGTGCTTGAGATGTTCGTTGACTGGGTGACTAAAATGCAGTGAGGCCATCGTCCAGGTAAGGCTTCCCAAGGCGGGGCACGAGGTGAGTGGGGCATGTGACGCCGTAAGCTCACCTGTCCTCTAGGAAGGGGACCCTAAGCTCTTGCTGGTGCCCTCGCGAGTCACTCGGTGCTGGGTGCTGTCCCTGTCGCAGGTAAAATGCAGGCCTCCTGGCATGAGGCTCTTCGGGACGTTCTGAGTGAGTGGTTAGGTCACGTACTTGGGGGCTGCACACACGCGGCCTGCTCTGTCACAGGCCTTGCCGCTGCGTGTCAGTGGAGTCCGAGCTGACAGCCCCACCAAAATGAGGGTCATGGTGCTTGCCCCGCCCGCCTGTTGGGGGAATGCAGGAGGTGACCGAGGGAACGGTGTCACCTTGTCTGCCTCCTGAATGTAGTAGCAGATGCTGACAGTCACAGTCCACCTCAGGAAAGTGCTACCTACTCTGAGCGAGGGAGTCACTGGCCCGACCTAGGGCCCACTCTTAGGTGGTGACAGTCCCCGAGGAGGATTAGCAGCCAGTCCCTTGTCTATGCCGGTGGTGACAGCCCCCAAGGATTAGCAGCCAGTCCCTTGTCTACGGTCACAGAGGTTTAGGGATGAGATTACCAAACAGCCTTCAGCTTAGATTTGTCTTCCGTGTCCCTCGCGTTCGATTTGCTCGAGTAGCATCAACGAGATGGCACGTTCCGCCGCAGTTCTGGGTACTGGCAGGTGGTTAGTCGGTTTAAGTCTTCAGTAAATAAAAATTGTTTTACATTCTAAGAGTTTTGCAGACGTATCGGTAGCTGACCCCGAAGCTGCAGAAACGAGGTGCGGCTTCTCGCTCTCGGATGAGGGCGGTGGGGAGCGAGGTGGGCCGGGCGCCCGTGGAGGCGGCTCTGTTGGCGCTCGCCTTTCCAGGACGGATCTGTGTGTGTACACACGAATGGTTTTTAAAGCCAGTTCTGTGGCAGAAACCTTTACATTAAACCCAGCTGATATTTTTACAGTGTGATACATTGTGAGTTATCGTGACCATCCTTGAATGTACGAATGAATAAATCTTATCTGTCCTCACGTGTTATTTGTAACTCTTCTCGTCCTTTTAATTTTTTGCGTTGAGTGTGTATCACCAGCAAACATGGTGGTTCACAAGATAAAATGGACAGTCATTTGGCGTCTCCATTGCTGTGTGCTGAGGAAGTCTGTGCCAATTGGTCATAAAGTTGCAGATCTGGGACTCAGAGGGTTGGAATGCGGACTAGCCACCCCTGTCAGCTGGGCCCCGCCCCGGCAGGTTGGGGATGGCCAGCCCCTTTCTTAGAGAGCTCCCCCGCCCTGTGCCTCTGTTTCTTCCAGGGTGGAATGGGACTGTGTCATTGTGATGCCAGCAGACCCCAGGTCCCCTGTCTCATCTGAACCCTGCGTTGCTTCAGGGTCGGGGGCTGAGTTCAGGTGCCGGCCCGAGACCACAGCCCGGCGGACCACCCCAGCTGGACAGAGCTGCAGGCGCTGTGCAGGGCCCACCTACTCTGCAGGGGGCGTGTGCCACCACCTGGCCTTTCTGTGTTTACTTCTGTTATTGGAAGGGATTAGCAGCACAGCAAATGCTTGTTTGAGTTTTAGCTGGGCAGGCCCATTTAATTTCCTTTACTAAATAGGAATGTCTATTGTGAGAGGGTTTCTCTAAGATAAATCATGGAAAATTCTGGGTCAAAGAGTACGAACTTTATCAATTTCGCCACATATTACCCAAGTTTATAATCTGTCAGTGTGTGTCTTTTCTGTTCACCCATGTGGGATTTTAACTTTATATTTTAAGTTTTGGTGCTTGTTTAGCTACTGCTATAGAGTTTGATATTAAAGTCTGAGAATTTTTTTTCAGTTGTAGTAAATTTTGCTGGGTCCTTTAAAATCAATATTTAGTGAGAAATAAAATGTTTAGTTATAAATGGACTTTTTGAAATGTATGAAACCAGTCCATATCTCTTTTTCAAGTTAACTAAAGCAGAGGTGGTGTTCCGGATAAAGATTTTTACTGGACTGTATTCATCTTATACTTTGAATCACATGCAAAGTTCAGGTTTTTTTAATACAATCTAACAGTCCAGTTTTATTTTGAGATGAAACTAGAAAGTCTACAGTTTAAGGATGACAGTTATCTATGAAGTATTTCTTAACTCGTCTGAGTAAAGTCACTCCCTGTGCGAAACAGTGCGGTTCTCATAAGAGTCATTTAGTGGATGCCTTCCCTCCCCCATGGGAAACCTCTGAAATGCCCCAGCCTGTTTGTGAGCAGGCCAGTGTTACCTAGTGTGCACTGCCTTTATCCGCAGGGCGCCCTGCAAAGTAGCTGTTGCCCACCTTTATCGGTAAGGAAACTGACGTGTTTTCTCCAGTATGGAGTGGTGTTGGAGAACACGCACATGGCTAAGATGCCAGCGCAGGATTTTCAGCTCTTCACGGGCCGTTTCTGTTGGTGCTGGTTCCCCTTGCCTCGTCCGGCCACATCGGGTAATCCTGACCGATGGGTGCCAGCATCCTTCTCCCTGGTGCGTTTCATGTTCCCCTGCCTGTCCCTTTATAAAATTTACTGTGATGTGGGGGGTGTGTGTGTGTGTCGCCCGTCATTGGAGGGGTCTCTCCTGGCGGCCGTAGGCCACGTCTGGTTGCTCTGAACACCGTCTCCTCTCAGGCCCGTGGGTGGGGCCGCGGGCAGGGTGAAGGGCACGGGCGTACCCCTGGGGCATAGTCCTGAGGCTGCTCTGGTCTGGGAAATCGTAAACCTTCCTGAAGGCTGAGATTTGTCCCTTTTACTTGTGGCCTGTCTTAAACTGGTTGCAGTCCCAGTGTGCTGTGAAGCAGACCCATGTGCCGCTTCCTGGACTAGGCCAGGGGTCTTTGCCCTGTCCTCGCTCCCAAATGACCATCGTGCTGGCGGGCAGTGCCCCCCGACCGTGCTGGTCCCAGATACAAAGTACGTTTCAGTAAACAGTGGTTCAGCCAGCCTGACCTAATTAGATGCCAATCCCTTAAAGTGCTGGGACAGATCTCCCCTGAGAATGGAAGCACCTTTTACAAGATGTATATAACAGTAATGAATGTTCACGTTCAAGCTGAGTTAAATTACGAGCAGCGTAAGTCAGCATGACGCACTTGGTCGTGTGTGTGTTTCCTCGTCCTTAGAAAGTAAGCGAAGGTTTGGTGCAGCGCCTTATTCGGGTAAGACGGTGCACAAGAAAGGGAGCTGTGCGTGCCCAGGGCGGGGAGCGGCGCTTCTGTGAGCCGCTCTGAGAGCCACTCGGATGCTGCGGCCCTTGGGCATCAGGCTCAGGTATGGCCCTGGCACTGTGGTCCCAGGTAGCCGCTCAGCACTGCTGAGCCTCAGGCTCCTCGTCTGTAAACGGCAGATCTTAGGAACAGGAGCTGGTGTCGCTCGTGCACCTGGCACTGCTGGAAGCACTTGACACTGTCACGCCCCCTCCCAGACACACCAAGCGAGACGGTCCATCCCCACTGGATAGCGGGATGGCAGTGTGGAGGTGTCTGGGAGCTGCCCGCGCCTCTGAGCCCAGGAGCGGCAGAGCCAGGTTGCAGCCCACGCAGGTGACCCCAGAGCTGCCCGCCCACCTCCCACTCGACTGGGAGCCCGTGCGGCAGACTTCTTGGGAGTGTTCAGTGGGGTCCAGGGCATGTGCGCCCCTAAATGCCTGCACGTGGCAAGTGCTCCCTAAGCTGTGGCCACCGTGTTGGTGAAGTGACCGCAGCGGTCAGGAGTCCTGTCACAGCTGTGCTCCTTTTATGTCAAGGCTTGTACAGTGTTTTCACACTCACTGCCTGACACCCGGCGTCTCTCCATTGGCCTTTCACGGTGTACTTGGTGTGTCTTACACTTGGTCTTCAACTAGGTTTGATGGAACAGTTTGATTTGGTCACAGTTGTGAGAGGCAGGCACCCTGACGCCGTGTCCGTCTGCTTCAGAGGCAGTCACCATGTGGGAAACACAGCCGGCCACCTCCCCAGGGGACTTCCACACAGTGCAGTCGCAGTGCAAGGAAGCTGTGCCGTTACCAGCAGGTGCGTTTCAGGGCACGTGCCTCCTGGAGCTGCAGATGCGGCGGCTTCGTCTGCCGGGTTTTATTTTGCGCACTCCTCATCGTGTGTCAGCTTCTGATTGTCCGCGGCAGGCCATGAGCTGCTCCGAGCCTGGGGCCTCTTGCAGCATGTTCAGATAGGTTCCCTCGCCTGCCCTGTCCCTGAGTGACTGTGAGAGTGCCAGTGTGGTCGTAGTCATGTTTCCATGCGTTGTTTGAGGTTGGGGTGACCTCCAGCTCAGGGGAGCGTTTTCCTGGCAGGCATTCACGGGGGTGACTCTGCTTGGTTGCCCGTCCCTTCTGCCTGTCCCGCCAGGACACAGAGTACCTGTAGGTGTCTTGGGTCTGCCTGCAGATCCTCGGCCGGTCTGCAGAGAGCCTGGAGAGCGGCCAGCAGGGCCTGCCTGGGTCGCACGGCACCCTGAGATCTCAGGCATCCTGAGGTCAGACGCCACCAGCTAAAAGCCCCGGCATGTGTCACCTGCCGAGATCAGCTTGTCGCCCGCCGTCTGGGCTGTTCACAGTGGGAAGCGGGCAGCTTCCTGGCCGTCTGCTCGCGGTGCTCGTGTCCGGAGTTGCTCTCTGGTGTCGAGTGGGGTGCACGCCGCCCGCCGCGTGGGGCGTGCAAAGGCTTCGAGCTGCCTGCCCAGGGGCGGGAAATTGCTTAGCCAGCGCGGCCCTGGCCTCGAACCCCGGGCCTCGAACCCCAGGTGCTCCCTCCGTGCCGTCGAGTCACTTCCCTGCCGCTTACACCTTGGGGTGAGCGGGTGGGGCCGAGGGTCTCCGGCAGAGGCGGGAGCACAGGCCGCCTTCCAGAGCGGCCCCTGGGCGACCTCGTGTCTCCTCTGCGGTCCTTTCGCTTGGCTTCTGACTCCCTTCTCCCGTCGGCTCGCCGTGCTCTGGGCTGAGTGCTCTGAACCCGTGGCTGGCGCGGGACCCAGTCACTCCTGCTGAGGAAGTTAACTCGGCAGGAGGCACCGAAGGCCCTGCGGGGACCTGGCACCTGCCTGGCCGCCCGCCCCAGGGAGCAGCCCTGGGCTGAGACTATGCTTCCTCCTCCTCCTCCTCCTCCTCCTCCTCCTCCTCCTCCTCCTCCTCCTCCTCCTCCTGCGGCCTCTGGCCTCCGACCTCAGGCTGTTGCTTCCTGCTGAGTTTGGAACTGTGAGGCAGACATCCTGCCTCTTAGAACAGGAGGACGCGGTCACTCTTCCCATGACCGCGTGCGGGCTCAGCGCCCGTCCCGGCACCTCCAATTTGAAGACTGGCGGGGAGGTCGCCCTTGAGGGACTGGTCTGTTTTAATCATTCTACCCTGTTTTAAGGCTGAGTGTCAGTGTTGCTTTTTAGTCTCAGAGTGAAGTCAGAAAGGTGAAATCTCTGGGGGTTCCTATGTTTCCCGTGACTTTAGCGGTCGCACAGACATGGAACTTGTGTAAGGTAGGGGTAGGGGTGACAGGAGACTGTGACGCGGGACCATATCTTAACGCGTTCCGTGTCCGTAGACTTGCTTATGGCTTCGGCGCACGTACCTGGGGTTAGTGGGTGGCCAATTCCTCTGTCCTGCAGTGTATTCATTTTTTTATTTTGGAATAGGTAATGTTTGGAGTTCCACGTTCAAAGCAGTGGCCTCCCGGGCCTTTTCGCTGTGTCCTGAGTCTGTCCCCAACCCGATCGTAGTTGGCGCCCATCCCAGACCCGCCTGCATTCTCACTGGCGCATCGTGGATTTTAAATGAAGCCCCCTCCAGAGGCGGGAAGCCGCCGTGCTCGGAACGCTGGTTGGATTTCACTTTTAGTATTTTTACTTTTAGCGAAGTTTTTCTCCTGTAGGATTAGGTCCGGAGCATACGACAGAGCAGCAGTGCCCTCCCCAGACGAGGTGTGTGCTGGTGGCCGCTCATATGTCACATCATGCCACTTTCCCGACTCGTCACCTAAGGGATTACCCACACCTTCTGTCCTGACTCGAGGCAGCAGCACCTTTGTTCTCCTGTCCCAGGGTCACTGCCTCCCTCGGCGGCTCTCGGGTGCTCACCTACAGGGCTTCGCCCTGCCCCAGCCGCAGCACACGCCGCCTCTGCCTGGCGTG